>NC_071511.1:86813310-87116340 GCF_027887155.1 Malaclemys terrapin pileata | reverse complement strand
AGGGGGGTGTAGAAGGAGGGGGTGAGCAGCGCTCCCTGCCCCGGTGCTGGAGCACAGCTGTTGCAGCTGCGGCTGGGAGACGGCGCATGCTCGGGAGGCGGCCGGCGCCGGGAGTTGTCTCCCTGCGGTGTGGCACCCGCCTTGCAGAGCTTGGCTCCCCTAGGAAGGCAGGCGGTGGGGTCCCTCCGAGGCAGTGAGAGCACCGCCGGGCGGCCGGCTCCCAGCACGCTGGGTTTGTGCCGGGACGAGGCCAGAAAGAAAGTTGATGAGTCGGAGACAAAGGCTGCTGCAGCGTGCCCGGCCGGTGCGCTCTGCCCCCGGCCCGGTGAGTGCGGGGGATGCTGCCGCCCCGGTGAGTACCCCACGCATCTCCGGGAAGCCCCTTCCTGCTGCCGCAGGGCCGGAGGGGAGCCGCAGCTGCCCTGGGTTAGATGCACAAGCTCCTAGAGCCCCGGAGAGGAGCGTGGTTGCTCTAGGTGCTGCACCGGGGCCAGTGCCTCTTTCTTCCCTGGCTCTGCGGCCGCTTGGGGGTTTCTCTCGCCGCCCCTGGGGGGAGGCAGGGCTGAGCAGCATGGGGCATTTGCGGGAGGCTGGGTGGAAAGGGGGAGCTCTCGTAGGCAGCACGTTCCACGATGCAAACTTTCCTCCAGCAAAAACCCAGGTTTGAGGAAGGTTCCTGTGTGTGCTCCTCCTATCGGGCAGACTCTGGTATGCTTTCTTCCCCCTCCTGCAACACCACATCCCTCCGGTCAGACAGTGTGTTGATTGTCCTCTTTCTTGCCCCATCAAAACGGTTAGTCGATAGGGCCCTAGCTGGGTGATCATCTTCTTCCCCAAGTTATATAAGTGTCAGTCTTGCTTCTTGCACATGTAATATCCCTTTCGCTAAATATATTAGGGAAAATATTCCAAGCCTCTCTTTGGAATGGCTGATAAAGTCAAACCACCCAGACCTATTTTGAAACTTTTGCAGCAGAGGGAAATGAATGTGATTAGTGGGGTTGGCATTTGTGTTGTGTTTGGAGATACAAGCAGGGGCACAACATTTTGCATTTAGGATCCTTCCTGAAAGAGTTACCCCTACACCAGTCCCCAATGTGTATTCTTCCTCCCCATCACTCTACTGGACCAGAAGGGTAGTTCAATTTTTGTGCCCCTTCAGTTGTTGGCCACTCAATTATCAATGCCATCAGGGACGTCAGTGATGTGTGGCGGAGTGTTTATAACAGGGTGGGCAAACTACGGCCCCTGGGCTGGATCCTGCCCGCGAGCCATTTTAAGCCAGCCCATGAGCTTCCACTGGGAATATATATGCTATATGCATCCGAAGAAGTGGGCTGTAGTCCACGAAAGCTTATGCTCTAATAAATTTGTTAGTCTCTAAGGTGCCACAAGTACTCCTGTTCTTTTCACTGGGAAGCAGGGTCTGATGCTTGCCCTGTTCTGGCGCTCCAGCTGGGGCACTGCGTTGGGGGCTGCACCACACAGCTCGGCCCCGCTCCGATGCTCCAGCTGGGGTGCTGGGTTGGGGGCTGCACCACACAGCTCGGCCCCGCTCCGATGCTCTAGCCGGGGCGCTGGGTTGGGGGCTGCACCACATAGCTCCTGGAAGCCACGGCATGGCCCCGCTCCAGGTACTACACACTCCAATGGGAGCTGCAGGGGCGGTGCCTGCGGATGGGACAGTGTGCAGAGCCGCCTGGCCACGCCTCCGCGTAGGAGCCAGAGAAGGGACATGACACTGCTTCCGGGAGCCGCTTGAGGTAAGCGCTGCTCGGGGCCTGCACCCCTGAGCCTCTCCCCACACCCAATCCTCTGCCTCAGCCCTGATTCCTCTCCTGCCCTCCAAACCCCTTGGTCCCAGCGCAGAGCCCCCTCCGATGCCCCAAACTCCTCATCCTCAGCCCCACCCCCGAGCCCGCACCTCCAACCAGAACTCTCACCCCCTCCCGCACCTCAACCCCAATTTTGCGAGCATTCATGGCCTGCCATACAATTTCTATTCCCAAATGTGGCCCTCAGGCCAAAAAGTTTGCCCACCCCTGGTTTATGATGTGCACTATTGTCCACTAGGAACTGGACCGATACCAGGTTTTTAAGGTGATCTTACTGTTCCTGCTGGTCACTGGCCCACACTTAAGTGGCATATACAGTAGGCAACTACCGGTAGCTGGATATGGTCAGTAACTGAGGGCACCCAGAAACTTCTGACAGTGCATGAGGTTTCATCTTATTATTGGTTCAACCAGGATGTACAGTAATCATATTTCACTCTGAGGAGGGAGCAGGATCAGACAGTCTTGTCCCTGCAAATAAAACTAGCACAGCCTCTTGTCATCTTGATATAATACTACAACTTCCTCCTCTTTGGACTCCCGAGTCCTTCCCCCCACCCCACCCCTTCTTCCTTGTCCATTACTCTGATCACTTCTCTCTTCTTTGAATTCCTCTGTTGGCTTCCCATTTTCCACTGTCACATTAAAGCATTATGTCCTCAATCTATAAGCCCCTTTAGTCTTTTAGGCCTAGATCCACAAACGTATTGGGCTCTTGCACATGGATTTCAATGGAAGTTATCCCCCCTGCCTTCTCCAGTAGAAGCACTTGTGCCACCATCCAGAAAGGCAGAGCACCAGACATAATCTTTGATTCTGTATTCTGCATGTGTTTAAACAGAGTTGTGTTTAGTGGTTAACATTATACATAATCCTCACACAGTTTTAAAACAAACCCTAAGATCTGATGATATTGATTTAAGAGGACACAGTCTAAAAATTGCTCATTTTGTTAATGAAGTTCCCCTCCATCCTGAAAACATTTCCACTGGCGTACTTATTGAATTATTGTACAATACATTTCCTGAGGAGAAATACCTATGTAAATATCTGAAGTGTGCTTTATGGGGGATGGCCTTACTTTAATTTTCCAACAGGGGTCACTACAGGGCAAACAACATTCATAGAGGTTATAGTGTAAAAACAACTATTGCAGGCAAAGGCCTGAATAGAATATTTTTAAATAAGATTGCAAGTTAAAGCATTATGTTTTAAATTTATGAACTACAAGTTTTAAGTGGTGTAACAAAAAAGTTTAGAGAAACACTGTCAAGTATATTCTATAATTTGTAACTGAAGCAAGTCTGGAAGTACCATGCACTGTGCTTCAATAACTTCAATATTATTAATGAAGTGGTTGGTTTCTGAGTTGTTTTGAGGTTGAGGAATCTCTGTCGGAGGTTTTTAAGACCAGGTTAGACAAACATCTGTCAGAGATCGTAGTTATTACTTAGTCCTGTCTTGAGTGCAGGGGACTAGACTAGATCACCTATTGAGGTCCCTTCCAGTCATACACTTCTATGATATCCTTAGGAATGCTAGGTGGCATAGTAGTGTAGCCTTGTGGTGGCTTAGCACTTCTGGCCGTCATGCACAGTCCTTAGAGGATTTAAATTTGGAATTTGAGGCCTGGTCCCCACTAACCCCCCACTTCGGACTAAGGTACGCAAATTCAGCTACGTTATTACGAATTCGAAGTACCTTAGTCCGAATTTACCGCGGGTCCAGACGCAGCAGGGAGGCTCCCCCGTCGATGCCGCATACTCCTCTCGCCGAGCTGGAGTACCGGCGTCGACGGCGAGCACTTCCGGGATTGATCCAGGATCGATTTATCGCGTCTAAACCAGACACGATAAATCGATCACAGAACATCGTTTGCCTGCCGCCGGACCCTCCGGTAAGTGTAGACGTACCCAGAGAGTCCATGCACAGATGGATGTAATCTTAATCTGACCCCTAGTGGACACTTGTGCACATTGCAGAACCCTCACACCCTTTGTCACGACTATTAATCTATTTAGGGGAAAGCCAAATCTGAAATGGCAACAGGAGGAGGCTTTGCAGGTCAAGACTGATGTATGTTAGCAGAGCTGTGTGGGTTCCTTGGAAAGGAAAGGCAATGGTCCTACTGATAAGAATTGAGATGCCCTGGAAGTGCTGCCTGAGTGTGTGGAAACTGTCTTGATGTCTATACTAGCCCTGACTCTAGCCAATGCTTATTGGCCTCTTATTTTATATAGTAGTAAACTCAACAATCTCTCTAAGATGAACTGAGAGCAGTCAAGCTGTTCTCACCTCAGAGCTGCCTATGACTTCCTTGTAATTCACAATCTGGAAGCCTTAGATTTCTCTGTAGACATAGTGCTGTCCCTGGGCTGTTTTCATTATACATTTTGGCTAATAGAACTGATGGGATCAGCTGCCATAATTTCATACAGAGATACATGTCCCTTATGCAGCAGGCTAAATAGAGAATGGCAACTTCAGCCTTGAATATCTTGCTTCTCTCCTTTTCCTAAAAGAAATTCCACCACGAATAAGCAAAGCCCCAACTACAAAAAAATCTTTACTGCTCCTGATGGAAAAAAATCAATGTTCACATCACAGCAGGAGTCAAATGAATTTACCTCAGCCATGTGAATCTGGAACTGCTCATTGTCATCGAACAGTGAATATTTTGGAAAGTTCCTGAATGAATGTGATGCAATTACACATTCTTCCTGTTGTGAAAATGAAGCTTTATGCTAAGACTACCACTTATTTGTCGGCAAAATGTATGTTGCTCATGGGTGTGAATATTCCACCGCTCTGAGTGACGTAAATTATGCCAGCATAAGCGCTAGTTTGCACAGCGCTCACTCGACGTGAGAGCTTCTCCTGTCGGCATAGAGCATCTTCACCACACGTGCTGTAGCGGTGCGGCTGTACTGGTACAGCTGTGCCACTGCAGCGCTCTAAGTGTAGACATGCCCTGTGTCAAATGATGAATAGCAGTTTAAGGAAACAGGTGCATGTTCTGAGAAGGAGAAACCTTTTGGAATGAGACCAAATATATTATTTTGAAAGAGACAGTCCTTTGCATTCTTGATAGAGCCCCGACGATCCTGCTTACACCTCATCCTTGAGTTTTCATATTGCATCCCCTGTCACTCTGGTGTAGACTCCTTGTGGAATGTATTAATTCAGTTGTTCAAACAGACAGAGGAATCATTGAATGGCTCCCTCAGCTGCTAGAAGCTTGGAATTTTGTTAGTTCCAGTTTGGGTGACCAGATGTCCCGATTTTTATAGGGACAGTCCTGATTTTTGGGTCTTTTTCTTATATAGGCTCCTATTACCCCCTACCCTGTCCCGATTTTTCACATTTGCTGTCTGGTCACACTAGTTCCAGTTCCTGCTGGCCTTGGGAGTGGAAGATTGGGAATTGAATCCAAATCTGCTGCATGGCCATGCAGTGCACTAGGGTTGTCTACAGTTAACTTACAGTCAGTCATGCTTCTGAAATACTCAAATCCACACACTTGGAGCATCGTAGAGCTACTCATTGTGCATCTCATGCTGGCTGCAGGGAATTATGATCCTTGATTTATTGACTACTGCTCAGTTTCCTTGGAGTTGCTTGCTGCTGCATGAGTCTGCTTAAAAAGATGTACAAAATCCAGGGACAAGCTGATCTTGTGTTCTTCAGCAATAAGCTATGTTGTCTGCATTCTATTCTTTTAAATTTGGTCTCCTTGTTCACTTTCTCCTCTTGTTCAGGATTGGTATTGAGGATAAAGAGTTTCTGGGGCTACTACAGTATTCATAATAAACCATGGAAATAACATGGATGGGTGATGGCCAGTCATTATATAGCTGCCTCAGATATCATTATACACATGGATTAATTTCACTTCTGAAGTTTGTTGTTTTGGCAATGCCGTTGGCAGAATTCTATGCGTTATCTATATGTTATCTTGTATAGCATTCAAATCCCTTAAAGGAACATTATCAATATGAAAATCACATTTCCATCTGAAAATATTGTTCCTACTAGTTCTTGTTATGGGTAACCCATAGATAATGAGGACAGAGCAGGACTGTGCATTTGGTGGCACATTGTTCTGTTGAGGACCATGCAGTGCTCTGTGCACCGGCGAAGTGCGAATGTGCATGCTCCACTACACTCTGCAATTAGGTTTTCAGCAGTAAGAGCATCAGCAAAGCTGGCATTTCGGTGCTACTGTTATTCAAATAATAATAATAATAAAAAAAAGTAGTAACACGCATTCCAATAAAAAAAAAAGACTAGAAGTGATATTATGTAGAAAATAGTGTGGTGTGCACATCAGCATGATTAAATGGTTTGAGTCCAGGCATGTTTAATGTTTAAGGCTCTCCCTTCTTAATAGTTTTGGATTCGATTGCACCCTTTGTAATTTGCAGCTGCTTTTATTATAGATAGGGCTCCCCTCCCAGTCCTTGTCAATAATGAATTTTTATGGATTGGTTTTAAAATCATTGCCTAGAGGATTGAATAATAATAACAAAACCTCTGGGGTTAGAGGATGGGGGAAATATCAAATTCAAAATAGATGTTGCTAAATAGCAGATAAAACACATTTGGTTTGCTGACAAAACCTTTTTATAGAACTTGAACTTCACATATCCCCTCTCTTCCATTTTCAAGTATTTGAATATGAAGATTTCTTTTCATATATAAAGTTTATGCTAAGCTCTTCTCTTTTCTCAGCACTCGAGCTTCATAAATAGTATCATGGCACAAAATCTATGAGAGGAAAGCTCTGTTGCTTAGAAACAGTCTGGCAACAGACCCAATTTAAAAAAAAACAGAGGAAAAAAGGGAAAACAAAAACACTTTCCCTCCTCCACTAAAAGAAGCTGGTTGAAAAAATTCTGAAATGTTAGCAAAAATTTTGGGAAAGAACAAACAGGAAAAATGTTGGTGACATTCTTGCAAATTCCCTTCTTTCTCTACTCCCTGCCCATTTTTTAGCCAGCTATCGAATTTGTCATTTTTTTTTTCTAAATTTGAAGGAAAAAGGGAAATATTGCAATTTCCCTCGTTTCTTTCTCAACCATTTCTACTGCTAAAGTTTCTCCAGGGATTGATGTTTTCTATAGTGTAATAAACCAATGATCTATTTTGGTTAGCTCAGACAATTGAAAACTGGGTGTAAATTGGAGGGAGGGGAGCCAGTGACAACTCAACACTTTCTCATGATTCTTAAAAAAAGAAATTATGAAAAATGATTTGGAATCTGAAAGGCTAAAATGTCCAGTGTTTCTTCTTGGATTGTAAACTCTTGGGGGGGGGGAGGGAGGAGGGAGACTTGTTCTCTTTTTACAGCATCTAGCACAATAGGGTCCTTGGTCTATGACAGGGGCTTCTAGGTGCTACCACAACATAAGTAACAAATGAGAGAGGGGCACATTAGATTTATTTCGGTTTTGCTCATTTTTTTACATTTATATTTTTTATGTTATCCTTGATAAGACAATAGAAATATAAATACAGGTGTGTGAGAGAGAAACATAATCACAAAGAGCTTTACAAACTGTAGAAATTTCCTTCCCCTTCTCCCTGAAAAGCAGTTAGATCTGGGATACAATGCAGCAGCTATTTAATGTATATATTCTTTATATACTATGTCTTTCTTCCTTTGAAACTTCTTCAAAAATTCTGTTGCATTCCTAACATTCTGCTCTTGTTGTTATGCTGCTGTGGTTCCCACCAGCAGATTAAAATGTGATATTTTTTCCCACCTCTGTTACATTCTTACACCTTCCTGTTGGTAGGTTTCCCTGTTGCCCTTACATGTAATGTACACCTTTGTTTACATCACCACTGAATTTGGCCCATATGTCTAATTCTTGTCCATCACTTACTTGTCAAAGGAGGATTGTAAATGTTTTGGCTTATCAGCAAGTGTGATTCCCTGTGGAGAACTTAATGAAAGCTCAAGATTTTTATCTCTTTTCTATTTTTTCTTGTTGTTTATTTCCCAATGGAAGCTTAGTTCAGAAGCAGCACCTGGTTTTGCAGGGGAGGGTCTTGCTTTCTAGTCCATGCTCTAACTGGGGCACTATAGATCAGTGGTTTTCAAAAAACATTTCTGAGGATCCAGTTGAAGAAAATTGTTAATGCCTGTGACCCAACAGAGCTGGGGATGAGGGGTTTGGGGTGTGGAAGGGGCTCAGGGCTGGGGCAGAGGATTGGGGTGCGGGTTGGGGCTGGGAATGAGGGGTTCAGGGTGTGGGAGCAGGCTCTGGGCTGGGGCAGGGGTGTGGGAGGGACTCAGGGCTCTGGGCTGGGGGTGCAGGCTCTGGGGTGGGGCTGGGGATGAGGGGTTTGGGGTGCAGGAGGGGCTCCAGGTTTGGGGGAGCCCCTGGGGGGCTCAGGGCTGGGGCAGGCAGTTGTGAAGCAGGAGGGGGTCAGGGCTCTGGGCTGGGGGTGCAGGCTCTGGGGTGGGGCCAGGGATGAGGGGTTTGGGTGCAGGAAGGGGTTCTGGGTTTGTCGGGGGCTCAGGGCTAAGGCAGGGGATTGGGGCGTGGGGTTGGGTGTGAACTTACCTCCGGCAGTTCCCAGTCAGCGGCACAGCCAGGGTGCAGAGGCAGGCTTCCCACCTGTTCTGGCACTGCAGACCATGCTGTGCCCCGGAAGCGGGCAGCAGCGGGTCCGCCTGCTAGGTGGAGGCAAGCAAGCAGTTCTGTGCGGCTCTCACCTGTAGGCATCCCCCTCCCCCAGCTCCCATTGGCTGGGAACCAGCCAATGGGAGTGTGGAGTGGGTGCTTGGGGCAGGGGCAGCGCACGGAACCCTGTGGGGCCCCCCCTCCCGCCTAGAAGGCGGACCCACTGCGGGCTGCTTCTGGGGCGCAGCACAGTGTCGGAACAAGTAGGCACTAGCCTGCCTTAGCTGGGCATCACCGACGACGGGACTTTTAACGTCCCGGTCAGCGGTGCTGACCAGAGATGCTAGGGTCCCTGGGTGCCGAGCAAGGCGACCTAGTGCCTGACATGCCAACCCGAACTTTGAAAAACACTGCTATAGATTATTTGCCTCCAGTCATACAGAGGGTCAGAGGCCTGGCAGAGAATCCAGATTTGAACCCTGCGTCCTGTTAGCTCCCATCCCTTTGCTTCTAAACCAAGGCCACATGGTCTAATTGGCTTGACTGGAGTTGTTGTTATTGGCTTTGCTATGACAATGAAACTGTTGCTGTGGTCAATGTGCTCTTATGGCCCAGCAAGGAGTTTTCATCCCTGCTTAAAGTAAACCAATTCCTAGAGCAGCTTGCAAGGTAGGGAGTCTGGTTTTTATCTAGTAGCCTTGGCACATGCATCATATTAACAAACTTTCAAGCCCCGTCTTCCAGCCTTACCATTTTCGGATTGCATCTGGGCTCCGTTTACATTCCTTTCCCTCACTCCCACTGACATCTAATGTGTTAATACTATTTTTCTTTTCCGTTAGCCTGTGGTAGTCTATAAATATTTATTTGGCTTCTGCTGGGCAGCTGTAGTGTGAACTGACAGTGTCTTCAAAGGAAGCATAATATCCACAGAGAATATTCAGTATATTCTTAATTTGGAGGCTCTGAAATTACCCATAACATTTCCTAAAATTAAAAATCTCTGACATGGTTGGGGCAGGGAGGGGAGAGAGAGAGAACTTTAAATTAGCACCATATGCTGATAGAATGGACCTCAGCATTTAACCATGTTTAGATCAGTCTAGAAGATCTTGGGATTGGTTTTAGCTCTCTGTGACACAGGTTAAGAAGAATGCTGCCCAGGAAATGTCAGTGGGCAGCAGCCACTCTGGATGATTTAGGAGCAGCAGTGATTGGCTTCAGAGGGAGCTGTGTCTAGTTCTTGTCTTTGTGACTGAGGATTTAAATCTGTGTGGTTAAGTAAAACTAAGCAGGATAATAGATGGGAGTCCTTGTGTGTCTGATATAGAGTGACCAGACAGCAAGTGTGAAAAATTGGGACTGGGTGGGGGGTAATAGGCACCTATATAAGACAAAACCCCTCAAAATCAGGACTGTCCCTATAAAATCGGGACAACTGGTCACCCTAGTCTGATATGAGCTGAAATGACCCTCTTCCGCCCCTTCACTTCCTTGGAGTTGAGGGGGAAAAGGAGTTAAGACTCTGACTGATATATATATATATTTTTTTCCTGGTTGAATTTTCTCTTTCATCAATCTGTACTCAGGGAAAAATTGGCTGCCTCGCTTGAGATTTCTGATGAGGGACTGAGATGGAAACAGGTTTCAGAGTGGTAGCCATGTTAGTCTGTATCAGCAAAAGAAATGAGGAGTATTTGTGGCACCTTGGAGACTAACATTTATTTGGGCATAAGCTTTCATGGGCTAAAACCCACTTCACTGGATGCATGCAGTAGGAAGATATATATATATATATATACACACAGAGAACATGAAAAAATGGGTGTTGCCATACCAACTCTAACTAGACTAATCAATTAAGGTGGGCTATTATCAGCAGGAGAAAAAAAACTTTTGTAGTGATAATCAGGATGGCCCATCCTGGATGCAAAGGCATTGTCTCCTCTGGCAGCTCTGATCTTACTTGGATTGTTTCCAAAGTAGTATTTCAAATTTTCTGTATCGTTTATTTTTTAAATCTTCTCTGGAGAACTCAAAGTGCTCTACAACAGCCTCACAACAGGCCAGGGTGGATTGATTTAAATCAAAATGATGTAAATCACTGATTTTAATTAGAATTTAAATCAGCTAGCAGGAAACCTTGATTAAATTATTGACTTCAGTTGTGCTTGTACTTTTTAGTTATGAACCTAAAAGAGAGCTTAATTCTCATTAGTTGGTAACCGTTAAAACATGTTGATTTGCAACCAAAAAAGCCTTCACACTAAATTTGGTGCTTCCTTATGCTAACCAAAAGGGTAAGTTATTTATACATATTTATTTAAGCAATTAAAAATTAAAATTAAAAAATAACCATTTTAAATACAAAACTGATTTTAAAAAAATCAGTTTTTATCCATTCGTCACCAGTTGCATGCAGTGGATAAATAGCAGTATACCTATCTAACAGGGGTTAAGTGACTTGTTCAAAATGATACTACCTATAAATGGCAGAGTCAGGAACAAAAACCAGGCAGTCCCAAGTCTTTTGATCTAACTATGAGATCATATTGTCTTTCGTAGGCCAGGATCATAAGAATAGACGGAGATGTGGAGTGTGCTGAATACTTCACTTGCTGTTATTTATTAGAAGAAACTCTGCCTGGCCATGCTGAGGTTCTTGTTGGTTAGTGCTCATTCCTATTTGCCGTCTTTTGCATCACTGACCCTTCCTGTCTGTGGCTCACCAGTGTTTGCCATCACTGAAATAATATTTTTCCATTTAAGAGATGATGGTTATTATTTATATAGCACCAGTGCTAGACATTTTACAGATAAGAAGACTAGATCATCTTTTCCACAAAGAACTTGCAGTCAAAATAAAATGTTGGACAAGGAATGTAAATCAGTTTGTGACGTATAGCCAGCAAGGGTTAAACATTGTGCAAAATAAATGACTCAAATATAAAGCTTAAAGAAGTGGGAAGATAACGTTTATGTTTTTATGTTTTTACATATGTATGGGTAGTGGTCACAATGTAATCAACAGTCACTGTCTGTTCTGTATTCTGATTATTCAAAGATGAAAAGAACATCCTAGCATTTAAATATAGTGTAAACATGGGATATCTCTGTATTCATCTCTCTTTGAAATGTATAGCAAATCATCGGTGAATGGTGAAGGAATAGGTGATTGTCTTATGTTAATTCATATAGCTAACTACTGGTGATAGACTGCCTGATGGATAAATTGCCTTAATTAATCTGTGTGAATAATTATAATGATGGATGCTTAGGAAATAAGGGCCTATTGTTCCCCTGAGGGACTCCAACTTGTCAAAGAAGACCTGAAATTGTATAAAAGATCCTTGGGTTCTGATCCTTTTAATCTCAGATCTGCTTAAGCTTCGTCAGGGGAAGTTTGAGTTGCAAGATGAGATCCCAGTTAAGCTGGTACACCCTAGATATGATATTGGACATGGACTTTAACCTATGAACTACATTTTAAAAGAACTCTTTGCAACTACAAAGCTCACCATCTCTGCTATGAATCTGAACCTCAAGAATTGAACTCATATCTGTATGTATATTAATCTTTTAACCATACTGTCTTTTGTTTTTGAATAAATTTTAGTTTAGTTAATAAGAATTGGCTGCATGAGTGTATTTGGGTAAGATCTGGAATATCCATTAACCTGGGAAGTAATGTGTCCGATCCTTTGGGATTGGTAGAACCTTTTCTTTTATATGATAAAATCAGATTTTCAGAAATCTTCATTATATTTGACTTGGGTATCTGGATGAAGGCCTGAGGCTGGGTTACTTCAAGGGAACTGTGTTGTTGGCTTCTGGACAACCAGTGAGGTAATAAAGAAGCTGTTTTATGCTGGCTTGGTAAATCTAAGTATTGAAGATAATCCCCAAAGCTGGTGGATATCTGCCCCATTCTTTGTAGTTCATCCTAATTGAGTGACCTCAGCTGGCCCCCACTGGGACCCCGGTCACACAGGCAGGAGTAAAAGCAAGAAGAAAACCCTAAATGAGAACAAACAAAACTTAAAGATTTTTTTTTTTTGTGTGTGAATCAGCTATAATTGGTGATAGTAAGCTGCAGCAAGATACAAGTGGCATGGTGCTAGGACTTCGTAGGGTACAGGGGAAAAACCTGGTTCCATAGGAATGTGACTTCCCTCTATCATGCAAGATAGGGACAGCCTTGCTATTTGCCTTTCCATTAAATGGGAAGCATAGAGGAAGGAGAACAGGGAAGCTAGAGTATTGCAATTGGGCATGGTGGGGAGAGAAGAGATGGCTACTTGGCTCCTCTGTGTGAAGGTTCCCTGGCACCATGCAGTATGCTCCCTGTATAGGCACACAGGACCTCAGGAATTGTAGGGAATGTGTGTGTGTGTGTGTGTGTGTGTGGTGATTGCCTTCAGCCATTGAAATATTCTTTCAGTACAATTAAATCTAGTCCAGACAGAGTCCTGAGGTTCTCTCCACCTTTTTTCATTTTGAGAGAACCATCACTCTGCTTCTCTAATAATATTTTTGCCCATAGGTGGTGCTAGCCCATTGGGGGCCCATCCACAAACAACACATATTAAAAAAGTGAATGGGGCCCACTTTTGCTGCTTGGGGGCCCTAAGCAATATAGCCTTTACTCTGCTTATGCCTAGTGCTGGCTCTGTTTTTGCCTTTAGGCAACCACCATTGTAGCAGGTGAGCATTCTCCTTCCCACGCTGTGCCATCTTTTGATCAGCTAGCAGAAGCTGTTCACATAGCAGCTGTCAGTATTGACTCTGTAGAAGCAATGTATTGTGCACCCACCAAACCAGGGAGCGAAGACTTAACATTGTATTGGAACCTAGATTTCCTGCAGTCACCAACCATTCGGGTAGCTGATCTGAGACGCTGGAGATATAAAGAGTGTGTGTGGTAGACTTCCAGGGTGTTGAAAGGAAAACAGAGACCCATGTAATGGTGAACAGATTAGTGAGCAATCGTCTCTATTTGCAGCCCTAAGTAACATAGACAGCACCATTCAGAAATGGAGTTTGACCACAGGTTCCATCTTGGCATGAAGTGGACAGTACTAGTGGGAAGTGGATCTCTAAATTTGATCCCAAATTATTGTTTGTTAATGTAGTCTCATTGAGTACAGTTACAAGGTGCAAACTTAATGAAAAAAGTGAGAGATTGTAGGGGGACTGCTTCTCTTTAGGCGTATTGCCCTATCTTGGACAGATAGAGAGAGTGGAGCACTCTGTATGGCTCATGCTTTGGCATTATTCATATAGTTTGTCATGTCAGTGAAGTATTATTGAATTGAAATGAATCTGTGTGGGTGTCTGGCTGGCTGGGGACTCTAAAAACTACAAGGAAGCGTAGAAACAAGGGGTAGGTGAGACATCCAGCAGGAAGGGATGTGGTTGCAGTGAATGATGCAGAGGAAGAGGGTCCTGATTTATCCTGGACCCTGTAAATCTCAGTTAGATTCATTTTGCATTGAATTCATTGTAATAAAATGTCTTTCCTGGTTGCAGTAAATTGACTTTGTGGTCAAATGCCCTGGTATAAATGGAAGGAGTTAGGATGAAAAATGTAAATACTTAAAAAAAAGAAATTCACAGATCCTATATGGGAGGAGTTTAGAGATCAACCAAGATCAGGCCCCTACTGGGCTTGATGCTATAAAAAGATAGAATGAGAGTCAGTCCCTGTCCTGAGGAGCTAGCGGTATAAATAGACAAGATAGACAAGGGGTGGGGGAAAGGAATATAACATACAAGTAGAGTGAACAGTGTGGTGGTTTCCAAAGAGCATGATAGTTCCATGATTGTTTGCCTTTTTAAAAACTTGTGTATCTATTTTTTAGGTGTCAATTTGTTAGAGGAAGATTAGATAAATGGGTAGGAAGGGAGGTGAGATGTTAAAGGAGGAGAGGTGTGGAGGGAAGGAAAGCAAGTGTGGAGGGTGGGTCAAGTGAGGCTGAAGTGAAGTCACTGTGTGGTGTAAATTTTATCCATGTGTGGTAAGCATGACACTTCTAGCTTCAGCAAATTGATCCAGCAGGACCTAAATAAATGCTCTAAAAGGTAGTAAAAAGTGGCCAATTTGAAAGCTTCTAACTGTTAACCTCATGAATAAGCTCACTTCAGACATTCTACGGAATTCAAGCTGGGCACGTGTGCATTTGGGGAAGGAATAATTTTGTTTTTCTAATACAATCAGTGGGGTAGCTTCCCACTCAAAACAGCATTTTCACACTGTTGGATTGAGACCAGTGCCTGGATTGTGTATGTCACATGCTCTGATCACTGTCTTCTCATTTTTTATGCTTAAATGGGTAAGAAATTGCAGTTTGTAACTCAAGTGTGCAGCTGCCAGGTAGTGCCTTTGACATTGCAGGAGTGAAAAAATTTGTGACCCTTTCCCTCTTTTTTACCATTTAGAGTCTGGCTTTAGGCTGCTCTGTCCACCCTGGGACTGCTGATCTGGGCAGTTCATAGATTCCAAGCACTTGGGAGATCCAGATGAAGAGACAAATAGCTATTGCTCCCCACCCCTATTACCCTTGTTCTCTCCCCCTTCTAATCCAAGGGCAGCTGAGAGCCCCTTGAAATGGGCAGCATAAAAAGAAGGTAACATCGAACAGCTTAAATATCAAACATTAACGACTCTACACTTCAATGTTAACTGAGACTAAAATCGCTTGACAGCTGTTCTTGTCAGTAAGGCGCAGTGCTGTCTTGCCCAGTAGGTGGGGGTAGGGGTCGGGGTGGGAAGAAGACCTCCTGCTTTTGAGCCTTTCTTTCATCATGGCCTGCATTGAGCTAGTCCTGCTGCAGCAGTCCCCATGTACTGCACTCACTTAGGTTGTGTGCTGCTGTTGCCAGGAGTCCCAAGCCTTTGATTGGCAGAGAGGCCCACGGAGTTGGCCCTCTTTAAAGTCCGCCCCCACATCCTCCAGCACACAGACAGTCAAGGCTGTTCTGCTCACAGAGTGAGAGAGCGGGCGAATGAGCTAGCGCCTGTTGCTTGGCTGGTGCTTTTTTTTGCTGGCAATGAGTAGGGTTTGATCACTGACAACAAACTATTACAGATTTTGCTTCTCCTGCTGGCTCCTCTATCAGCCCAGAACGATGGGTTTAACTGCTTCGTCGCCATAGCAGCCCTCAATGGATTGTTCTGAGAAGTTACAAGGAGAGCGAGAGGATCTGTTCAAATCTGTGCGGGGAAACTGCTTTCTGAAGCTCTGAGCTTTACGGGATTTTTTGTTTTTTTTTGCGCCCCTCCAGCACAGCAAAGAGGAAACTGAATGACCTCCGGAGCTGCTGGAATCCAGGTACTGTAGCAGCTCCATGCAGGTTCTTTTTCTCCTTTTGGATGAGTTTGAACCCCCTACGACCCAGGGCCGTCCAGAGGATTCAGGGGGCCTGGGGCAAAGCAATTTTGGGGCCCCCTTCCATAAAAAAAGTTGCAATACTATAGAATACTATATTCTCGTGGGGGCCCCTCCGGGGCTGGGGGCCTGGGGCAAATTGCCCCACTTGCCCCCACCCCACCCCTCTGGGCGGCCCTGCTACCACCTCACATTGAGAATTGTGTATGTGTAATGTTTCCTGTGATGCTGTTGTGCTACTTTCAATAGAGATTAGTTGGGACTTAACTAGGTCTTGTTTGCCAACTTCAGATGGACTCGGCTTTCTTATTGTGTTTGGTCTTTGTCAACAGAATTCTCTCTCCCCTTACTTCTCCATTGTCCGTGGTATTATTTCTATAGTCTCTGATGTTGGAATGATTTTCTTCCTTGCTTTCTCAGCATGGGTGAGCTATGCCAAGCACAGGGCTTTCATATCTTCTATCTTAACGTATGAGACTGAGAGTTTTCCTGTCTCGTCCTTCTGAGATCGTAGTTATTGTCCTACTGTTTGTAGAAATATTTAGATTTCTGCTCCTCTCTTTTGCAGGGGCAGGAAAGCACCCAGGTAACTAGTGCTTCTTTGAGAGGATGGCCTAATAATACAATATAAGGCTCTAATGTCTTTCTTTTCCTGCACTGGGGACCATCAGGTTTATAATGTGCTTCTGCCTATGTAAAAAACAAAATACTGCTGTGGGGACAGCAGACTTTACTCCTTGGAGTGAGGAATGGAAAGGGAATTCTCTGTGTTGCCCAAAAGTGCCTTGCTGAATGTTTTACGGAGCAGCTTTGATGGGCTCTGAAGGGAACTGTATCCTTTCCTCCTTAGAAGGATGGTGGTGGCTATGATATGTGTCCTTGGGAATGGCAGGGAGATTAAAATGTGAATGATAGACAGTAGGGATTGGGGGAGAGAATCTTCACAGGTTTGTCTGAGATGCAGAAAACAAAAGTATAGAAATTCAGAAAGGTGTGTGTGTGTGTGTGTGTGTACACTTACGTAGCTAGTTGTATGTGTTGATGAAAAGTGCTGTGTAAATGTTAATTATTCTGTGTTCCATTTACCTTTGATTACTTTTTAAAGTTTGTAAACATTTCAATCTAAAACGGATGTTGTGTTAGCTTGTGTTTTTAACTATATACACTGGTCTTTCTGTGGGCTGTAGTGTCCCTTGGGGGTAGATATACAACACAAGATACCTAGTTTCATTCCTGGTACCGTACAGTTGGTGAGGCCTGGCATTCTCATAATTCAAGTCCTTCAGCCTGGTACAAGTTCTTTGTGCCTAAGGCACCTGTTACTTCCATTAATGTTAACAGAGCTGACATATGTGGAGAGTGGCTAGAAAATAGATGCCTTTTATTTTTGGTTTATAGCATGAATTTAAGATACCGAAATCAAAGGGTTTGTCTTGGGCTTGATGTTTCAGAAGTGTTAAGCACCCACAACTGCAGTTGAAAGTCAGTGGGTGCTGTAGATGTTCAGCACTTCTGAAAAATCAGGCCCTTAACATGCTACTCTGTGTTGATACTTTAAAGCAGTCGCGTGATAACAGTTGCATTACAGGATAGGAAATGTGTTTTTTCTTAACCTCTACAGTTGGCATACAGACATTCACCCACGTTTGCAGACATGCAGCCTGAGACACACCCACCCATACAAACAGCACTGCACACCCCTGTATACATGTGCTGGTGTCAAGGCTTCAGTTCTGTAAAAATTTATACTTTATAAAGTTGCTTTTAAGTCACAAACAACATGACAGCACTTTAGGAGCTTTTGCCTTGGTGATGCAATTGTCTGTTCAGGCTGATTTCTTACATACTAAATTAAACACAACCCAGCCAGTCCCCAAAAATAAACTCTTCCCTGTACAGTAGACACTGTTGTAAATCTACATGGTATTTAACAACACCGTCCCTGGTCATAACTACGCTTTGTAGAAGCCCACTGTAAATATGCCCTGCTCTAACACACTTCTTGCAATAACACACGCACATACTCTTGCATTCCAGTGCTCCCAAGTCTACCAGTTTTTTTTGTCCTCATCCAACACAGCAAGAATTACCAGAAAATATTTTTAGCTTTCGAGGATGATGTTCAGCTCCATCTGTCTGGAAAAAAAATGTCCATGTGTTGGAGAGAGAAGGGGACAAGTCTCTCATGTAAGCTAAAAATGAGTGCTGCTGTTACCAAAAAAAAGGGCATCAAATCAAAATAATATACTGTATGTGTATACATTTGACTTTCTCTTTCTTTAGAGTGACACTGCCTTATATCTGCTTGATTTCAGTGAGAACATGCAGAAACCAGTTTGACTCTGTGATGTATAGACCTTCATTGCTGCACATCTTGTAAAATCAACATGTGCACAATAGTTGATTTTTTTTCTCTTTTTTTTAAACAATGTATGTGATCACATAGGCAACACATCCACATATCTGAGAGTAGAACCAGGCCCTTAGGGGGTTAGTGGTACAGGTGGTTGTGGTGCTGAAGCATCCTGCATGTTGAGTTAAGAATGGACCACTTTGTGATGTTAGGTTTCAGAGTAGCAGCCGTGTTAGTCTGAATCCGCAAAAAGAACAGGAGTACTTGTGGCACCTTAGAGATTAACAAATTTATTAGAGCATAAGCTTTCGTGGGCTACTGCCCACTTGTTCGGATGCATATATGCTTATGCTCTAATAAATTTGTCAGTCTCTAAGGTGCCACAAGTACTCCTGTTCTTTTTGTGATGTTAGTTGCCACAGATGTTTGTGACTGTAAGATGAAGAAACAAAGTCAGCCATTGAAATTTATTTGTCTCCAGTTTAATTTCATCATGCTGGCTTTGATTCCTGCCAGAGAGGTTCTTAACACTAATGGGAATCAACCTGTGACCCTTGTTTGACTCTATAGAGCCTGGCATGCAGCTCTCTTTATCTGTAGGTCTGCTGTTGGTAATAGTTTGCACTTCTCCAATGCCTCCCATCCATTAATATTAGAGCATTTTTCCAGCGCTAGTAAATTAAGCTTCACAATATCCCTATGAGATAGAGGTAATATTATTGCTCATTTTGCAAAGGAGTAAATGAAGACCGAGGAAAAATAGCTTGGTTTTTAACCCCATCAAAGCCAGTGGGGACTGTTGGTACTCAGAACCTCTGAAAAACCAGATCCTAAATAATACCTAGCTCTTAGATAGTGTTTTTCCTCCATAGAAGAGCTTTATGGGTGGGTGTGTGTGTGTGTGTGTCAGTCATTATCCCCATGACTTGCCCAGGGTTGTGCAGGATGCCTGTTACAGAGCCGGGAGTCACACCCAGATCTCCTGAGACCAGTTTGGTGCTTTAAAGGGACACAGTCCATATGAAATCTTGTCAGTTTTTAAAAACTGAGATATAGGTAATTTCAGGTCCTACGTCTCCCCCCCCCCCCCCCCCAGACCCCTGCCAACTTTTGTGGCTTTGGAATCACATGTTTCTGTTTTTAAAAGTAGTTTTTCTCTCCCCTGTTGCTGTGTGAAAACCTCACACAAAGAAAAGAGGAAACTCACCTTACAGGGGAAATGGTGAAAATGGCTGTACGCAAAGTACTGTCAAATGCACACAATAACACTGAGAAACGGAGAAAAATATTTTCTCCGCTTGCCCTTGTACTTGCACTTGTTACAACAGTAGCTAAGAAATTTCCAGACAGAAGTGTTCTATTTAAGTCAATGGTGTCCCTTTAACCAGCATTCCTGCCTGACTCACATGAAACAGTGCAGGAATGCTCTGTGTACACCCATCCCGTCACAGAAATGAGAAGCTGCTTGAATCTCCCCTTACTTAGAGGAAGAAGAAAGAGAGGACCCAATCCCCACTTCCTCCTATCAAAATGGATGGGGAGGAAGGCAAGAAAATTGGGGGCATTAAACTTAGTGAAAGAAAGTTATAAAATAACCCAAATGTAGTGTTTGGATACTGTGATACATCGTCAGTTCCATACCTGTGGTGTGAAGAGAATGTTAATTGCACCCAAGTCAGGAAATGCCAATCAAGACTGCATGCACAACCTTAACTCTGCCCCTTAATACATATGTATTACATTAGTTGTGCAATCACATACTATTTCTCAGAAATGCAATAGAATATTATTAGTTTTTCTAGAACTCTAGGTAGTTACATGTGTATGGCAGGGAGTCTTAAATTCATGTATGTGGAAAGGATATGGTAATTTATTGCACAACTTATCACAAATTAAGCATAAGACAGCAGACACATAGAAGGCTTTCTGGGGGGGAAGAAAGAAGGTTTGGCATGCAATTAGGAGTGCAGTTTGCAGTACTTTTGTACATGCTTTGTGTTGTAGCTGGAAACCACCATAAGCTGCCACAAGTCGAATCCTGGAGCTGTTTTCTGTTGCAGCCTGTATGCAGTGGGACACCAGCATTTCAGAGGAGCATAACTGGTACTTTGGTTGCAACTAGACTTGTGCATCCCCTGATGTGTGAGGAACATGAGGCACTGAGGTACCCAAATGTTTCTTACATGGAATGCCTCATTTAACCAATCCCAAATTCCTCACAAAGGCAAATCTCCTATGGAAATCTTAGTGATTGTCATTGGCGTCAAATCCTGCTTTTTTCATACATGCATGTAAGTCCCATTGAAATCAAATGGAATTAAGTGAACACCTCTGAGGGGCAGAATGGTGCATCCTGTATTAAAAGGGATATCGTGAACTCAGTCTTGGGGGACAGGGAGAAGAGGGCGGGGGAGAACTGATTTATTTAAAAATAAATACATTTTCCATAGAGCGTTGTTTTATTGTTTTATTTAAAGAATTAAAACGTTCAGAAGTTTTTTTTCTGCCCCCAAACTGTGCTCATAAAGTTCTTCTGGGTACCCCTCTCCATTGTACATCCTCTGTCCCATCCCCCCCAACTCTTTCCTTTCTCTCTGTACACATGCCTGCTTGCCGCTGCTTCAGTTTCAGCTCTAGTGCTGCTGTTGGTAGTGGTTAACACTCTTTTGCAGAGCATGTGGCTTGGTGTGCAAGGGAGCTCCTTCCAGTGTAGCGCATGAGTCTGCCACCAACAAATCAGCGAAGTGTATCTAATGCACAAAGTAAACAAATTGGAGTGGGGGGGGGAACTTCAGGAAAATAACTTTGTTTTCAGTTATAAAGATCTTATGGGTAAATAAGAGGTACAAAGTTTTGGATGAAACTGTGGTTTTTCAGGTTGAGGGTGTTCTTTTAATGCCCCTGGCTGTAGCCTGGGGTGGGAGTGATGTGGTAGTGGGGAACCTTCCTCCTTGGAAGCCAGGAAACTGTTGTCTGGGGGTCTTGGACTATTCAGGCCTGGTCTGTATTTAAAATGTAAGTCAACATAGCTACCGCACTTGGGTGTGAAAAATCCACGCAGGAGCATTATAGTATGCAAACCTAATGCCTGGTGGGGATGCAGCTAGGTTGACAGAAGAATGCTTTCATTGACCTATTGATCGGAGAGGTGGAGTTCCTACAATGATTCAAAAACCCCTTCTGTTGCTGTAGTCTACATCTATGTTACGAACTTACAATGGCATAGATAGGGCACTGCTACAGGCTTGAACTGTGGAAATGGCCTCAGTCTCAGAGACATTCATGCAAACTAGTTTCACTGTTTTGAATACACCTAAACAACTTGTTATGAAAGTGCTGAGAGAGAGACTGTCGGTTTTCATTGTCCCCATATTGAATTCAAAGATGGGGAAGGGAGGAAAGGAAACTTGTTTTGTTTTGCAAAAGGTGTGGCTTGTAAGAACCCAGTTTAAAAACAACTGTCTTTTGTGTGCGCTGCAGCAATGTGGAAAGACCATGCGTGGCTTGTAAACTGATCCACCTTGTTGCTTTCAGAACTTTCTAATCAGGAGGGGAGGTGGTGGTTAGCTATGAATAGAACAAAATCATAGCTTTCAGTTTCCAAATATGCATCTTCTCATACGCAGTGGGCTCTCTGAGCTGAATATTATGTACACAAGCTTTTCATGTTGCCTTAGCTGGCACTTAGCACTTGGGTTTGCTTGGGTGTTTCCTCTTCTCTAGGTCAAAAACCCCACTCATTTTAATGGAGGGTTGTTCCTGTCATCTAGCTTCTTATTTTGGCCTGTGCTATTGGTCTCCATGTAGGAAGAACCAGGGCCATACTGTGGCATGATCTTCTGTAAAATGGTCTGCTTTATCCGCAAAAGGAAACTAGTCTCTTTTCCTTTCCCTTGCCAGCTAGTGTAGTGTTGCTTTTGGCGGAATAGGGATATTTGTTGTCATTCACTAATGATTGCTTTAAGAAGTTAAATAGCATTTTCTTGGAGGAAATGTGTTTCACTTTGAGGACACCTGTGAAGGAGCAGAGAGACTGCTGCCAGGCACAGCGGGGGTTGAAGAAAACCTCCGGGCTCAGCTAGCCCCATCTCCTTATACCTGCAGTCAATGCCAAGCCTGGAGTGTGGGGGAAAAGAAGGGAGCCTGGTTCAGTCAAGGGGTGACTGGCGGAGAGGCAGGAGCTATCTGTATGCCTGCCTGAAGGCACAGACCAGCAACCTGCCTGCCTACACAGCCACTGGAGGCAAGTGAGTCCTCCTCTGCCGAGGGGAACCTACAGATAAGCCCCAACTGTGGGGAACTGAACTAAGCGGGGCCACCCAAAATAAAGGACTTGCATAGGGAGCAGACCAGGAAAACAGGCCCTGAACCCCCCCCCCCCCTCACGGCTGGGAGAAAACTCCATCTCCCTTGTTTAGGGGTTGAGCGACACGGGACCCTGGGCCAGGACCTGAGGGAGAAGGAGGGGTAACCAATGGTCTAGCCAGTAGGCTGCCTGGCAACTGAAGTAATGATTATAGTGCTGCCATCTAAGTAATGATTGGGGGTGGTGGGTGCTTTGACCAGTGGCTTGCAAAATCTGCACATGTTCCCCAGCAGCTGCTGTCTTGGATTCCCTCTGACAAAAGGGAGTCCTTGGCAGCATAGCTAAACTGGTGGACATGCAGCTTTTTACATGATTCACTCTCTCAAAACCCTGATGGAATCCCATGGATTGGAAATATTATTGGGCCACAAATTCTGAAGAGGCAATGGAACTTGGAGTGGAAATAGATTTAAACTTTCTGAAGTTATGTTGGCAGAAAGAATGAACAAATGACTTGGTTTAAAGAAATGCAGATGGAGTTTGATGTTCTAGGGGTGTCATTTTTGACAGAAGATTTTCTCTTTGGAGTCTAGACTATTTCTAGTGTCCTATTGTGGGTTTTATATCCTTTCTTAGATGTCTTGGGATGGTAACAC
The DNA here is from genome assembly GCF_027887155.1 of Malaclemys terrapin pileata. Classification (NCBI taxonomy): domain Eukaryota; kingdom Metazoa; phylum Chordata; order Testudines; family Emydidae; genus Malaclemys; species Malaclemys terrapin. Next base: position 87,093,170 of record NC_071511.1, on the reverse strand, counting down.
TCAAAAGAGAATGCATTGCATAAGCATGATGCGTGTGTCTTTAGATTCATTTATAAAGTACTAAAAGCTTAACTCAAATATAGGGGCTTGTTCCTGCTCTCATTGAAGTACACCGCTACCCTGATATAATGCGACCCGATATAACACGAATTCGGATGTAACACGGTAAAGCAGTGCTCCGGGGCGGGGGAGGGGGGCTGCGCACTCTGGTGGATCAAAGCAAGTTCAATGTAATGCGGCGTCACCTATAATGCGGTAAGATTTTGGCTCCCGAGGACAGCATTATATCGAGGTAGAGGTGTAGTTGTTGTTAAAACACTCATTCACTTCAATAGAAGCAGGGTCAGGATTCCAAATGTCAGACATCTATCTCCTTAAAAAACAGTTAAGGTGAGGTATGTGTGTCTGACCTAGCCCTTGCTGCTTTAGAATTCTGCAAAGTAGTTTTGAGTCTTTTTAAAACTTTCTCCTCAGAATACAAGACAATGGCTGGAGGATTTCATGAATTGTAAAGACACTACATATTCTTGCAGCTTTTCTCATGGGATTACCATACCTTTCAGCTGACTGTACAGTGAATATGAGACTTCTTTTCAGTCTATCTGTTTACAGTTTCCTATTTAAAGGCAGATCCAACAATAAATATGTTGTGCAGGGAAAGTTGCTCTGTATCCAAAGGATTTAATACATAAAAAGTACAGTAGAAGGACAAAAATAGTACAGGCTTGCTTGCTCTTGCCCAAGCTTGTACATCGTAAGCTGCACTGTTCAGGGAGCATGGGTCTGTTTGTTGCCTAACACAATGGAGCCCCAGTTGTGGTTGGGGCTGCTGAGTGCTATCATTATTATAAATAAAAACGGTATCTTCAAATGTCTATTGCACCAGTAATTTTTTTTTATTGGTTTCAGGTGACTAGAATCCATTAAACAGCAAAGTCAGATAACTATCTGAAGACTTTGGCATAATATCTGGTCAAATCATGTTTGATATCTATAGTGGTCTGGTTGGTAGAATTTTGAACTGTTTCAATGGATCAATTTGATATTTGCAGACACAAAGATTTAACTTAATCCCCCCGTGATGCCTACAGGAAAAGAAGAAGGCAAGTGGTGGTTGATTATATATCTTCATTTAATTTCTTTCTCTCTCAAAAATGCCTTGGAACTATCAAGTTGTATACACAGCTAGCCATTTATAACTCTCTGTGATCTTGTAACTGTTGTCCTTATCTCCATTCTCCTATTGTTTTTACATCTACCAGTTGTGTCTTGTCTTCATTTAATGTAGAAGTTCTTGCGGGCAAGGGCCAGTCTTCCTATGTGTCTGTACAGCGCCTAGCAAAATAAGACCTTGGTTTTCATTGGGGTAGCCTGGCGCTACCATAATACCAATAGTAATAATTGTTGCACATTAATAGCTTGCTTCTATTGGATATACCCTTCTCTAAGGGAGAGGTCCCAAGGATGTACAGCTACTTTTTTTCTGACCTAATACAACAAAGCCCTGCAGAAATATTTTTGAACCCAGAACAACAACTGGACATCTGTCCAAAATCAAATAGACTGCAGTTCATGTACCACTGTTGTTACTACTGCAGTGTACCAAGAAGAAAAAATCCAACCCATTAAGAGCAGCAGCCAAGTGGAGCTGGATACAGATAATTGGGTACAGTTCACATGGGGGAAGACAATAGACAGCAAAGTTCATTGGGGATGTTTCACTCTGTGGTTCTGAAGTGACTTTGAAAGAGAGTGACTTACTTCCTGCAGACGAGAACTAGAGACATAACAGTTTGCTTGAGGTAAGCAAACTGTTATGAAAGCTGGTTTTCACTTGTCAAGGACCAGGACAGTTTGTTTTGTCTCTAATGAAAACAATTTAGGATTTTGTATGTATGTATTTATTTATTTTATTCCTTCCCCCCCACCTTAATAGTTAACATTAGCCCTACTAGCATGAATGGTATTCCTCTTGGCTTCTCAGAGCCCATTTTGGAATATCTATTGGGGTCATAATGGTGGTTTGATTTATAATGATCCCTAAAGTGATTAATGGGTAGACCCAGGCTGTGCTAGCATTAAAGATGGTAAGTATATAAAACTTGCTCCTTTTGCCATGCATGCCAGCAGGGTCTACACAGGCCTGTTGCATATTAGAACTTAAATCCCTGCTGGTGTGCACTATGGCACCATGTAGACAAATTCTAAACAGAAATTACTTGCTGAGCAAATTCATCCTTTTGTGCAAACTCCATTTTCTTCAGCCTAGTTATATCAGGGATGAATTTGGCCCATAATGTAACTTCTTCTTAGCTTGTTTTCTTTTCTGCTCTAGATATCCTGCCTGTGCTTTATCCCCTTCTTCTACATCAGTGTTTACCTTGTCTTCCTTCCTTTTCCCTGGCCACCTGCAGTAGTGTCCATCTAGGTATTTATATGGCCCCTTGGCCTTCACCTCAGTATCTGGCACCTCTCAAGCATTTTAAAATAGGAATAACAATTTCTGTTTCTTCCTATCCTGGAGGAGAACATAACTCAATTAGTTTAGTGGTTTTTGTTTTATTTGTTTGTGAGAAGCACTTACTGAGGGGGAAGCTAAGGCTCAGAGCTGAGTTTTGTCATTATTTCTGAATGTGGAAAGGTCTGTGGCCAGTTACCTCAAAGATGGATTCCAGAGGGGAGGCCTAGCTCCTGTGACAATTCCCCTATTGGTTGACCATTGAGTTGTTCCAATGGAACAGAGCTCCTGGGAGGCCATGGTTGTGGAGGGAAGGATGATTTTTCAGGTAGTTTTCTAAGCTCTGGGATATCAGGGCAGTGATTACAGACTGGACTATGTCTTCAATAGGGCACCAGTGCAGAGGGTTTGAGAGGTAACATATAGGATCCTGATATAGTGATGTGTTTGGAGTGCACATAGAAAGCAGACTTGGAAAATAACCTGTTTTTTTTTTTTTTTTTTTTTTTTAACAAATTGATCTTGTGTAGAGCTGATTTTCATCTTGCATAATATTGTACAGCAAAGCAGTGCATGGCAGTTGCCAGTAGCCCTGAACATTGTGGCTTTTCAAAAGGCTTTTGATCAGGTAGATAATCCCTGTGGCAGATCATATGCACCTGTGGAGTCCCCAGCAAAATCATTCAAATTATTAGGAATTTGTATCCGAATGTTTAATGTGCAGTAAAGATAAACTAGGAACTAACAGACTGGTTTAATATGATCACTGGTGTTAGACAAGGTTGTATCTTGTCCTCCATCTTGTTTGTAGACGCTATTGTCTTTATGTGACAGAAAGTCAACATGATTATCAACATTGCCAATCAGATGCCCTTGCAATCTCTACTAACCAGTAGGTGTTATCTCATTTTCATAACTTCCATCTTTGATTTATAATTTAGGTTGTCCATAGATTGAAGTGTTATGAAAACTAAATCTAAAGCATGACAGAAATGTTTCTATGTACATTTGGTTTATAATACCAGTGGAAAAAGTGGATTTTTAAAAGAAGCAAATTCCCTTGTAGACTCCGCAACTCAAGTACTGCAGCACTTTACTAGAAGCTGAATGGCTAGAAACTGGGCAGTGTCTTTGCATTGTGCAAATAAGCAAACAGTGTTAATGGCAGATAATTAAGTTAGTGTCCTTCTAAGCCTTGTTGTAGAAAGAGGAGGGTCTGGAAGAAGAAAAGAGTTTTAAAAGACCAGTATGAAATTAGGTTTTATGTCATTTTATATTACCTCCTTTTTCATTAAAAAGTGGTAAAATGATATTAGGGACTCTGTGATCGTATTAGTCGTCATTAGTGATGTTTTATTGATCTCTTTTCTTAGAGTGTGAAGTGGTTCAGCAACTAAAAGTAGGTCTCGCCCAAGTTCTGTTGCTGGGCTATTCAAGTTTTGTTCCTAAAACATCTTTTTACCATCTCTGGCATAGTGCCAGACCTTTGCTTAAAAAGGAAGATTTGAAATGGGTGATAAATGCTTTACAAAAGGGCAGCCTGGAAAAAGCATCTTAGTCAGAGGAGGCGCCTCTGAATATATATGCAGCATATCCAGATTACTGGAGCACAAGGGTGAGATTCACCCCTGGTACGGAGGAGGCCAGGTTCTATGTAGGAAGAGTGAATTTCGCTCATAAATCTCAAGATGGCTTTTTGGGTACCTACCCTGCTGTAATATCGCTGTACTGATTTTTCTGATATACTTTGATCTCAATTCTGATTTACTTTAGTAAACAAAACAAAACAAAACAAAAAACCACAAAGCAACTGTGGTCATATGTACTTGATAGACCTTTTATTACCATAAATAGTTGTGCAGGGAAGGCTGAATCAACAAACCATTTTCAGTGTCTGAGATACAACTTCAGGTTTGATTCTGGCCTCCCTTAAACCAGTTTAATTCAAGAGTAATTCCTCTAAAATTAGTGGAGTTACACAAATATGACAGGAGAATCAAGCCCTTACCATCTGAGACTGTTTACACTAGCACTTTTGTCGATTGGGGGTGTGGAAAAAAACACCCCTCAGACTGACATTAGTTTCACTGACAGAAGCACCGATGTGGACAGTCTCCCGCCGACATAGCTACTGCTCCTCGTTGGGGGTGGTTTAATTATGCCGATGGGAGAGCTCTCTCCTGTTGGCATAGAGCAGCTAGACAGGAGACCTTACAGTGGCGCAGCTGCAGTGGTACAGCTGTGCTGCTGTAAGGTGTGTAGTGTTGACGTAGCCTGATAGTAATTGTATGTCTGTTGGGGACACTGTCATTACTCAGCTTTCTCTGTAGCATCTCATCTGTCACTGTGACATTAAGACTGTGATAGAGAGAACCAGTTTGTTGTAGTCTTTGCTTTCAAAATTTTAGAAATGCTAGTGCTTTCTTGGGCAGTGTTTTATGTCTCTCCCTGGACAAAAGAAGCTGTATGTAAATATATTCTATTGTGGCTATCACCATGGCTATTGAAAAATGTCCTAATGTAACTTTTATTGCATGTGTATATATGTACATGCAATGTATGTGTATTTGTTGGTTTGCAATTGCTGGGTTGAAACTGATCAGGGGTTTTCCTGGAGCGTTACCTTGCTTTGATCGCTGTTGTCAATAAAAAAGGACCAGCTGGCAGGTCAAGGTCCCTCTAGGTACTAGTGATAGCAATTATTCTATAATAATGATTGATGCAATAATTATAATCATAGTAAAAACCCTTTTTAAGACAAAGGGTTATGTGCACACAACCTTACAGCTTTAACCCTTTCTGTAGTCTTTTTAGATCCTTCTTTAATTGTGGTTCCTCATGGTAGTTTCTAGGCCTCATCTGTGCCCCCCTCCTTTTTAATACTCATCTTTCCTCGTTAACAATAGTGGTGGCAGCAGAAAACAAAATGTCTTGCCTTGATTAGTCTACTTGGCTTCTCATACTCCATCCCGATGTATATGTCAGGGGATTGTAGGGTTGTTACACTTCATATATTAGAAAATAAATAACACCATATCTATTGCTATCTCTAGGTGCAGGCACAGCAAGCTTAAAACAACAATTAAACCAGAACAAATTGACCAAATCTTAACTCAAAAGAATCCTTCCTCAAGCCATAATGTAAGTACAGCATGCATACCCTCCAGTCCACATTAAGGCAAAAGCCTGAGTGAATAAATAAATTCTATAACAAACGCAGACTCTGTGAGAACAAGTGGGAAGCAAATTCCTAAGTTGAGGGTCCTGCACTGAAAAAACCTATTCCTCCAGACCCCAGAGGTCAAATCTAGGATCTATAAATGAGAGCATTTCAGCTGATGCCCATTCTTAGTACGAAATATGATCTCCAAGGTATCCAGAACTGAAACTAAACAGACTTTATTGATCAAAACCTACACCTTGAATCGCATCCAGAAACAAATGTTTAATTTAATGCAAACTGTGGAGCACATGTATGATATGTTTTGAGTGTGAAACACTAAGTAAGCAGGCTGCCACTTTCAGCATTAGCTGAAGTTTGGACTTAAGTGTAACCCCATGTAGAGAGCATTAAGTGAATCCATTGTGGAGTTAATAAAAGCATGGATAACTATGAGGAAGTCAATATCCAGTAGAAGACGTCACGGCCTCCTCAACAAGCATAGATGGGGGAAAAAATGTGTTCTTGGCTGGCGATGTTTCCTGGAAATCCAAGAGCAGCTAGAGACACAGCAGGATCCTTATATTGTGAACCTTGTTAACACAAGGAGTTGATACACTGCAGTTGAGGGACCAGATATTGCTTCTCCAGGTGTTAGCTGGGTGGAAGAAATCTTATCCACATTGAACCTTAACCAAGTAACAAGCCCAAATCTCAGCTAGGACAAGAAAGAAAAGGATATGTCTGTGCTTCAATAAAGGACCCGCAGTACGGCCACTGCTGGCCCAGGTCAGATGACTCAGGCTTGTGAGGCTCAGGCTGCTGCATTATAAAATAGCAGTTTAGGCATTCGGGCTTGGGCTGGAGCCTAGGCTTTGAGATCCTGCAAGGCCTGGGAGGGTCTCGGAGCCTGGTCTCCAGCCTGAGCCTGAATGTCTAACACTGCTATTTTTAGCCCTGTGAGCCTGAGTCGGCTGCCCTGGGCTCTGAGATTGGGTCCCAGAGGTGTTTTTTCATTGTGGTGTTGGCATACCCAAAGAAGTTACGCCACCTGGATCTGATGAAAGAACACCTGCCATCAAGAGGAAATCATCATTAACAAGACACGCACCTTCTTTCTGAGGATCCTATATAATAGTAGAGCTGACTCAGTACAGCCTTCTCAAAACAGAATGACGAGAATCAGACTGATGACTCTTGAGTCTGTCAGCATCAAGAGGTGATTTCTTGAGCGTGGGCCTACCAGTCACTTGCTTATGTGGGGCCGTCACCTTGTCCTCTTAAAGGAAGGCATTGTCCGTTTATACGGTGGGCAAGCTTTTTGGTCCAAGGGCCACATCTGGGTATGAAATTGTATGGCGGGTCATGAATACTCATGAAATTGGGGGTTGGGGTGCAAGAGGGGGTGAGGGCTCCGGCTGGGGGTGTGGGCTCTGTGGTGGCTCCAGAAATGAGGAGTTCAGTGTGTGGGAAAGGGCTCCGGGCTGGGGCAAGTGGCTGGGGTGTGTGTAGGGGGGTGAGGGCTCCAGCTGGGGGTGCGGGCTATGGGATGGGGCTGAGGATGAGGGTTTGCGGTGCAGGAGGGTGCTCCGGGCTCGGACCAAGGGATTCAGAGGCAGGAGGGGGATCAGGGCAAGGGGTTGGGGCATGGGAGGGGGTCAGGGGTGCAGGCTCTGGATGGCACTTACCTCAAGCAGCTCCCAGAAGCAGCGACAAGTCCCCCCTCCGCCTCTTATGCAGAGGCGCAGCCAGGCAGCTCTGCACACTGTCCTGTCCGCAGGCGCCGCCCCTGTAGCTCCCATTGGCTGTGGTTCCTGGCCAATGGGAGCTGCGGGGGTGGTGCGTGGGGCAGGGGCAGCGTGCCAAGCCTGTTGGCTGCCCCTACATGTAGGAGCCAGAGGGGAGACATACCGCTGCTTCCAGGAGCTGCATGGAATGGGTCAAGCCCCTGACCCCGCTCCCTGATTGGAGCGCCAGAGCGGGGCAAGCCCCAGACCCTGCTCCTTGGTGGGAGCTCGAGGGCCAGATTAAAATGTCTGAAGGACCGGATGCGGCCCCCGGGCCATAGTTTGCCCACCCCTGGTTTATACCAATAAAGGTCCCAGTGTCCCTCCGCTAGATTAGGCCAGCCATGATTAGCATAGTCCCAAATTATTTGTGACAGCCCAAATATTCCACAGCATTTTAGAACCTCAGTGAGAGTGGCTGAAACTCTCTCTGCTTTTTCCCAGGCAAGGATTTATCACCTTGGAGGTAGCCAAGCCATTCTGAATATGATAAATCTTGTCCTCAAAGCAAAGAGAAATCCATGCAATGGGAAAATTTCTCTTTGCTTGTGAATGATGGCAGGCACGCTTTACAGGAGGTCGTGTCACTGTCGGGAAGACTGTGAGTCGTCTTAACAACGAACTGTTTTGCTTAGAGTAGGCTGAGAAAAAAGTAATAAAAAATGACTGACTGAGCCCTATTTATAGTCCAGCTTCTATCACTGCTACCACCACTGGAGCTGCACCGGTGTTGAATTGTGGGTCCCATCTATTCCAGCATAGACAGCCTAAGAGTAACTGTACCCAGGATACATTATTACTGTTTATTATGGTAATTTATTTGAATTATGGTAGCACCGAGACACTCCAAGCAAGGATCAGGGCCTCATTCTAGGCATTGTACATACAAACAAGACTGTGTCTGCTGGAGAGGGCTCACAATTTACATGTTTGACAACACAACAGGTGGACAAAATCGACAAATGGGTGCAGTGGGTATGAGGTAACCAAATAGAGTTTAGCAGAAAAACATTTTTCTTGCCTGCCTTCAACATGCCTTCTCTAAACACTCCACAGGAAATAATTTTGTGAAGCTTGGGCCAGGAATATAATGCAGCTGTCACGTTCTGGGGTGCAATCCAGACTAGTGAGGAGTTGTCACTGCCTGCCCTGAATGCCTCAAGTGTCTCTGCTGCTGTGGTTCTCTTGCCTGGTCACTCCTAGCCAGTATACAAGCCTGCACTGAGTGTCTGTGTCTAGCTCTGACTCAACGTTTCTGATTCCATCAGTCTGCTTGTCACATCCCAGCCACACTCTGATTACACCAGGCAACATGACCCTAACACACTCCTGAATTTTCTCAAAACCTCGTGGTCCGAAGCTTGGAACACTCAGAAATAATAAGGTTTGTTTGCTCCTTTAAAGAGAGAGAGCCCAGCAACTTGTCACATTAACTCCAGTTAAATATTCACTTTCAATCAAACACAGCACTGGTTGGTTTATATTAAAAGTAAAAAAGTTTATTAAGAAAAGGAGATAGGACTTTAAGTGACTTCAAGTATAAAGGACAGAGTTAGAAATGGTTACAAGCAAATCAAAGTGAAAAATGCTTCTAGACTTAACCAAATAAGCTGCAGCCTTTGTTCAAGGTAGTTTTCTTACCACTCTTCCTTCCATCAGGATGGCTGACCAACCCCGCTGGTCAGGATCTGCCACAAAGTCCAAAGTGCTCAGTTCCTTTGTCATCTTACGTGAAAGATAACTTGGGGTTCTTTGCCCCTTTCATTTATAGTCTAGTCCAGTGGCTCTCAACCTTTCCAGACTACTGTACCCCTTTCAGGAGTCTGATTTGTCTTGTGTACCCCCAAATTTCACCTCACTTAAAAACAACTTGCTTACAAAATCAGACTTAAAAATAGACGTCAGCACGCTATTACTGAAAAGTTGCTTACTTTCTCATTTTTACCATATAATTATAAAATCAACTGGAATATAAATACTGTACTTCTATTCCAGTGTATAGTATATAGACCAGTATAAATAAGTCATTGTCGTTATGAAATTTTAGTTTGTATTGACTTTGTTAGTGCTTTTTATGTGGATTGTTGTAAAATTAGGCAAATATCTAGATGAGTTGATGTACCCTGTGGAAAATCTCTGTGCGCTCCCAGGGGTACACGTACCCCTGGTTGAGAACCACTGGTCTAATCAATCTTTGAAATGGATTCTTCTGATGATTACTCTACAAAGTAAAGTTTGTTCAAGCTCTGAGGAAGGCAACATGGAGTCTTGTGGTGAAGGAAGCTGCATGCTGATTTCTTCTCCTGCTGGTGTCTGCTAAAATGCAAATGATTCTGTTTCCTGAAGTGTCTTCCCTCTGCAGTGATGCTGAGTGGTTACCTCCTCCCCTTGTTAGCTTGATGGTCCTGTTTATCTTCTATGTAAATTGCACTCCCATTGTCTCCTCTTAGTGTACCATTTAGGTGGCACAACCACCTTCCTTTGTCTAGGGCGGGGTAACTTTAGGATTTGTTTACACTGGCACTTCACAGCACTGCAACTTTCTTGCTTGGGAGAGATGGGGGTGAAAAAACACCCCCCTGAGCACAGCAAGTTTCAGCGCTGTAAAGCGCCAGTGTAGACAGTGCACCAGTGCTGGGAGCCGCACTCCCAGCGCTGGGAGCTACGCCCCCTCGTGGAGGTGGGTTTTTAGAGCACTGCGCTGTGACTACACAAGCCACGTTAAAATGCTGCCACGGCAACGCTTTAATGTTGCCAGTGTAGACTAGCCCTTAGTTCTGCCTGGCAGACACTTTTTAGTAACAATTCCCAATATGTTTGTAATTTTGCATTTGCCCTCTGTACATATAGCACACAACAATATAAATGATCAGTATGTTGTTAGCTTTCCATTGATATCTTGCATGATACCTTTGAGATACAGGTTATGACATTACTTGAGGTACAGTGAACTGGTCAGGCCAGCTGATGCTTACCAACAGGTATCAGGATATCCCTCTTTCATTGGGATGCTGTTAGGGTCACAACAGCATAAGTTGTGGTTTTTTTGTGTTTTTTTTTTTTTTTTTTTTTTTTTTTTTTTTAAACCGAGTTTTCTCAAGTACAGGGCCTATTTGTGTCCTCCCAGAGGGAGCGGGAATCTAGGTGTAGCACATCCGTTTTGCAGTGCTGTTATGCTCCAGCCACTGGAAAAATAATCAACCATAAAGGATTCTTTGCTGTCAGAGATGGAAAGGTGTCTGTGAAGTCTTATAAGTGTTGCTGCTAGAACTTACTGGACAACATTGTAGCAGAGGACACACAGGCACTTGATAAATATACAAATGGAAAAGAGATTTTAAAATCTAAATGGTTGCAGTTCACTTCTCATGGCATTTGAAATACCAATAAACGCCGAGAACAAATGTAGTCTGCATCCAGAGTATTTAAATACATTAAAGTTACAATAAAACAAGTACAGGCCCTTTGTTTAGCTCTTGCCAGCTCTTGTTCCTCTTGCATATACATAATGAAAGCGATCTGTTTTATCTAGTTTTTCCAAGTCTGCTTCCTATGCTGACATTAGGTGGTATTTGGTCAATGTCTTCATCGGTAGCTGTCTCCATTAAATTACCAGCTCTCTCAGTGGAGGTAGGATATCAAGGTATAATGTAATTATTAAAAAAGTTTGTGTGTAAATCCATTTCTTAATCAATAGGTTAAATCTTAATAAATCCACAAACCCAATGTTAAGGTGGAACAGACCTATCTTAAATTGGGTGCTTTTGAGGTGACATGCAGGGAGCCTGAGTTTGATTTCTGGTTTTGGGTGTTCTGGGCTGGGCCTGGTGGTGGTGGTGAGTGAAGAGAATTGTTTGACTCCGTTACTCATGAAGGACTGATAGCCATATGTATAAACCTTAATTTTACTATATCCATAGCAACATTCATTTTTAAATTAACATAAGAGCACTCAGTTGCTGCTACCATGGTAGTCAATGCACATGCTTGGGAGCTGCTAGTGCAGTTAGCAGTCAGGAGGTGTGGGTTCCATTCCCAGTTCTGCCCCAGAATTGTTGGGCAAGTTCCTCCTCCTATCCTTTTGGCTGTTTTGTCTATTTAGGTTGTAAGTTCTGAGGCAAGGGCTGTTTACTATATGATTATACAGTGGAGCTCTAATCTCGGCACATACTGGTGATACTGTAATACAAATAACACTGCTCTACAGCCAAAATGCTTCTGAAATAAATGTAGTCAAACTTTACTAATTCGGGGTCCCTGAGAACGAAAATTGTTGATTGGCTCTAGTTTTCAAGATATGCTATTGGGTCAGTATATACGACCCTTGACTTGGGAATGGCGGAGGATAAGTGAGTTATAAAGGGAAGGGATCTCAATTTAAACCAGAAATGACTAAAATACATCTTTGACTGGATGTATGAATAAATCTATATGACTGGGTTTGGACAGTACTTGCTTTTTAGGCAAAACAATGAATGATGCAATCTGAAGCTGGTATTGCATCATACATGATATGAATTGCATCATGTTATTCCTAGAAGTCATGGATGATGCAATCATAACGAAGCTTATATCACTCTGCTGAACAAATTGCCCTATATCAGCTCTAGAAATCATACAGTGTCGTGCTCTCTTATTTGTCAGTGTTTGATTTTACAAAGGGACACATTTCTGTTTATCCAAAGTGAGCAGAGATGCCTCGTACTTGTGTGAACAGTGCAGATAACTTCTGCTATGTTTGTGGTGAAGTGACTTTTGCATCACAAAAGCGCAGTATAACCACTATGGTTAAGAGAGCCTATCACCTTTATTTTGGCTGCAAAATTGGAGATCAGGACAAGAGGTGGGCTCCACACATATGCTGCAACACTTGTGCAACAAATCTTCGCCAGTGGTTGAACAGGAAAAGGAAATCTATGCCTTTTGCAGTGCCAATGATTTGGAGAGAACCAACAGATCATACCAGCAATTGTTACTTCTGCATGGTGCCTCCAGTTGGGAAAGGTGTGTCAAAGAAGAAAAAATGGACTGTGCATTATCCAAACATTCCATCAGCTCTACGCCCAGTACCCCACGGAGAAGGACTGCCAGTTCCTGATGCACCAGAATCATTCTCACTTGAGTCAGATGAGGAAGAGGATGAAACTTCTGATCCTGAACCATCAATGTCACAGGACCCACATTTTCTCCTATCCTCCTCCTCTGAACCACACCTCATAACACGAGGTGAACTGAATGACCTTGTCAGGGATTTGGAACTACCCAAGAGTAAGGCAGAGCTATTGGGCTCCAGACTACAGCAGTGGAATCTCCTGGCAGGTGATGTTAGGGTTTCCATGTTCCGTGACCATCCAAAGGATCTTGTCCCATTCCTCTTCATGGAAGGTGATCTTGTAGCCTGCAACAACATTGATGGTGTGATTGCAGCCCTCAACATCGTTCACGATCCAGATGAGTGGAGACTGTTCATTGATTCATAGAAGACGAGTCTTAAAGCTGTTTTACTGCATAATGGCAATGTTTTGCCATCAGTTCCAGTTGGTCATGCAGTCCATATGAAGGAAACCTATGACAACATGAAACAACTTTTGAGGTGCATAAACTATGACCAACATCAGTGGCAGCTTTGTGGCGATTTGAAGGTTGTTGCTCTCTTGCTTGGTCTGCAGACTGGATACACAAAGTACTGCTGTTTTCTCTGCGAATGGGATAGTCGTGCAAGAGATTCCCACTACATCAAGAAAGATTAGCCACTCCGACAGTCATTGGAGCCTGGGAGGAAAAGTGTTCAGCATCCACCACTTGTTGAATCAAGGAAGATTTTGTTACCACCCTTACACATCAAGCTGGGTCTGATGAAGAACTTTGCCATTGACAAAACACAAGCAGCTTTCAAGTACCTCCGTGGAAAATTTCCAAGGTTAAGTGAAGCTAAGATAAAGGAAGGTGTCTTTGTTGGTCCTCAGATTCGTGAACTTCTTCGAGATGATGCGTTTGACCATGCACTGTGTGGCAAGGAAAAGACGGCATGGAAAGCCTTCCAGTTGGTGGCAATAAATTTTCTCGAAAACAACAAAGCAGACAACTCCAGGTTGTTGGTGGAAAACCTCCTCAAGGCATAGAAAAGCCTTGGTTGCAACATGTCACTAAAGATACATTTTTTGCACTCTCATCTAGATTTTTTTTCCCACCGAACTGCGGAGCAGTGAGCGACGAGCACGGCGAGCGATTTCACCGGGACATTGCAACAATGGAGAAACGCTATCAGGGCAAATGGAGCTCATCAATGCTTGCAGACTATTGCTGGACAGTGACAAGAGATGCTCCATTTAATGAATACAAGAGACAAGCCAAGAAGCGCCGAGTAGACACTGAATAGGACTAAACTATGTACATAGTAGTTTTTTGCCTTTTGTTTCATAATACATTTTATTTATATAATCATTTTGCTGATTTTTAAAGTGTTAAATAAACAGGACAGGTAAAATATTATCATGTAAAGCAACCATAAACACATGAAAAGACCTAGGTTTACAATTTATGATTAAAACTCTACTATCTACACAATATACATAGACATAAAATGTAAAAACTTAAATATCTTAGAAACAGTAGCCAATCAGTTATTTTAATTGTCATATTTGAATTCAGCACATCAAAATACATAATAAATAGCACATTGTATCTCTGAAGCAGACGACTTCTCAAAAATTGTAGACCAGTGTAATAGTAATCACCCCAACCCTAGCGCAAACAGGGAGAATGCAAGGAGCCTTCTCCATCACCTGTGTAAGGGCCAGGGCCAGTTGCAGCAACACTTGGGGGGGGGGAGAGCCTGTGTGTGTGTGTGTGTGTGTGTGTGTGAGAGATGTTTTGGTATTTTTTGTTTTTTTTAACAGATCACTGCTTGGCATGGTCAGTATTGACCGACTTTGGCATCTCTCCTCTTTACTTTGCTATGATGGTATCAGCAGTTTCAAGTGATTAACAAGTGAAGTGCAACGTTCTCAAACAAGTATAGTTAGACAAGACTCAGTGTTTCTTCTGTAAATGAAATCCCTAGTTCTAAAAGAGCTGTACAGTTCCTCTTCTCCCACCTCCTTTCTAGTTAATCCAGTTGCACCCTTTATAAACAACCTGTTAAGTGGACACTTTAGTTATAACATCAGCTCTCTAGAGAACTGGTCTTATCGTGTTCTTTTGCATGGTGGTTTTCCTGCAGTATTGTGTAGAGCACTTTAGAAAAATGGCCTAAAAATGAATGTACTGTATTCGGCCGCTGTGTTCGTCAATTGTTTTCAAGAAGGGCAGATTGAAGCCTCTCTTGAAGCCTGAAACTGAGCCATTCAGGAATCTTCAAGCTACTCCAACCCCTGAGGAACATGTCACTGGAATAGAAATGAAGATCAACACTGCAGTGCAGCCTGCGTTTCTCTTTAAAACATTGTACTGAGCTGTCAAGACAGACGCAAGTTCAGATATAAGAATCCTTTTCATGGTGCTGGAGAGTATTCTTATCACTGTAAGAGATGCTGGCCATTGTAGTGTTGATTTCTGAAAGGCATGAATAGTTCTTCTCATTTTTTTTAAAATATATCCTTTTAGTTTGTGTTTCAAAATTGCCAGGCCCTTGTGACCATACTTCTCTGACTTTTTGAAATAAAGTGAAATGTTTCCTTTCAAAATTATTTAAAATAATCCTGTTCCTATAAACACTCATTATGGATGGTTTCTTCCAGAAATGAGCCTCACCACCTGGCAAAAATGTGGAAATCCCCTTCTTCCATTTCCCACCTGATACGCCTTATCTACTGGAATTTAGTCAAGATCTTGGAGACTGTGTTATCCTGGGAAAAATAGGACAAGATTTAAACTTTATGGTATAGCTGCTTCACACAAGGCACCCCCCTCCCCTGAACAAACAAACCCAAACCCCACAATCAACCTATCGGAATGAAATGCAATGATGCAGTTTATTGTTGCCTTCTTAGAATGGCCACACTATGTCATTAGCTAGGCTGGTAACTGAGCTTTCACTGGCCATCTAGTGAGAGGGGAGTATCTAATGCACTTTCCCTGGTTTCCTGGGAAGAGGATACATTCTGGAAGGCAATTCAAACTAGCCATTTTACTGCTGTCAAAAGTGCCAGGCCCATCTAGCGGGCAAACACCTCTCCTATGCCTACAAACATACCAGATGTGACCCTGACTTTTTTTTTTTTTTTATTGTGATGTCTATCCACAATAGAAACACAGGACATAAAGGAGATCCAGTTACTACTATTATTATTTGTATTTATGTATTTGTTTGCATTACCATAGCACCCATTCTTGGGCCCTCCTAACTGGCATATATTTGGAAAGACCATCTGATCAACTTTTTTAACCTTCCTGTGCTTTTGATGATGATGAGGTGTGGCTGGGTAGCCACAGGGTCAGCATGATGATTTAGTTCTCCAGCTTTTTACCTTAGGTGGCCATGAATTGAAGAAACAAATAACCACCTTCAGCTTCCTTCAGAGACCTGAGTTCATCTTTTCTAACTTAAATCACACCAGAAAATGAATTTGTTGGGCTGGACTCAACCCAGTCTATTTGGTGCCTGTCACAAAACAACCATACAGCACAGTGCAACAAGGGTTCTCTGCTCAAGAGATTCTTGAAAATATTAAGATTTTTGTCACTCTGAATTGAGAGAACTGTGGTGGGGAGGGAACGTGTAATGCCAAGGTTCACAGAAGGTCAGGATTAGGGGTGATCCGTGGCAGCTTCCGCTTCTGCAACTTGTTCTGTGCACAAATAATGGGCTCAGCTTTCATGAATCTTAAACTAACTTCAAATCAAGCCAAGTGCTGAGTGTTCTCCATGTAGGAAATGCACGCAGACCTGAAGTATTCCGGTCTGAAGTGATATGGTAACAAACTGTCCTAGAGAAGTTGGAAGAGTTGCTGGAGCCATCACACGTTACTACAGCTGTCCTGCTGCACAGGATGTCTCTTGGCTCTGATCTGCCTTAACTCCACAGCTATCAAGGGTTACTGCACTGGCTTAGAAAAAAAAAAGTCCTTTCCATCTTCCTGTGTTTCTCTTAAGGGCTGCATGCTTAATGTTCTGTCCCCATCCCTTTCCCACTTTTACAAAGCTTATCACCACTGCTAGAATGTTCCTTGAGGTTTCTGTCATCATTTAAATGGTTAAAGTCGAGAAGTTAGTGCTGGTGAAAGGAGCCAAACTGATAGTTTCGGTGAACCTTAGCCACAGGACAAACACAATAGGGACAGTACCTTCTTCCCTTACATCGCCCTATCGGTGTACGTCGGTCCTGACATGGAGGGATTGCATTGAGTGGCTATAGGAGAATTCACTCTGTTTTCATTCACGTCTCGGACTCTAGGATGGCAACTTCTGCCAAAAGTGCCAACTGGTACTGACTGAGGTGATCTTTTATAATGTGGCCATCAACCCACTAGAAACTACTGGGCTGAAATCATCAACTCATTTCACCTAAGTCACAGGGTGTAAGATGCCAGCTACTTTCTCTCATTACTGATACAGTGCTCTAGCGGTAAAGGGCTCTGTATCCTATAACAAGTCTCTTCAGCCATCCAGTTTCCCTTTTTCTAATCCTGGAGCCACATATGCACAGAGGAGAAATGACTGAGGTTTCTTAGTCTCATTTAATTGCTCTTTTCTGACTTTTTTTTTTTTAATCCACCACAACCTTCTGCAGAGAAAGATGAGGGCAGCATGTCCACCAAAGGACCTGGGAAGAATATAATGCACAAGGTAGCAGATCTGGGTGTGTTTTGTTTTAGTTTAATATTAAAGGGATTCTGTGGTATAATGAAGGGAGCAGGTCTAACAATTGTTAATAGTTGCAATTAAAGAGAGCGGAGTCCTGCTGTTTTAGATCCCTCCCCTACTCTCACTCACTGATCTTATCCTACCACACATTTACAAGCTGTTTGCTTAGCACTGTTCAAAACAAGAAGTGCAGTGTGATGGCTGGGAATGCAAAGATAAGGAGCCATCCAAATCCCCTCTGCTGGAAAGAGGATACACTGTAGGTTTTAAGAGGCTATTGCTTTCTGAAACAGGGTTAGAGGCGTGCATAGGATGCACAGGATGTTCAGTGGGAAATAACAGAGGACAGAATGCTTGATTAAGTCACTTCCTTCCAGGTTCAGTCCTCTGACTGCTACTGTCTTCCACAATAACACATTTCCGTTTTTACTGCCACACATTTCCCATCCCATTTATTCCAGTGGCCCAGTTCACAAGCAGATGTGTGCCTCTCAATTAACATATTGCCCGCTGACAGAAAATGTCTTTGTCCATTTGTGTGATCACTTCCTATCAAGGTAGGCCAGCACTTCCTGCTTGGGTATTTATTTATTTTTAGTTATTATTGCCTACGCTGTCCTAGTAAGAGTACAGTATCTGCTGAGACTAGTGCTTGTTTTCTCTTTAGTAGGCTGACCTCCAAAAGGGGCAAAGTTTAGAAAACCTTAAAGAGTGATACAATTGCAAATTGTGGGCCTGATTCTCATTTACCACTGCCAGAGTGGAGTAAAGGGACCTTAGTGTAAATCTGAATCAGGGCCTTTGTGCTTTGATTTTATCGTAAATTAAAAATGCTGGGAGGGACAGATAGAACCTCTTTTTATCCATTCTCTACCAAACTTTTAGAGCTTTGGAAGAAACCCTGGTATGTGAACTAAGCCTTTGATTTTTTACTAATGTTTTGGTGAATATAGAGAATATAAATGTTCAGGGTTTACCATTCCACCACCATGATTTGGCGGACTTAGCATAATGTAGGAATCAGGAACCTTGTGGGGTTTTTTTGGTTTTTTTTTTTTTTTTTTTTTTTAAATTATCATCTTTATTTTTATGTTGCTGGTATTGTGACATGACCTGATTGAGCTAGTTGATAAACTTGAAAAAACATAATCAGTGATTTGGGGAGGGGGGATTTGGCACTTAAATTTCAACCCAACCTAATTAATTTTTATTATAGTTACATTTTAACATGATTACAAATAATGATTTTTTTTTTCTAAATTTGTTGAAAATAATGAATTTGTTTCTAATCCAGTTCCACTGCTCATTTAGGAACCAGTCCTTCAAGCTGATTTTTGCAAGATCTGGGCCCACCTCTCTGCATCTTTGAGCAAGTCACATAATCCCTGTCTTTTTCTATTTGTAAAACAGAGATGATTATTTACCTACCTACCTACTTATGTACATTGGGTGCTGTGTTGATTAATAGAGGTTAGTGTTTATAGAGCACATTGGAAACATAAAACACTAAAGTGCTGTGTATTATTTTTATATTTATCATCACCAAGATAATTAGAGTGGATTCTGTAAACCTTTTTTTCTATTTCCCTTCAAATACCGCTAGTCAAGCTGTATGCCACAAAGCATTGAACTATCTGTCCTTTTCCTAAACAGACTAAAGGCTTCATCTTATGAGGTGATGGCCACTCTCGCCTTGATCCACTTAAGTACATGGATAGTCCTGTTGACTTCAGTGGGACTACTGGTGCTTATTTGCTCTGCTGGATTGTGGCCAGTCATGCTCAGCACCTTGCAGGATCGAGCCCTATGTGATGGTGCCAGGAATTAGAATATAGAGTAGCACTTCAAAGATACGATCACAAGAGTTATGGACGGACTGGTCAACTGGACACCATGTGAAACTGGAAGTAACCAATCAGGCAGCAGCAGAGAGATGGGGGGGGGGGGGGGGGGAGAAGGCAAGTACTGTACTGTGCCTGTATTGTGTCTTAAAGATAGGGCCATCTGGGCTGCCTGTCCCCACCTCCACTCACAGGGCAGCCACTTATAGCAAGATGCTGAGGCTACCAGCCCAAGGCTGCTGGAGACAGCAGAGCAGGAGCAACGCTGGGGTCTGCACAGCTTTCATCTCTCCCTGACCCCACCCACTGGGGGAGGAGGGGGGAAGGACATGCTGTTTTTACCCCTCCTCCCCATGCCAGGAGGGGGATATGCTATTCACACACACCCCTCTGCTGAGAGGGAGACAAGCTTGCAAACTCATGCTGTGGGCTGAGTAGGGAGCTCAGCTGCTGCTGAATCCTGGCCTGGAGTGTCAGCTGGAGCCCGAACTGTACTTTGTTCAGAGTTGCGACCATTTCAGAGTTACGGACAACCTCCATTCCCGAAGTGTCTGTAACTCGGGGGTTCTACTGAATCGCTGTTACTTTGAACTCTGCACAGGATTGGGGAAGAGCTGTGATTCCAGATTTGGAAGTGTCACAGGTGGAAAAGAGAGACTTGCAGTATCCCTGCATGTATGCATGGTCACATCAACATACTTGACACACACTAATGCACATTGTTAGTCTCTGCTCAGGAGAAAAGTGGAACTAGAATATCTGTGGGTGTTGTAGATTAAGAATGAAGGGCATTGGCACTGCTGAGTGCAGTGGCAAGGAATGCCGCAAATTAGGACTGAGAGCTGTTTATAAGAAATAGCAGGAAAAAAGCAATGAAATCCAAAGTTGCTTGAACATCATCCCCTCATTGAGAATTGTGCATTTGAATAATTTAACTTTCTATGTAATAAGTTTTTAATGTGCTAGTCTGGTGCTGTATGTAAGTGGGTCAGACTAGTGCTTTATGTACAGTACAGATGGAGATGTCAGTGGAGTAGGAATGAAGAGCTAACGTTTTGTTGTATGATACTGTATACAATGCTTTTCATGGAGGGCATTTGTTTGTTTATAGGAATTCTACGGGCCTCACCACTGTAGTGTTTGTGCAAATCCCAGGCTGAGTAAATGAGCATTGAGGCCTGTGACAGTGGTGGGCAACAGCAGCTCAGCCAGAAGTCTGATCACTGCAACTCCAATTAGTTGCATCAAAGCACACCCGACTATGGGATCTTCTCCCAAGTGATAGAACTGGGATGGGGTGGGGGAGTTAAGAGGCTAACTAACTCATTAGCCCAGATGGTACAAAAGGCACAGGAAGGAAGTGCAAATGGAGAGGTAGAGAGAGAGGTGGATGATGGCAAGCAGAGTTAGAGCCATGAGAGAGATCTTCTCTCCTTGTCTCAGAAGCTGAGGACTCCATCTTACTGTTGGTATGTGGTGGCATAGTCTGTAAAGGTGGTGGAGAAGTACTCTGTAAATGAACTGCATGAGGTGCTTTACCTGAAGGTCTCTGAGCCATTTGTGCAGTTAGAAAGTAGGTAGGAGAGACTCTGCCTTTTCCACAATGTCCTGAATAACAACTTGCCATACATAACAATTATGAGCAATGCTAACTATTCCCTTATGGGGATTGGTTGTTCCATTTACCAAGGGTCTTGAAGACTTGCTACAGTACATCTGTAGATAGATGAGAGTTTAAAATATTTGGTCAAAGATGCCCATTAACTACTAGACTGTTCTTGGTTGTTTTGGGAGGTCACCCGTCTGTGAAATAAGAGAGCCCTTCAGAGTACAATCTAAAAGTTCTGTACTTCATGGCTCTGTGTGCAATGCATCTTAGGAAATGTATGCCTCTGACTCTGACAACCTGATGCATAATTATATTTTGAGTGTTCAGTTAGATGGAAATTGGATACTGTATAAAACATATGGAGACTTACCATTGTTGAATTTTTATCTGTAGACATAGGTATAGTATACATATCTGCAGTGCAAAGCCAGCAACCTCAGTAGTGAACCAGGAACATGTCCCTTTCTCAACCCCACAAGTTCATGTATCTGTCTTCCCTGGAGCAGAGATGTAAGCTACCCATACCATTCCTTTGTTAAGGGACACTGCCTATTCATTATTATTATTATTTTTTAAACTGACTAATTAAAAAAAATTCTGACTGCTCTTTAAATAGGATGTTCTAATATATTTTAAATAATTTCTTTTTGAAATCATTTACAGTTTTGTTAATAAGGGTTTTTTGCTCCTTTGTTGATGTTTGAGAGTCTTTTCAGCAAGGGAGAAACTGACAATGCAGGGGAACAGTGCTGTCAAATACAAAGTAAACAAACAAAGGTGTTTTTGTTTCTGAATTTAAGTTCTAGTAATCTCAGTTGTTGTTGTTTGTGGCTTCTGTAGGCCCAGCATTTCCAAGCAAAAATGTGAATCTCCCCCGGCCCCCTCCCCCAAATTGAGAATGTTTCTTTAAATCTCAGTCTGGGATCCTGGAGCTGAGATGGTACTCTCTGGAGAATCGTTCTGTGGTATGAATTTTAAACTAGCTGGCACAATCAGCATCAGATAAAGCCATTGAGACTTGTACATAACAGAGCCCAGTCCTGGGGTAACACTTTTAAGCAGGGTAAGAGCCATACTTGGCTGGCTGATTGGCTTGTATGTATGCACGCTGTCCTGTGTTGTCAGGTGTCTGATTAAACCTTGGGCAGTACTGTTGTGTAAAGATTGCTTTCCCTTTACTTCTGTAGCTAAGTTTGTTGCTTATCTGCTGTCAGACCAAGAAATCTGCATGGGGATGCAAGGTGTGGGATTTGGTTGCTGAAAAGCCAGTGCATAAGATATAGCAATGTTGTATCAAGGGCTTCTGCTTTAAAGTGATATTTATAGTCAGCCTGGCAGTCATGCTACCACATGTCCCCTGCTTTTTCTGGCCGGACAGGCCGAGAGCACTGGGAGGCAGTCTTTTGAGCCACCTTTGGTTGGTTGGTATGTGTCTGCAACGTGTAGGGTGTTGGGCCTGGGCGGTAGATGGCGAAAGTGAGAAGGTAAAATATAAGAGTGGAAATGGGTTGGAGCTCAGAGATCCCAAATCCCCTGATATTAAAGGCTGATTAAATCCTAAACAAGTTCTATTGTTGGTATTATTAGTTTAACAGTTGTTTGACCTGCAAAACCTCATCCCCTCTACTTTACCTCCAATTCTCTCTGCTCCTAGTCAAGTTAAATTAGGAAATGGTGTCTGGCGGCAGCTGACCAGGAAAGTGTAGTGGAAATACTCAGAATGAAGTCCCTCACACCCTAAATTGGTCCCTTTTGGCTGAACATTTATTCCCCTCTCACTCCACAAATCCTGCTCACCATACTCAAACATCAGTAGTCCTAGTGACTTGTGTGGGATTAGTCACATGAGTTTAGGTGAGCAGGATTTCACTTTCTACCTATAGACCTAGATGACAACTAAAGGCATTTTAAAACTTTAGTGTTTGAAAATCAGTTAATCTCTCACCTACCCGCCCAAATGGATAAGAAAAGTGTTTTCTCCAGGACAGCAAATGAGCCTCAATGGACTTAGGGTTGGCCTTACCAGGGGAGACTTGGGAACCTTCCCAGAGCACCAAAAAAATAGGAAGCACATTTCATGCATGCTGAATGTTACAGAGGATACTCCTGAGGGCATGCTGCACCAAAAAATTAAAAATTCTGTGCCAAAAGTATAAAATTTTTGCGCACAATATTTTATAATTCTGCAAATGTTATTTGTCAAATAAATGTGGAGGCTCCAGCATGGCATTGAGGAGCACAGGCCACTGGCTGCACAGAGGTGGGAGATCACTGTGCAGCTCCCCCTGGGACATGGACTCAACAGTGAGGCTGCATCCAACCCTGACACAGCGCAAGGACCGGGCCTGCCCAAGAAACACTCCAGGGCCCTGCCCCTCTGTGCCAGGTGTGGGCAGGCAGGCTCAACAAGGCAGCACCCAAGTGTGGAGGGGCTCAGTGTGGGGGGGATCCAGGTGTGGGTTGAGAGGGTTCTGTGTGGGACAATCTAGATGTGGGCCGCTCAGTGGGGGATCAGGGTGCAGGAGCGATTTGGATTTACAGGGGCTTGTTGAGGGGTTCTGGGTGCAACAGTAATGGGACTCTGTAGAGGGGTCCAGGTGAAGGTGATTGGGGCTCTGTGTGTGTGTGTGGGGGGGGACTGGGTATGGCAGGGAATAGAGCTCAGCAGGGGGTATGGGTGTGGGGGGGCTCAGTGGAGGGTCCAGATGCAGCTGGTTGGGGCTTGATGAAGTGGGGATCTGGGTGTGGGTGGCTTGGTGGGGTGGTGCATGGGGATTGAGGCTCCTCGGGGGGCGGTTCTGAGTTCAGGGGTGTGAAGCTCAGTTGGAGGGTCTGGGTATGAGCGGATCTGGATGCACAGTGGTTGGGCGGATTGGGGAGCAGATCCTTGTACAGGGATACCACCCCCTGCAGCTGAGGAGCGCTGGGTGTAGGAAGCGAGGGGTGGGGGGTGGAAAGAGTTTGCAGAGCTTCCTTCAGCCGGGGGAGAAGTCTGGGGGTGGGTCTGACCCAGCCCTGGATGCCATGCAAGGGAAGAGGAAGTCCCGTCCTCCCCAGCCCAGTCGAGACTAGCAGCTGAGCTGACGCAGCGTAAGAGCCACCAGCTGGGTCTTCTCCAGTCCCGCCTGCTGCCTCACATTGGTTTACCTCTCTGCTAGTTGCCCTGGGCCCCAGAAACATATTGCTAGGGAGGGTCACATGACCACTCTTGTGGCTTCCCTTTGCTTCCCCGTCAGAAAATCATTTTTCTGCAGGGAAACAAAGATATCTGCGGGGGATATAAATCATGCGCATGCGCAGTGGCGTAGAATTCTCCCAGGAATAAGAGGGATAGAGTGTGCTTCTGAAGTTTAGAATTATCATGCTGGCTATGGGTGTGGGTTATGAAAATCTGGCTTACACAGGCACTGTTTATCCATGTGTGGAACCAACTATGTTAGCAGACAAGGGAATGAAGGTGCTTCTGCCTCAGGAGAAAAAAGGGACAATAGCCCTCCAGTGTGCTGTTTGTGACAGGTATATCGTCTGTGACTCCCTGAGGAGCACTGTGATAAGAAGCTAAAAAAGGGCACCTGGGAACTCAGAAATTACGCAACCTTTGCATCCTTCTCTCAATGCTCTTGCGGTTCCTGTTCAGGACAGCTGAAAATATTATTAGAGAATATTTGAAAAATAAACAATACAGAAATTTTGAGGCGTCAGTTATTGGTCATTGGGGGTAACATACAGAGTATAGGGGGGATGTTAGTGTTTTGGGGTTGGGCAGCACACATAATATATACAGACTGCAATGTCCCCAATAGGGGGGGGGGGTAACTGGAGGGCGGGATCAGGATACAGCCGACAAGCGGTGAGGGTCTATCACCCATACAGAAAGTAGAGACAGTCATGGGTATAAGTAAGTGGGCTGGGTAATGGGGATGGGGTGACCCTCACGTGGTGGGATTCAGTTAGGTTCGGTGGGTTCAGGGCTCAGGGGATAAAGTCCAGCAGGGGGGGTTTATAGGTCTCTTCCCCCTTGTGGGTGCACGAGATCTCCCAGGCTCACTCTCTGTATTGGCGGTGGCCGGTGATGTGCTCTATGTAGATGTCCCGGGACCAACGAATAGTGTCCGAGACCATTAGGCGTCTTATGAGCCGCGTGTAATGACGGCCCACCCCACAGGTCCTCAGCATGCGTTCGTTACATGGGTCCCAGGCACCCAGGGCCCCAACGAGCAGAGCGTCGGTGTGCACCTCTTAGCCCTTAGTCTGCAGGGTGTCAGCCAGGGAGGTGTACTTTTCGAGCTTGCGGGCTTGGGCTTCACGGAAGGCCGGGGTCCTATTCTCGAATGGAATAGTTACGTTGACCAGGATGATCTTTTTTCCAACCTCGTCCGTGACGACGACGTCTGGGCACAGCGGGCTGTCGGTGCCGGGGACGGCGCGGTTGACAGTGACCTCTCCCAGGCGCGGGTCAATGGCCTTCACTAGGCGGTCCTGGACCGCGTTGTGGCGAAGCTGCCAGGCTCTGGTATGGGGCTTGCAGCAGCATAGGACGTGGGGCAGGGTTTCGGTGACGTACCCACACTTCCTGCAGCGTTTGTCCCAGTTCCCGTGGCGGATGGCACCGTTGAGGGGGACGCAATTCAGCCGGGTGCGGTGTATGAACCGTCAGTCGGCGAACCGGGTGAAGCTGCCTGTGGGGAGGAAGTGGTTGCTGGAGTCCCACTTGCTGGTTACTTCAAACGCCTTACCCTGGTCCAGTTTTTTCTTCAGGGTGTCCACGTAGAGCGCGTGGACGGCAGCCTTCAGGGATCTCTCCAGCACGCCTCTGGCTCCGGGGGTGACGATGGTGTTGTCCTCCGTTCCGATCCGTGGTATCAGGACTCCCAGCTCCTGCCGTTCCTCGCTCCATTCCCAGTGGCAGCCCAGTCACTTCCCCAGCTGGCGCGTGGTATTGCGGGCGCGGGACCACAGTGAGGCGAGATCGCCCCTGTCCCGGGCGAAGTCGCCGTCCAGGGAGCCGCTCAGGAAGGTGGCCACATCTCGGTCGGAGGGAGGCCTGCCGATTCGTTTCTTGGTGGCAGCGTGCAGGGCGGTCGTTGCAACGTTCTTCACCTTGGTGTCCGGGCATGTCAGGAGGCGGAAGGCGTGCGTGATGACCGCGATGTCACATAGATCTCCCATACGGGGGACGCCGGCACCACCGTGCCTGTGCTTGATGTATATGAGCTTGTTGCTGGCTCTCCGGGGCAGGGACAGCCATTTCTTGACAGGTGAAAATATACTAAAATAGGGAACAAAGGACATTAATTTGAATCCAGAGCACGTTAATAGCTGAAAACTTAAAAGAAACATGCCTAATTGTTCCCAAAATGTACAAAAATAGCCCATTCTCCAAGTGCATCCCCTTTTGAAGCAGCTAAATCATGAGGAGCCCTGTCAAAGCTGTGTGAAGGAAAGTTTGCATGGTGCCTGCCTATGGTATGATGAGGACCAGTTAGTGCTGCGAGTCCTTTGTTTGCAGAGAATCATATTCACTCTCATCTTTTAACATTCAAATCTCTCTAAATACGCTATCCATAGCAACGCTTTTGTCATTTGTGTAGTCACTTGGCAGCACAAAGACTGAAATCTAATGGAGCCTCATTGAATCTTGTTGGTTACTGTAAATGTAGTAGCTTTATTCACAAAGCAAAACCTTAGCTAGTACATTGCTCCCAGAACTGGTTCAGGTGACTCAAGAGCACTACTTACCATGTTTGGTTTGGAACCTCTCCCATTTGGTTGAGTTTATATGCTTTGTTAAAGGCATTGCACTTGGGACAGGAGAACCAAATGCTGGCTACTATTCACAAGAGTGCCTCCTGCTGTGCATGTTGGGATTGACTTTGGCCTCTGAATGGTTGTTTGTGTGCATATCTTCCGTGGCCAGAAAGTGAGAGAGATCTCTGGAGAGAGGGCTTGGGGCAGAAAAAGGGAAGAAGAAAGGTGGTCCTACAGTCAGGGCCGTCCCTAGACCAAAGGGTGCCCCAGATGAGGAGCGTCTCTCCCCCCATTTGTTAAACTTTTGAATACCTTACAGCGCCCCCCAGGCCTGGCACCCTAGGCGATTGCTTAGCTCGCCTGCCCCTAAATCCGGCCCTGCCAGCAGTGGAAGAATCCTCAAGATACCATTTGGATGAATCTTCACCTAGAGTCAGTCAGGGTAAAGATTTGGGAAAGGGTTTTACCGCCAGAAAAGTGTGTGTGTGTGTGTGGGGGGGGGGAGGTTGCGGGGTGGGGGGAGAACAAACAGAGACATACTTGTGTTGATTTCTCAAGCTCACAATGAGAAAGCCAGGCAAATATACGCTTCCTTCTAATTAGTGCAGTCCTAGACAGATGCATCCTGCAGCTGCGGGGCTCTTCCTCCTCTCAGATAGACACACTGTCTATATTTAGTCCTTTTGTTAGGTCTGTCTTTGAATCCTTGCCAAGTTCCCTACTCTGGTGGAATGTAAATTCAAGATGTATGAATAATTGTGGTGCTGGACAGTGTAGGGGGGAAGGAGTGAGTCTGAAAAATGTAGAGTTGGCAGAAAATTTACCTTGTCATTCTGTTTCTAGGAGCAGAGAAAAGAGATGCTGTTTTGGGATGTTGAGGGATTTTTTGTTTTACCTGCTGAAGAAAATGGTCTGTTTTCGACTGGGAATCAGGTTCAAGTATTTTCCTACATTTGGACCACCAATCCATAGTTAAGATTGCCAGGCGTCTGGTTTTCAACCGGAACGCCTGATTGAAAAAGGACCCTGGCGGCTCTGGGCAGCACGGCTGACCAGGCTGCTAAAAGTCTGGTTGGCGGCTCAGTAGAGCTAAGGCAGGCTCCCTGCCCGCCCTGGCTTCATGCAGCTCCCAGAAGCGGCCGGCATGTCCCAGCTCCTAGGCGCAGGGGACGGGGCTCTGCACGCTGCTCCCACCCCAAGTGCTGGCTCCGCAGCTCCCATTGGCTGGGAACCACGACCAATGGAAGCTGTGGGGGCGGCGCATGCAGACGCGGGCAGCACGCAGAGCCACTTGGCCACCAGCCTAGGAGCTGGACACGCCATCCGCTTCCGGAAGCCACCTCAGGTAAGCGCTGCAGGGCCAGAGCCCGCACCCTGAACCCCTTCCCACACACCAACCCCCTGTCCCAGGTTAGAACTCCCTCCCACACCCAAACTCCCTCCCAGAGTCTGCATCCTGCACCCTCTCCCGTATCCCAACCCCCTGCCCCATCCTGGAGCCCCCTCCTGCATGCCAAACCCCTCACCCCTAGCCCCACCACAGAGCCTGCACCACCACCCAGAGCCCTCACCCCCTCCCACACCGCAGTCTCCTGCCCCAGCCCAGTGAAAGTGAGTGACGGTGGGGAAGAACGATGGGGGATGGGGTGAGCAGGGGGAGGGAACTCAGAGAAAGGGTGGGGGCAGAGGCGGGGCCTCAGGCAGGGGCGGGGTAAGGGTATTCGGTTTTGTGTGATTAGAAAGTTGACAACCCTAACCATAGCGCAGTATAATGGTTTATTGTATCCTTTAAACTCTGATACCATATGGTAAAAATAGATTTTTCCTGGAAGGTACAGGACAGTATTGGCATAGACATAGAATTAGATCCTCAACCCAACAGAAGCTGGGCATTCCTCAAGATTATCTCAAGGATCTATAGGCAGGGTTTTGTGTCTGCTTCATATCTTAATCTCTGAGCATTATAAAATATTTGTATTTTAAAATGTTTATTAATCTAGGCAGGATTTTTTCCAAATTTTATTTAGCACAGAAGAGGTTGATTTTAAAAAAACAAAAAACAAAACCCCAACCCATTTAACGTAATGAAGAGTAAATCAAAAGTGCAGATTCAGCTGTGTGTGTGTTGAGGGTAACACTGCATCTTGATAGCTCTTTTGTATTTTACAGTGGGGGTGGAAGAAATCGATGAAAAGACGTTCTATAAGAAGAAAAATTCTTAATGGAAGCTTGATTTAGAAATAGCAGTGAATGCTTCTGTGAAGCCCTTCCTGGGATTTGCTGTGCAAATGCCATGTTTATTCCTTTAATCATAAACAAGCAAACATTTTATTCTTCTGCTCTTTTCTCTCATGTTTTTCATCTGCTTTCTCTATTGCTCTTTGTTTCTGCTTTTGCTGTCACTCCCTCTTCCCTGGCTGCCATCCCTTTTTTGTTTACAACCCAGGGACGCTTGTAGAACTGCCTGCCTCTCTACCCTCTAAGCCATTGCTTTCTATGAAAAGATGAAAGACCCCAGTCAGTCTTTCAGGGAATTTATTGTAGCATTCTTGAAGCAGTTTGGCCCTTTCTTACATCATCTTATTGCTTCATGCCAAAGTAAATGTTTTCAACTATAGCTCTGTTCTCAAATCAAGACTGAGAGAGCCTGGGTTTCAGAGGCTCTAAGCACCTGCAGCTCCCATTGACTTCATCTGGAGTGGTGGGCGTTCAGCACGTCTGTAAATTGGGCCTGGTACCATGCCGTGGCTTCTTTGTAGAGGTCTACAGCACAGATGGGTGATTTTAGTAGAGCACAGGTAGGCGTGCTTCATAGTTCATGTTGCCAACTATTTCTAGTAGAGTGCTTATTAATCACAGAAAATGATGACATCTCAGGGGGAGAGAATAAGAGAGACTTTCACCTGAAGCAAATGTTAATTCAAACTGAGCCAGTGGTTAATTTTCTCAACTGGACCTGGTTTCTGATCCCTCACTCGCCTGGCTGGGAGCGCAGTGAAGGAAATACACTTAGCGTCTAAGAAGAGTATTTCAAATCACTTGAGCAATCACAACGGCCAATTAATAACAGCAATACTAAATTACAGCACACAGTGGCATTGACAGGCCATGAAGGGACATCTGATTAATCCTCATTTCTGGAAGGATGGTGGCTGCTGTGGTGAGAAATGCAGGGGATCCTTGGGCCTATACAAGGGATATGGAGAAAATGGGGATAGTGAGAAGGGAAACCGCAGTCCCAATTGGCACAAACAGACTTTGCTTTTGTTGGACTTTCCATTTAGAACACAGGAATTAAAAGCTGTCAAACTATTCGAGCCCACCTACCAGCAAAGCTGTACTGGACTAATTATTGGAGTAAATGTACTCGAATAGTACATTTTAGCCATAGGCTATTGCGAAAACAAAAATTACTTCTTGCCAGTCCTGCAGAATTTTCTCATTTGAGGGGGATGAATGGAGACGTACACTTGCTATTAAATCTCACCGTGCTCCAATTTATTGGTCATTTAAATTCATAGCCTCATTTTAAATTTTAAGTAAACCACCTAGCAAGTTAAACTAGCCGTTTTGGTTCAGTTGGGCATAACACCTCCAAAAATGTCAGGCCTTTCAATCTATGATCTGAAAATATTATTGTCCTCAGACCATGGCAGTTGATTAGTTGCTGGTGTCAAGAGGCTGCTCTGTGCCTCCTGTGAGTGTGAAGGTGCTCAAATACTATGACAATGAGCATGGACCAGAACTGACCTTGTGTGATTCCTAGAATCCCTCTCTCTGGATGCGAAAGGACTGGGAGTTCCTCAAAAGCAGCACATCCAGCCCTTTGAGAGAGAGCAGAGAGGTGAGGTGCTTTGTGTTGCCCCAAAGTGAGCCATCCTGTTGATTACGGGAAGGAGTTGGGAGGCTACAAAGGGAATTTTATATGTTCCTCCTCATCTCAAAGAGAAGTGGGTGGGTGTGATAGAAGGCCTCAAGCTTGCGGCCGATGGCAAGAGGTCGGGTTACCATGTTTCAGGGTCCCAAAAAGAGGACACTGCAGAAGGGGCAGGGATACAGTTGTGGGTGCTGGAGGTGTGTGTAGTGGGAGAGGGAATTTGTGGGTGTTGGAGGGGGAATTTGGGGGGTGCTGGAAGGGTGTGTATATGCTGGAGTGGGTACCTGGGACCTCACTCTTGTTTCCTGTCTCAGTGGCTGCATGGCTGGTGCAGACCCAGGACGCAGTGACAGCCGTCAGTGCTCCCCGCAGGGCGCTCCCCCGCTCCAGTGCTGGGATCCAGGACTTGGGTGGGTGGGATCTGGCAGCTGTGAGGGACCAATCAGATGTCGATGCAGGGGAGGGACCAATTGGGAAGTGGACCAATCAGGGCTCTTTTTGAGTGGCAATGTCTGCTCACAAAAAACTTGGACATTGCCTTTTTTATTTGAAAAAATCTGCCTGAACAGAGGGCAGAGGATCTAAAAAGAGGCAAAAGCTGGATGTAGGGTAACCCTAGTATGAGAACAGAGAAATCCTTGGGAGTTATGGAGGTAGCCATGTGCCAGATATTCTTACAATAACTGCTTAGTGTCTTCACTTTTAAGAAAGCCAGAGAATGCTACACTGAAATCTCAGCAGAGCATTTTGATTCTTGGTTTTAAGTTCATACACTGTTTTCCTCCTCTCTTTCATCAACCACAAGAACTACAGGCCACAGACGCATTCCTGAGAATTGTTTCTTCCATTGCCATGACTGGAGGAGAAACCATATTAGACATTTTCAGATCTCGTGATGCCCTTGGTATTACAGGAATCTAATTGTACACAGAAACAGTAAAATAATCCACCCTTTTGGGTAAGTGGAGAGAGGGAGTATGTGGCTGTAGACATTATAAATTGTTAGAACTGTCAGAATAATACGTCGGAGATTTCTGAATTTTCAGATAGTCTTTGACATTCCCTCCATATCCACCTCAGAGGAATATAGCTTAACCAATTGCCAACTGTGTAGCTCTTTGAGGTCCTTGAGTGGAAGGTACAATAGCAGCGCTAGATGCTATTGTAGGCTGAACATCTGACATCTGTATAGTGTAGAATAGAAGAATGTCAGGATATGAGGGAAGAGAGTGGAATCTTGCTTTCCAGGCCTCAATTCAGGCCCCAAGGGTTCAGATTGTAGGGAATTGCCCTACACATACACCCCTTGTGAGCAGGGTGCGCTGCCATCTCATTGTTCCCAGCTCCTGCCAGGAATTCTTATCTTGGAAGAAAGAAATGTTGCTCTGCTCCTCTTCTGTATCGCAGCACTTAGGGAAGTGAAAGTGATGAGGAAGACTCGCCAGAGGCAGTGTTGGCACTGCACAGCATTCCAGCAAGAGAGAGGTTTTATCGCCTGGACTTCTAGTCACTGGAAAGAGACAAAGTGTTGGCAAGGCCATTATTTTAATAGGGGTATTTTGTCTCTGCGTCATTTCTGATACATAACTAGTATTTATGGTTTCTCTTTTGTACAAAGAAGGCAAAGCCTGAAACTCAGCAAAACATTCAGGCTAATGATTAACTTGTGTATTTCTACAGTTTATTTCCCTCTCCCCCCACAAAATGATTTGCTTTTCCTGAATGTAAACACAGGCTTTTAGTATGTTCTCCCAAACTGACAAAACTCTCTTCTCATGCAAATGTTTGTGTCTTTTGCATTTCTGATTACAAAGGCAAATGTTCAGCACACCAACAGGACGCCCTTCCAGTGTGGCTTTGTTGTTTAGCCCTTGCAAGCTGGTGCCCATGGCTGGAAAATCCTGTGTGGTGATATATCTAATTGTAACAACTTTTCATAGCAATAGGCATGTATAGTAATGCAAAGTTCCTGGTAGCTAGAGTCCACTGTAAAGAAACAGTCCTGTTTAAAGGAATCACTTTTTTACACCTCATACTGAAACACAGCCAAAAATAGTGAGGCCCTTTGAAACAAATATTAGGTAAAATAGTAACCAGGGCAGTGGGTGTTAACTTCAACTCCCCATTGAGATGAATGGGGCAGTTCTTTCTCTCAGAAACTGTCTCTGGTTGCCTGCAGACTCAGGTAGACAGCGCTGCATCACCTACACTTGGTCACATTTTCATGGTTTTCTTCACAACCATGAGAGCTGGAAACTCACTTCTTAGTGGAAGCTGAGATTCTGATGTATTCATGTGACTCTAGGAGCAGAGGCTCTATGCATGGACCTATAATGCTATGCTCAGTTCAGCCCTGTATTAGCAGCTGTTTGGGTAGGAGAGGTTCCGAGTGCAAACCAATGAACTAGTGCACAGCAGGTCGTTCCATTTCTACAGTGCCAGTTCAGGTTTGTGCCAAAATTCCTTAGTTACTTTAAGTTCACATGGCATCACACCACAGGAGTTTTTCCTTTCGACTTTCAAGTTCATTCAAAGTCAAACTGGCAATGGCAACACTCAAATGCAAACAGGAAGGCTAGGTAAGCTCTGTTCATTGCATATGCATTTTTGAGGGTTGGTTTGACTAGAAGACCTGTCATGTGACCAGCTTTCTTGCTTTGAAACCAAAATGATGCCACAACATTCTGACTTTAAAAATCTGTGCCTGTCCAGAGATTGCAAAAAGTTTTACTTTGAGCTTTGATGAATGATGTGTGCATCAAAAAAGTTCAGTGTAAAACTGCAGGGCCTGTTTTCATTTTCAACCCCAGCCCTAGCTGAATTTTGCATAAATTCAGGACCCAGTGTGGTTGTTTCAAATGGCTCTTAAATCCTTTCTTTTGCAGGCTTTTTTCTTGTAAATGTCAAAGGTAATGAGTACATTTAGGATATGTCTACACTGCAATTAGACTCCCATGTCTGGTCCACACCAGTTGACGTCGGCTCCCTGTGCTCAGGCTAAGGGGCTGTTTAATTGTGGGGTAGATATTTGGGGTCAGGCTGCAGCCTGAGCTCTGGGTCTCTCCCACCTTGCAAGGTCCTAGAGACCAGGATGCAGCTGAGCCCTGAGTGTCTGCACTGCAGTAAAACAGCCCTTTAGCCTGAGTCCCACAGGTCTGAGTCAGCTGGGATGGGCCAGCTGCGGGTTTTTAATTGCAGTAGAGACAAATACTTAGAAGAGGTAAGTTTTCATGGCTTTTAAAGTATCCCATCCCTTCATAGTAATCCCTTGGAAATTTGAAATCAAAATCTCTGTCCTGACTAAGAACTCCTCTATTGTATCTGCACGCATTGGTAGAGCCCCACAAATCTGCAGATTGCCACAGACCATGTTTGCGGATTGAATGCGGGTACACATTTTGTATCTGCACAGGGCTCTATGCGTTGGTTGCTTGTTGTTAGTTGAGTGGTGGGTGGCTGGTTGCTCCCACTTCTTGGGAACCGGGGGCGGGGTGTTAAAGAGCTAATTGTGGTGTTTGGAGTATGGGACAGCTCTGAGGCCTCTTACTATGCTTGGTCTGCTCTCACGATGAGGCTTGTAGCAAACTGGGAGAGGGAGGGCAAGATGCATGTGCATTCTGATCTCCTGATTGTGTAGGTGTTGTAGGTAGAGCTGGTCTGAAAAACTGCAAACAGTTTTGTGTTGAACGTTTTTTGTCCTCCTTTTTGTTGAAACTGAAATCTTTCACAATCTGTTATTGTCCCAAGTGCAGGAGTCCTGCCAATCCTGGGGTTGCTGTGTTTGGGGCAGCAAGTCTAAGAACAAAACTGTTTTCAGAGTGGCTTTGTAATTAAGCTAAAAGATTAAGACTTGCTCTACTCTGTTACTCTGGTGTAAATGACTTTAGTTTGTGTTATGGTAGCTCCTAGAGGCTCCAAATGAGATCAGGATCCCACCATGCTAGGCACTGTACAAATGCACAGTGAGCCACGGTCCCCACCCCAAAGAGCTAACAGTCTAAACAGACAAGCCAGACACTGGGTGGGAGGGGAGATAGAGGCTAAGGGAGGTGAAGTAAGTTGCTGAAGGTAACAGAAGAGATGAGTTTCAGAGCCAAGAACTAAATCCACGCCCCTTGACTCTGGCCACTGCCCTCTCCGCTAGAACATGGTGGCTCCCAAAGCAGAAGTAAAGCTGTTGAAAGCAGTGTCCAGTGTGTGAGACTGTCCCTCTAAAGCAGTGGTTCTTAACCTTTACTGCAGCCTGCACCCCTTTGGTCCTCAAAATATGTTCTTGCAGCCCTTATCAAAAATCGTCGAAGTAGGTCAGTTCTTTAAACCTAGATATTTTTTTTGTTTGCATATTACAGTAATCATTAAAAAATGTATGATAATAAATACATAGGTTTGATGAAACAAAGTACAGGCGAGTCTCATCTTATGCAGGGGTTACGTTCCGCGGTTAGCGCGTAAAGCGAAAACTGCATATAGTCAAAATTACATTGAGTTGAATGGCGGGCGGAATCGCCCGCACTATAGGTACAGTATTAAAATTGTTATTTTTCTCTTTTGTTTTTTGTTCTGTTTTTTTGGCGACCGCGTAAAGCTGAAATCGCGCCTGTTAAATGCGCCTAAGATGCGACAGACCTGTAGTTGTACTTAGGTGCTTGTGCTTAATTTGTGTTTTCAATGATTTACCTTCTAAAAAAATCTGGCATGTCTCGCACCCCAAGAAAGGACATCCTACACCCCCAGGGGGGGGTGCGTGCATCCCAGATTAAGAACCACTGCTCTAAAGTGACAAACTAAAATTTTTGACCTATTAACTGCTTAAAATCTCTTGTGCAATGACTTACAAATAATTGTTCACCAAAAAATAAGAAATCTCAGTTCTTATGGGAGACTTGTAAAGCATGCTGAGTTCTTATGTGCCCCCTATTGCCACTCTCCAACACTTCTCTGAAAACTGTATCAAAAATGATTTTATTAATAAACCAGTTGGGAGAGAAATTGAATGCCCCTGTTTAGAATGGGTGTGAGCTGAAGAGCAAGGAGGCAGAGGAGCTCCTTTGGGCTTGCATGTTGCCCTTTGTGGTCTGGAAGCTTAGAGCAAATATCAGCTGTACTTTCAGAAACTGCTGAACCTGGTTTGACCCTTCTCTGAAGTTGTAGCCAACCTGCACCCTTTCCTGACAACTACTGTCAGCCGGGGCAAATGTCCTAGGGAAGACTAAGTGTTTGGGTGGCGTAGTCATTACGCTCCCCATGGCCTTTATGGTGCTGGGATCAGGATACTGGACTAGATGGACTGCTGGCCTGATCTATTATGGCAATTCCAGTGTTTCATTGACAGGAATCTGGTTATTAAATCAGAATATTATAGCGCTCTTGAGGTGTCACTGTTGGAGCATAATTTTGGGGGGAATGGTACATGGAGAGCATCTGTTTCCTTTAATATTAGACATGGGCCCCAGCTACAGTTGTATTCCTGATCCAAACTGTCCCCAGCTTCAAGAATGTCCGAATCTATGGTTTTGATTCAGTACACTGCAGAGAGGCAGGGAGGGTCCAGATGTAAAATCAGAGTCTGGATCAAAACTCTTGCAGAGTCTGGAAGTGTTCAGATGCAGGGTTTGCAGTCCAACTCTAGTATGTATTGTGATAGACCCAGACCAGTTGGGAACAGCAGAGTAGCAGAAGGGAGATATACTGGCCACTGGATACATAGTTTTCTGTTCCCTGAGTTACCTGAGCAGGGGCTGCTCCAGGCTAATAGACCACCTGACTCCAATTAATCTGCTAAGAGTCAGGTGAGGCAGTTAAGCACCTGACTCTAATTAAGGCCCCTCTGATGCTATAAAAGGGCTCACTCCAGTCAAGCCAGGGGGAGCCAGAGGAGAGGAAGTGTGTGAGAGGAACTGGGAGCAAGAGGTGTGCAAGAAGCTGAGAGTGAGTAGGCATGCTGCTGGAGGACTGAGACGTACAAGCATTATCAGACATCAGGATGAAGGTCCGGTGGTGAGGACAAAGAAGGTGTTTGGAGGAGGCCATGGGGAAGTAGCCCAGGGAGTTGTAGGTGTCGTGCAACTGTACCAGAAGGCACTCTAAACAGCTGCAGTCTACAGGGCACTGGGCTGGAACCCGGAGTAGAGGGCAGACCCGGGTTCCCCCCAGACCTCCCAACTCCTGATCAAACACAGGAAGAATTGACCTGGACTATAGCTTCTACCAGAGGGGAAGGTCTCTGGACTGTTTCCTGAACCACAGGGTGAATCTGTGAAGCGAGCCAATCCACCAGTAAGCACAGGACCCACCAAGGTAGAGGAGGAACTTTTGTCATAGTAGGTATTAGTTATAAAAGAAGAAGAAAGTCTCTAGAAAATGGCAAGTTCCGCAGTCAAGTTCAGAATATTTATAGATAACAAAACTGAGTCTATAATGGGGGGGTACCTCTTTTCTCTCCTCTCTCTTACCCCTGCCTATCCTTTTTTCTTTTTGATGACCTACAACAGAAGCTTATGCTTGTTTTGGGAGCTGTTTCTTGGCTATCCTCTCTCAGCA
Organism: Malaclemys terrapin pileata; assembly: GCF_027887155.1. Taxonomy (NCBI): domain Eukaryota; kingdom Metazoa; phylum Chordata; order Testudines; family Emydidae; genus Malaclemys; species Malaclemys terrapin. Next base: position 87,056,346 of record NC_071511.1, on the reverse strand, counting down.
CAGATAACATAAACACTTCCCTATTATGGTGGTTTTCTCCAGAGTTGTTCGTGGCCACACAAGATGCCACTGTCAGGATGCATGGCCTTGATAGTGACTAGAAAGTACTAGATCTTCCCTTATTATAACCTCTTCTCCCTCCGGATAGAGTTTTGTGTGTTCTGTGCGTACATATGCACTTGTGTGGTGGTGAGCAGCATTGAAATAATTTATATTTCTTCCTTGATTTTCACTGTGCATTCAGTGTGGTTTTAAAGAACATTTCAAAATCTGTCAATTTTTTTTCATGCAATTCATTGTTGTTCGCTGCTGTGGTTGCTTTTAAAAAAAAAAACCTCCTTTGGAGGTTTGCAGTGAAATACCAAGATTTCTAGGGCAGGAATGGGGAGGTACTTATAAGGCTGGAAGGGACCATTGTGATAATCTATTTTGATCTCCTGCATAACGCAGGCCATAGGACTTCCCTGAATTAATTCCTGTTTTGGAAAAACATCAAAGATCTGCTCTATTTCAATCTTGATTTAAAACAGTAGCACTCTCCCCGTACACATGCAAGTATAGTGCATTCAGTATTCCTCGAGGTCAGGGGACCCTGCACCCAGAACATGCATATTTGCAGTGAAGATGGCAAAGTTGTCTGGGCATGCTGGATAATTGTAGTCCATTGAGTTGTGTTTGCTGTTTGAAAAGCTCCGCTGAATCTGAATGAAACAAAATTTTGCAGAAAACAATTCTGGCTAAATGCTTTTCTCCTGCTGAAGTCCTTGAACTTGTAAAACCAGCTGAGGGCTGCTACAAATTTTGAAATCCTTTTGATGTACATTTTTTCTCATTATGTTAATGTGGGAGAGGTAGAGGCCAAGACAGTGAAGGCGCAAATTCTACTTATTATAGTCCCCATTTTTATTTTTTCAGTTGCCCAATATTTTCTCAAACAAACTTGAGCATGGAGTTTAGTATCCTTGGACTCTTCCCAGGATTGATTTGTTCAGAAAGTGTAGTCAAAATCAAGATATTCATAAAGTGAGTTTGTGCGTGCGCACATATATACACGCGCGTGCACACCTAAAATTGTGTGTATCTCAATTTCTTAATCCGTTTTTTCAAGTTAGTTTGTTTCCATGTAGATGCGATAGGATATTCAGTTTCTTATGGCTTAGAACATTGAGGGCACACGTGCATAGTTGACTGCACTGCTAGGCCTGGGGTGAGATCACTAGTTGTTGCTGTTGAGATGATGAAATTCCAGAAGATTATTTCAATCAAAGAATAATCACCAGGAGCCAAGGTTTCTCAGAAATAATTTATTTTTATACAACTACCTTTAGTAATAAGGAGCAAGAGAGAAGAATAGGGGGAAAAAACTGCTACAGAAAGTAGAATAGTCTCTAAATAGGACATTTCCCAAATTTTTTTGTGAAGTGTCAGCAGCTGTTTAAGGGCATCATGTTTCCCCAGGGGGACCTTTTCTGTAAATGCTTCTAGTGTCCATGTGCATAGATTTAAGTGGTTTGGTTTCTTCCAGTTTGGTTGATATGTAGAGAGGGCTTGCCGCTTTCAGCTGCCTTCCAGACGTTTTGCCATGTTGGTCCCAGGATATTGGAGAGGAAAGGTGGGTGAGGTAATACCTTTTATTGGATCAACTTCTGATGGTGAGAGAGACAAGCTTTCAAGCTATGCACAGCTCTTCTTCAGGTCTGGGGGAAGTACCCAGAGCAGAGGTCGGCAACCTTTCAGAAGTGGTGTGCCGAGTCTTCATTTATTCACTCTAATTTAAGGTTTCGCATGCCAGTAATACATTTTAACGTTTTTAGAAGGTCTCTTTCTATAAGTCTATAATATATAACTAAACTATTGTTGTATGTACAGTAAATAAGGTTTTTAAAAAGTTTAAGAAGCTTTATTTAAAATTTAAATTAAAATGCAGAGCCCCACCGGACTGGTGGCCAGGATCCGGGCAGCGTGAGTGCCACTGAAAATCAACACGTGTGCCGCAGGTTGCCTACCCCTGACTCAGAGTGTACATTTACACTGAGATAAAACACCCACAACATTGAGTCTTATAGCCCAGGTTAGCTGACTCGGGCTGCAGGGCTGTTTCATTGCTGTGTAGACTTCTGGACTCTGGGTGGGAGGGTCCCAGAGCTCGGACTCCAGCCTGAGCCCAGAAGTCCACACAGCACAACACTTTCAAAAGACAAGCCTAGACACTAAAAATTATGGTTGTAATACAGACACCAGATTTGTCTTATTACGATAGTCTGTAATCCCCTAACTCCCCTTTTTTGTCCATGACTGCAGAGGTATTAAAAGGCCACTTCACCTTGAATGGTCTCTTAACATATGTGTTAACTGCTTATGCTAAACAATCTGTTTCACCTTGTATTTAGCTATGATGCTCCTGAGGCTAAGGGCTTGTCTACACTTGAAATGCTCTGTTGGCATAGTGTAGACCCTATATGCCAGTGGGAGGGGTTCTCCCTTCGCCATAGGTAATCCACCTCCCTGAGTCCTGGTCTACACTACAAAGTTAGGTGGACATAAGCCACTTTGCGTCGACAGTAGTTGTCTGTGTCTGCACGTACATTTGTCTTCCATTGATGTAAGCACCCCGTTATACCAACCTCCCCAAGAGTTGAGCAGCATTGAGCCATGGTTGATGTACTGAGGTTGACGCAGTGTGAGTGTAGACACTGCATTGCTTATGTCAACCTTAACGGTCCTCCAGCAGCTGTCCCACAATGCTAGACACTGACCGCTCTGGTCTCAGTTGTGAACTCCATTGCTCAGGGATCACAGAGACCAGAAGGCTCCCCTACTCTCTAAAGCCCGACAGATTTTTGAAATGCCTTTTCCTGATTACCCAGCTTGGTGAGCAAACCTAGCAGCTCTCCATTGTTGTGCACAAGTGCCCAGCTGACCATGCTGGTTACATGCTCCAGATGTGCTGTGTCTTGGAATAGATGGGAGATATTGGATCTCCTGGGCCTGTGGGGCGAAGAGGCTGGGCAAGCACAGCTATGGACCAGCTGTAGAAACATTGATATCCAAGAGTAGATTTCATGGGGGATGGAAGAGAAGAGGTAGGACAAGGACCAGCAGCAGGGCCAGGTGAAAGTGAAGGAACTGCAGCAGGGAGGCCAACAGTCGATCCGGTGCTCAGCTGCAGACCTGTTGCATTTACAAAGAGCTGCATACCATACTTGGCGGAGACCCCACAACCACCCTGCATATCACCATGGAGCTTCCAAGAAGCCCAAGCCACAGGCCCTTGTCCTGAAAAGAGAGGATGAGGAGAAGGATGGGGGGACATGTGAATGAGGGGTCCAGTTAAGCCACTTGCCAGGAGCTGTTTGAGACTCCACCACAGACAAGTCAGTCCTGGCAGTGGAGCACAGATGAACCCAATGCAGGGAAGGCTCCTTAGGTAAGTGTAAATGTATTTCCCATTACAGTGATTGCAACTTAACAAGACACAGCTATCAACTTTGCATTAATTTACTCGTACTGGAAGTGGATGAGAGGTGGTAGTGTTATCTGCTTTTCATTCCCCCTTAGAGTGAGGTGGGGAATGGCATGTGGAGCAGTTTGTTTACATATACAGAGATGGCCCTTGAATCCTCCTGAGAGATCTCAATGAAACTTTCATGGAGGTACTCTGCAGTCCTCTCTTGAAGGTTTCTAGGGATGGCAGCCTTATTTCTTCCTCAGCAGTAGGACACTTTACTTAGGCAGGCAGTATACGGGCACGGATATCTTCGGGATGCCAGCAGCAGCTGTGCTCTCTCTGCCTTCGTTACCCTCAGGAGTGAGAGATGGGCTAAAATCACCACTACCTGTGGAAAATAGTGCCAGTATTCAATGCCATTGACCTATATTCATAGTTTCATGCAACTGAACTATTCCCTCCTCATTTCCCTCACCCCTCATGGGTCATACTCACCGTGGCTGGTGCTGTGAGTGGTGCCGTGCACAAGGACTCTGAAGCAGAAGTGTCAATAAACACATCTTGTTTAAAATGTTAAGGGGGCAAAGGAAGTCAGTTCAGAATCTTAAGTTTCGCTTGCCATTTTGACTGTACCGACAACAATAGTACCTGTGTGTATTGTATCTGCAGCTGTTGCTGTTGCAGCCTGGAGGGGTTCCCCCTTCCACAGCCGCAGAGTGTCTGAGCCAGATAAGAAGGAGAAAGAAGAGGACTCGGGGTGACGTGTTCAAGGGGATCCTGCAAGCCACTGCTGCATCATACCGTGAGCACAGGGCCTCAAGGGTGAACATTGTAGACAGCCTGGAGAAGGAAGGAGTGGAGAGGAAAAGCACCAGGACAAAATGGGTCTTCTCTAGCAGCAAATACAGATGCTGCAGACTCTTGTGAATTTATAGATTTAACAATTCCAGGCTCACCTCCCTTTGCAGTCCATGGAGAACTCCATTGCGGCACCTCCCTATGCCCCCCTCAGCATTCCATGTGGCATCGGGGCCACATCCCTACCCCTACCCCTACCACTCCACTCGTGGGACATTAAGGACAACTACAGCGTGTCACACACTGACCTGTGAAAGCCATAGCAGCTGTATGTGTAGCTAAAATACATACGAATGTTCTTGCCTTTTGATAAATTTTGTTACATTAAAAACCTAAAATTAATAGATTTGCTTTTAAATTGTACAGATTTTTCATTTCACTGGTTTGTTACTGAATAAAATTCTATTATTTGAAACATAATTTGTCATTAGTTCACATTATATCCTGCAGGGTGCCTAGCAGTTCTGAAAGCACCCACATATTCGTTACTGTACAGTGTCACACAACTCATAGGATCAGTGACAAACACACACAGTGTAGTAATCCTAAATGTACAGCAAGTGCTGCAAAATTAATAGGCGCATTGACTGTGTTATATTAATACATGTACACCAAACACCACACAATTCCTAACAGGCCCTGAAACATCAAGGCCAGGCACAGCACGTTACACCACAATGCATTACTGTAGCTCACAATTAAAGTGCTCCTTCAGGACCTCCCTGAGCCATATACCTTGTGTCTGGCTCTTCAGACTCAGCAGACATCCGCTCCATTTCCACCCTCCACCCCGGCAGCAACTTCCCCCCCCCCCCCCTTGCTACGCAGATATTACGCAGGACACAGCAGGCAGCTATAACCATTGGGATTTTTTTTTTTCCACTGAGATCCAATCTTGTGAGTGAACAATGCCAGCATCCTTTTGATCTACCAAAAGCACATTCAACTGTCAGTCTGCACCTGCTGAGCTGGTAGTTGAATCTTTCCTTGCTGCTGCTCAGGTGGCTAGCGTTCAGCTTCCTGAGCTGGGGGAGCAAGGCGTAGGCTGAGTCCCCCAGGATCACTGCTAGCATTTCAGCATTGCCAGTGGTGATCCACTGGTCAAGGAATAAAAGTCCCTGCTTGGAGCTTTCTGAAAAGTCCTGTGTTCTTAAAGATGCGAGCATCATGCCCCTTCCCTGACCAGCCCACAGTGATGTCGGTGAAACGTCCACCTTGATCCACAACCATAGAAAAGTAGTCCTTTCTGTTGATGTTGTCTGTGGCAAGGGGGTCTGCTGCCAAAAGGGGGATAAATGTGCCATCTGTTACTTCGCAGTTTGGGAACCCCATTGCTGCAAATCCATCCCCTGTGTCCTGCACATTGCTGAGAGTCACAGTCCTGCCTAGCAGGAGGCAATTAATGGCCCTGAACACTTGCATGACAACAGCCTTGACAGTGGAGTTTCCAACTCCAAACTGATTTCCCACTTCTTAGTGTATATGCAACATGTCTCAGGTGGCACGTGACCAGGATTCATCACCGAATTTGGTCCACTGGTTGGATCATTAGCTTCCCTGACCCGTGCTGGATACAGAAAGGGAGTGCGACGTGAACGCTGATCCATATCCCCCATTTCCCACTACCTGGTAGCAATCCGGCATCGCAAGTTTCCACAGTGCGATTGCCACTTACTTCTGCACTGACAGTGCAGCTCTCATTTTGGTGTTTTTGCGCTGGACATCAGGGGTGAGCTCAGCACATGGATCCAGGAATGTGGCCTTGTGCATCCAAAAGTTCTGCAGCTTGTCATCCCAAGCTTGCATTATGATGCAATGCCACCAGTCAGTGCTTGTTTCTCAGGCTCCACCATCTGCAGCTGCAACCTTGAATTGGTTCTCGCTATGTCCCACAGCAATCTGCCCTCCAAGAAATCATCATGTTCCCTGCTGATTTGGTTATTCTTGCAGCTCTGCAAATACTGGAGGGTCAATGTGTCCTATGCTTGCAATGCTTATGACAATAATGGAGCCTGCGCAGCTCTGCATGCTTCTGTCAGAGATGGCGAATAGCAACGAGGGACATACGGGTTCATGGGATTTTTAAAAAAGGCGTGAAAAAATTGGGATATAGATGACGTTATGGGATGGAGACAGTTGCACACTGGGAAGTTGACCTTTTGCTCCCAGTCTCCCCTGCATGACTCATTTTGGACCCACCAAGCAATGCCCAAAACTTTCCAAAAGACAGGGTGCTGGCCGGTGGCAGGTTGCACGCTGGTACTATGGTGCACTGCATTGTGCATCAATGCAAGCACTTTTGGTGAGTATGCTCAGCGCCGACACAAGGAGACAAGTATGCACACGCACAAGCGATATACTAATTACGGCAGCTTAATGCTGACGTAAACTTGCGATGACCAAAGTTTGTAGTGTAGTCATGGCCTGAGAGGCAGTAGCTAGGTTGATAGAAGAATTCTTCCATTGACTTAGTGTTGTCTATACGGGGGGGGGGGAAGTTGGCTTAACTGCGTTGGTAAGGGATGTGGATTTTTCACATACCTTAGAGACATAACTGTGCTGATGTAAGTTTTCAGTGTAGACTAGTCTTATGTCTCCACTAGAAATGCTGCAGCAGCAGTGTTCCACTATAGATACACTCTAGAGCTGTGGTTCCCAAACTGGGGTTCACAAAATGTTACAGGAGGTTCTCGGGGGAAAAATTCCCTAAGGGCCGACAGAGCTGTTCCTAGGGTTCCCGGGCAGCACGGGGCTAGCAGCCCGGAGCCCCTGGACTTCCAACAGCTAAGCAGATCAAAGCAAGCATCTCTATCACACTGAGAAGAATTAAACTTCAAGACTCCTTATAAGAAATGGAAAGGGAGTGGATATTTTTTGCTGTTTTTAAAATTAAATAGGCAGCTAGTATTGTGTTTAAAATTATGAAGAACAAGTGTAAGCTTTGTTGTAATGTGTGTTGTTTGCCTAGACTGCTCAAGACCTGAATGCTTGTGTAGGAGGAAGTCTTTGAGTTGACTTCTTAAATACCTTCATGCTGTTTCACATCTGATACTCCTGGATGAAATATAGGAGCCTTGTCTTATAACAGACTTATTCAAAGTGATACAAGCTACGAAAGTGAGATTTTGGAAGAGTGTTGCCATTTACATAATGTAATAATACTGTAATGATAAATAATAATGAATAATAAATAGTGTGTAATAAGCATGTCATAAAAACAAATTTTATATTTCCAAGATCACTGCTTTTATAATTTATACTCAGGTAAAGGAGAAAATCCCTGGAAATACTCATTTTTAGGAGGGGGTTCGTGAGACTTGACATTGTCGTGAAAGAGGTTCACAGGTTGTTAAAGTTTGGGAACCACTGCTCTAGAGTGACAGTTAATCCACCTCCCTGAGAGGCAGTAGTGAGGTCGACGGAAGAATTCTTCATCGACCTAGTGCTGTCTACACTGGGGGTTAGGTCGGCTTAACTAGGTCATTCAGGGAACCTAACTTTATAGTGTAGACCTGGCCTGAATACCTTTCCCAGATCTGAAGAAGAGCTCTGTGTAGCACAAAAGCTTGTCTCTTTCACCAACAGAAGTTGGTCCAATAAAAGATTTTTCTCTCATTCCCTTTGCCTTTCCCAGAGGTTTTGTAAGTTGTTTTGGGGCTCACAGCTATACAGAAAATTCTCTGCCACCAGAAAGGAAATCTCCACAATAAACTTCTTCAGTCTCAAGCCAACCTCCTGTATTGAAAGTTATTCATCTTCGGACCGTTGACTCTTGTCTGCTAGCGTAAAGATATTGTCCTGTTGCTCTCTTTACTTAGCTTAGCATCCACTGGCAGCCAAGCTCTCCCCCCACTGGCAGGCCCACTGATCAACTCCTCTCCCTCCCTAGTGCACCTCCTGCTCGCCGTGATCAGCTGTTCTAGGGCGTGCAGGAGGCGCTGGGAAGGAGAGGGAGGAGCGGGGATGGGGTGTGCTTGGGGGAGGGGGTGGAACTGAGTGGGAAGGGGTGGAGTAGGGGCGGGGGTTCTGGGTAAAGGGGTCGGATGGGGGTGGAGTGTGGGGTTGAGCACCCCTGGGTGAATTGTTTCAGAAACAAGAAAACAAACAAACAGAGCTTGCTTAGTTGAAACAAAAAAGTTGTTAATTTTGTCACATCTGTGTTAATTCATAAGGGCGGATTGCAGAATGCAGTAAAAGACCCATCAGAACTCATCCCTCAGTCACAAACAGTCCTTCTCTTTCTTTCAACATCTGAAGGAAGAAACAGTTGAGGTTTTTGTGGTCCGGAAGTTGACTTGCTTTAAGAAACGATTTCTTATCACTTAGTGCGCAAGTTCTCTTGATGTATCACTACTTCCTTCTAAGTGATCAGGAATTAAAAAAGTATCTTAACATCGTGACTTACGATAGTATAGTTCTAACATAAAGCTATACACTAGCATCATGGGCATCCAAACAGATTTGTTCTTAGAATTGTTTATCTGCAGTGTAAAAAAAAAAAAAAAAACTGCTTGTAGGATTTTTTTTCTAGTTGCTTGTAGGATTTTTTTTTTCTTTTAAAGTCAAGGTGTTAAATACAACAGGAAGGAGTGACATTTCAAACTAGAGGTTGGAGCAGGATACTGGGCATCAGGAGTCCAGGGGTCTATTCCTTTCTCCGCCACTAAATTGCTGTGTGACTATAGGCAGGTCACTTCACCTCTCTGCCTCAGTTTGCCCATTTGCAACCCTGGAAGGTAGTTAATTCATTGAGATTTGTAAAGAGCTTGGAGATCCCCGATTTAAAGATGCTATGTACACCAAATGAGTATTACTGTATACTTCTGGGTCTGAAACCTTGACAAGCTTCCCTTTACGTCTAAGATGTAAACTATCAGGGTGGATTTCCTGATGTGATCTCTTCTGCAATGCCATGTTATTAGTCAAAACTGTAACTCTGTTCAGTTCTTTCTGTATTGTTTTTGGTGGGTTCTCTAGAATTCATCTCACTTCCTCTCCATCCTGAACCTGGCTCATACTTTTCTTCTATCTTCCATGCTGAGACCTCCAGTTACAACAGACTTTTTTGTTTTACTTTGTTCGGTTGACAAGATCTGGGCATGGCACCCTCCAGTGCCCATCAGTGACAGTCGACTTATTGTTCTAAAGGGGTCAAGTGATGCAAGATGTTCTTAGCTGGTGCCAATTCAGGGGAGGATCCTCCTGCTTAACTGTTTGCTTTTGTCTGGATTTTAGAGTGTTGGTCTTGTGAAGCAGGACAAATGGAGTTTCATAAGAGCACTAAGTCGATGCAATGTGAGAGCTCTGAACTGGATTTGATTCTTTGTACTATTGGGAGGGTGGGTGGGAAGTCTTTGCCACAAACTCAAGGGGGAATCTTTGGCCAAAGCAGAGCTTGGGGGAGAGGAGGAGGTAGGTTCTGCCACACATTTTTTCTATAGAGGTTGAATTACAGAGATGCTTTTATAGTGAAGGAGGGAAATCCCCGATGATAGTGGCTGTCTAGTAGCCAGCTGCTGGGTGCATGACTGCAAACATCCGTCTTGTCTGGGTTCTGCTGCGTGGAAGGAAGCCAGCTGTGTGGAGCAGCTGGAACTTGTCACCAGCAGCATGTTTTCCTGTAGACTTGAGTGAGAGGGCTACAGGCGACTAAAGGGAAGCATTGCCATTCCACTAAACCTCCAATGTTGCTCAAAATAATTCTCCTAGCTCAGTAGCTACATCAGCTTTACAAGTGAGTCTCATCTTAAGCGGGGGTTCCGTTCCGCGGTTAGCGCGTAAAGCAAAAACCGCGTATAGTCAAAATTACATTGAGTTCAATGGCGGGCGGAATCGCCCGCACTACAGGTACAGTATTAAAATTGTTATTTTTCTCTTTTGTTTGTTTTTGCCGACCGCGTAAAGCTGAAATTGCACATGTTAAATGCGCGTAAGATGCGACAGACCTGTATTCCGCAGCAAGTAACTTACTGTAATTGTTTCACTCTTCTGTTCAGAGCAATGTTGCATGGTAAATTCTTTCCATCGTGCCTAGACCCCATTTCAGTGTATCCCAACTTGTTGCAGATTGTTCCTTGTCTTGTACCCTCTTAGGGTCTGATCCTGCTCCTTCTGAAGTCCTTGACAAAACTCCTATTGATTCAGTGGTGTAGGATCAGTCCCTGGAATTGTTTTCTTTCTTGTTTCAAGGCTTGGATCTGACTGTGTTTAATTGCAGTGTTGCTTGGTGGTGGTTTTTTAAATTTTTTTTTATTTTGGTACGTTGTGGAGAAACATTACTAGATAATTATTATTATTATTTATTTCTTGTAGCATGCCTAAGTAGTATTTTACAAACATTGGAAGGCTGGATGCACCTCCACAGCAGTGTTGGAAACAATCCATGGATACAACTGCTGCATGTGAGCCTGTGTTTAAAGGCGCCTGAGATGCCGGCACACGGCTGCTATATTTTCAGTACACACAAATCTTCCAGTGATTAGCAATGATGGGAAGGTAAAAGGAAATGCTAATATTTTACCAAACTCTAATTAAACTTTTGTGCATTTTCTTTAATCTGTCAAGACTGCCTGTGGGGCAAGTCCAGGGGAGGAGAATGTGCATGGCTGGAGAGGCTGGATTGGATTAGTAGAGGCCTTCTGAACAGGCTTTGACGAATCGGAGGATATGCACTACTTGTGTGGAGGCTGCCAGTAAGTCTGCAAAGCAGCCACTAGGCAATTCCTAGTGGAGCGTAACCAGTAAAAAATCTGCCTCCTCCCCACCCTCCTTGAAGAGAGCAATGCCACGTGAATGCGAGCAGTCAGCTAGCTGGATGTCATCTTCCCACTCCACACATATTCCAAATGTAGGCTGGAGCAAGAAAAATTGGCATTCCTTGAGCAGAATGGAATAATCCCTAAGTCAAACAACAGTTGCACAATGTTTGCTTCAGATATACATCAAGATTTCCCAAAGAGACCAGAATTAATCTGAAGTAGTTAACCATCAAAACACCACCTGTTATTTAAGCACCAAATCCATGTAAACAGCAGCCAAGACCACTTCAGATTACTTAACCACAGTATCCAGAGTAGACAGTATTTATATTTGCATAATACTTAGTCACTAGCATCTACAAAGTCACAAATGCCAGGTGTAATCAGGGCAGCTGGGGTAGCAGTTGACCCAATCTGTTAGCAGGTGTTGAAATCCTTCAGGGAATGGCTGACTGACTTCCGCTAATTTATTGTGGAAGGTTTGGCTTGTTATTGCCATCCTGAATGTAAGCAAGATGGAGTGGTTATAGAATAGAGGAACCTAGGATTTGAGACGGAGGAGTCTATAGGGAAGCCTTATGAACAGCCAAGCTTATAAATAAAGGCAAACCCCAGAGAGGGGAATGTTTGCATGAAATGCAATCCATATAGACTCTCTGGAACAGCTAGGGAGCTGCACCCGCTTAGGCCTTAGTTTACTTATCTCTCTCTATTCCATGCAGAATATAGGGCCTTCAACTTTGCCTCCCATCTTTGACAGTTTCTTGCTGCTTTCTTTCTTGTTGTCATTTTGATAGCGTTCAGTTCCACTTCTATTGTGCGCTTCCATCTACCTCATCACATCTTGGCCTGGGGATTCCAGTCCAATGCCTGCGTAATTATGTTCTTTGGGTTTTTCCTCCATGTATCCCCTAGCCTTCTCCATTTTCACTCTGTAATTTCCAATCCTATCTGTTTTGTTTTCCTCCAGAGTTCCTTTTTTTGTGAACTTTTTTCCTGATCATCTGATATTGAGAATTTGTCTAAGGCAGTTGTTTATGAAAACATGGAGTCTAGGTAGTAAGGTCTTAATAAGTCTCTGTGTTTCATATATTAAGACTGATGTTTACAATGGTGTTAAATATTCAAAGTTCAGTTTGGAGGACAAAATTTGTTTCTCTAGATTGGCTTTAGAGTTAGGCAGGCATGTCTGGCTTTCACTATTCTAGCTTTAATGCCTTCGTCTGTTTCTCCTGTTGTACTTACAATGCTGCCAAGATGGGAAATATCTGACCTCTTCCGTGTCAGTCCTAGAAAGTGTTATTGGCGTTTCTTGTGTGCTAATTCTCATTGTTTTAGTTTTCTCAGTCAGTCTTGATTTTCAACCTTACTAATTGTTCATAGGCCTGGATATATTTATTTTGGCTTGCATGTCTCTGTGGGTATAGGATAGCAAGTTCATGTCATCCGCTAAGTTAAGGTCTTCTAACTTCTGTGTGAAAGTCCATTGTATGCACCTTGGTTGTTTTGTGGTCTTTCTCATTACCAAGTCTGCTATCAGTAAAATGATTATCTGTGACATAAGATATCCTTGTTTGACACCAGTTAGTAACCTGGAATGGCTTAGTCACTTCACTGTTGTATATTACTTGGCTTGTTATATTTTCATAGATGCTCTGAATGATGTTCACAAATTTCTGTTCTAAACTGTTTTATTCACTGTATCAAAGGCTTTTTGGAAACCTATCAAATTCATGTAAAGTTGTGATTGCCATTCGATCAACAGTTCTGTGATGAGACGTAGAGTTATTTGATCTATACATGATTTCTCCTGTCTGAACCCTACCTGTTCTTGTCATAACCTTGAACCTACTGCTTTCTTTATTCTGTCTAGAATGATGCATGTAAAAACCTTACTTGGGATACACAGCAATTGAATATCCCTTAGTTTTTGAACTGACTGATATCTCCTTTCTTTTCGTTATATGACCCTTTTCCAACTCCTTTAGCATTTTTTCTTCTTCTTCCTCCCCCCCCCCCCAATATCTTTTGTAAGATGCCCATCAAAATGTCTATTGTGCTTTTCAAGTCTGCCTTAAGAACCTCTGTTGGGATCTTATCTGGACGTGGTGCCTTTCCACTTTTTAATCCATGCTTATACCAAGGGGAAAATAGTGTTCCTTGCCTTTAACTTCCGCTGTCTTGAATTTGGATGAGAGACTGCTATATCCCTGACATTTTATTTACTGTCAGAAGTGAAAGTCACGCTGGCTGAAGTATTAGGCATGAAAATAAATGCTTGATTGGGGCTGGGGAGGCAGAATGGAGTTCTTAGCTCCAGGGAAACTAAGTCAGATGGAGGCTTAAAACATCTTTACTAAAAAAGCAACATTACCTAACTACAGGTGAGGAAGGTGGTTCAATCTATATCCGCCACAATCAATATTCAGTGAACTCAGTCACGTTTTTTAAAAAACCTGAACATTTATGTTAGGAGGCAGAATTACCATATTAGCTAGGCATCTTAACATAAAATAAAGAAACCAGGGCAGAAACTTTAATCAAACTTGGAAATGAGGTGAGAGGCTTAGGAAAAAAAGTCACTTGGACATTCAAAATAAATATTTATTAATAAAATCAACAAGGAGTCTGGTTTATTATTATTATTTATTAATATTTACTCTTTAAAGCATCTTCAGTCTGGGGCAGGGACCTTGTCTGTAGAGTAATTAACACACTGTTTGGCACTGTACAAATAAACAATAATGCTAATCTTCCTTCTCCAAGGCAGAAGGCGCTGGGAGTACTTTGTGCTTTTTGCTACTGGGAAAGCCTCATATCATGTAATGGTGCCACCTGCTGGCTGATATGAGTGACATAAACTTAGATGTTGAAGACTATATGACAGTGGATCCTTGGTAGTTATTGTCCTATTCTGTTCACCTCGCCCTCCCTCCCCCAATCTTAAAGCAAAATGTCCCTCTGGTAGGTTGTCTTGGTAGAATGGAGTTTAAAGGTGCATATTTTCCCTCACCAGATGTCCCTATGTTAACAGGTAGACTAAGGGAGTTCCCTACAACCGCTTCTAGCTAGGGGGATTCATAACAATATGAGTGAAGAGTTTTTTATATGAAGGGGGAGCAAATGAGAACCTCAGGAAGGGGCTGATTTGATCTGAAATGTACCTCTTTCCTCCATCACAGTTCCCATAACTTAACCAGGTTGAGGTGGGGTGCAGGAGTTCTGCTGGAGTATTGCCCGATGGCAGCCGTGTAGGATCGGTGCTTCCTAGTACTGAAAAGTAACCATCCATGAGAAAATAAAAGGAAAAAGTATAGGCATCCAACCTTTCTGTAAGACCCACTGCTAAAGCACAACTATCTTCAGAGCTAGAATGTTTTCCTTATGGTCTGAGAGCCAGTGACAGCCAGCAGGGAGCGACTGAAGCATTTGTCCCCGCTCTTCCAGCCCAGTTCCTCAGCTGGAATACAATGTGAGCCTTTGTAGCATGTCCCTTGGATCCTGTTCAGCTCTCCCTGCAGCTTCCTCATATCCCTTGAAATTAGTCTGAGAGGTCAGTATTTCTATCTAGGAAAAACTGTTTTCACTTTCCTCTTGCATATTAATTTCCAGCCTCCATCACCATTAGTTCAGTCTCATGCTTTATTTAGTTATCACTGGAAAGAAGCTCATGTGTTTGTCTGCTGTGTTACTCCCAGGTGGTGGCTGAACTCAGTTCATCCCATCCTTCCTTCCCCCAACTCCTTTGAACTATTTTTAAAAATGAGGTGAAAACCAAGAGGAGCAATGTGACTGCTGGGACAACTGAACTGAATACTAAGGACTGCGTAAGAGGCCAGGCCCTATTCTGTGTCGTATCCCTTTTTCTAAAGTTAAAAGGGTCTTGCTGTGAGGGAGATCTCTCATTCCCCTCCAGAACTTTAGTGGGAACATCAGCAATACTTAGAGTGCCATTCAGTATGTCTACACTGCAATTAGACACCCATGACTGGCCTGTACCAACTGATTTGGGCTCCTGGGACTTGAGCTAAACGACTGGTCTCTAGGACCCTGCAAGGCATGAAGGTCCCAGAGCTTGGGCCGCAGACCAGGCTGGAATGTCTACACTGTAATGAAACAGCCCCTTAGCCCAAGGCCCGTGAGCCCGAGTCAGCTGGCCTGGGCCAGCCACAGGTATCTAATTGCAGTGTAGACATAACCTTCCATCAGTAGCTTTCAAAGCCTGGTACAAAAGGGAAAGCAGATGGAGAAAGTGAGGCACACGGAAGCTGTGTTTTGCCCAAAGCCACTATATACTTCTAAACAGTGAGTGACAGCCTGGGGCAGTGAATCTTCAAACCTGGGTTGGCTGACTTGGGCTTGCAGAGCTCATGCTACAAACAGCTGTGCAGATGTCACAACTCGGGCTGGAGCTTGAGCTCTGAAGCCCACCCCTGCCCTGGGCTTTCAGAAAGGGGGGCTGGGTTTCAGAGCCCTAGCTGTCATGACTACACAGATATTTTTAGTGCAGTAACACAAGCCCTGCCTGCCCAAGCCTGTTGACCTAGGCTCTGAGACTCACTGCCACGGGTTGCAGTTCACTGTGTAGACGTACCCTCTACAACTCAGTGGCAGAGCGAGGCGTAGCGCCTAGGTCTGCTGGGACAGCATGGGAGACTGCAGTGGCACGTGCTTATGTATTCCTTGAACTGGAGGGACAGAGACCCCACTTTAAACCATGAGAGGGGAGTTCAGCCTACCTTTAAACAGCAAGATAGCTTAGCATTTATGACCAAGGGGACCATGTGTGTCCATATCCTGAAATGCCAGATTAATTCCATATATTCTTTGGAGGCCATTATTACTTCTTTGCAATTTTATTTTATGTTTTGAAAATTGGGAATAGAGGAGTCAAACCTCCTGGGTTCAGTTTCATGTGGATCATTCACCAATGAACATGGGGATGTGTGTGTTTTGGTTGTCTGTCTGATGCCTGGTCAGAATCCCCACAGGCTGACATGCATCTGCTACTCAGGAGAGGCTGTAGTCCTGCAGTAGCAGGGTTGGATTGCGGGATGGCCAGCCCCATGTTTGTTTGTGTGACCTGGGTGTTGGCTGTGAGAGCTGAAGGGTATAACTGAGGTGCATTGGCAGAGTGGTGTGTGTGAACGGAGGTGGAATCTGCCCAGGCAGCTGCCCACACTCTGTCTGGCTCTACCCACACTTTTATGAGCATTAAAACTAACCAATTATGCGTAACCTTTAAAGGGGGAGACATGGTCAACATTTGTCTGTACAGTGTCAGATCTGAGCCTGTTTAAGTGTAGGATCTGGTAATTCTGCAGTGATGTTTGGTTGGCGTTAAGCCCTCTTTAGATCAGCCCTAATGTTTTGTCTCCTTGTTTCTCCTCCCTTTCCTACTGCCTGTTCTCCTGGCTGTTTTATGAAGCTGCCTGTGGATTATGGGTACAACTGCCAGCACAGCTCAGCAAACAGTCTCAGCAGCTACGTTTGAGAACGTTCACGGCAACGGGACCATGGAGGACCGCCACTCACTTAGCATCCACTCCTGCCAGACGGTTGGCCTCCACAACAACAAAGCCAAGTCCATCATCACCAACAAGGTGGCACCTGTTGTCATCACGTGAGTAGCTTCAGGCTGGAGTGCTTCTGTAAATCATGTAACCATCTGGAGTTTCCCCTTTGCTAATGTTATAGGAACATTGCCCTACTGGTTTTGTTGAAGACTGGGGCTTCTCCTCCTTTTGTACCCTCAACCTTCCCAGCTCTCTGTGCTGAGAGAACAGACCTTCCCACAATTAATTTCCTGGGGAGAAGCAGTGAGTTCTACAGCCTCCCTCTGCCTCCTGCTTCCCCTGCGGGAACAGTCTTCAGGAGACCCAGGTTCCTCTTTTTTCCCCCCCCTCCTGCATCCCCAGATGAGCAGACTATTTGGTGGGTGCAGGATTCAGAACCATCCTTTTCCCCGACCCCACTTTCTCCGCCCTGTCCTATAGGAGCAACCTGGCTCTGGCTTGTCAAAGCCTCTGCCAGTTATCTCTGTGCTGCCAGCAACTGTTCTGCCCCACAGCCTGTGTAGCATATCTGTGGTGGTGATTACCATGTATAACACACCATTTAGTTTTGGTCACATGATAAAATTTCAACCAGTGGTTGTAGTTATAGACAATATTTCGTACTAGAGGTTTACCAAGTGAATAGGATAGGGACGGGGGGCTTTTTTCATAGCATGTGTCCCTGAGCTTCAATCCCTTGACCTTCTTGGTCAATGATCCCCATGCTGACTGGAGAAAAAGCCTTTGTCTTAAATGCAGTATGTTTTTGCGTGTGGCTTTCACAGCTACAACTGCAAAGAGGAATTTCAGATTCATGACGACCTGCTGAAGGCCAACTACACAGTGGGGCGGATTTCAGAGACCACGTTGGAACACTACCTTGTACAGGTAAAGGCTGCTAACCCTGTTCTGCCATGAGCATGCTTTGTCACAGTGTATCTAGAGCAAGCAAGTCATATTACCTGAGGTGAAAATTATACTGTGCATTTTACGAGCTAAGGGAAGGGTAACACAGCTGTGCAAATGCCACGGGATTCATTTCACAAACCCTGCAAGCATTGTTATCGGGGGCTGGGAGTGAGGTTTCCTTAGAGGCTTTGGATCACCTAATTTGATCCCAGAAAGGGGTCCCTGTGTTTGTGGGGATGGAGGTGAGTAGCTGTTTGGGGATGGGGGAGGGAGCGAGAGGCAGCTGAGGTTAGTGTACTGTGTTATGTGAACAGTTTCACCCCAGGCAGCTTTGCTGTCTCTCTGAACAGGCAGGCTGATGTTTACAAACATGTGGAAACCTTCATTTCTAGGCTGTGTTCATGTGGGGTCTAAGTAGGGTGACCAGACAGCAAATGTGAAAAATCGGGACAGGGAGTGGGGGGGTAATAGGAACCTATATAAGAAAAAGACCCCAAAATCAGGACTGTCCCTATAAAATTGGGACATCTGGTCACCCTAGGTCTAAGCTTCATATGGGTATTTCACTCCGCTTTGAAATGGAATCAGACCTGCTGCTTCAGTATATAAACTAATCACCTTCAGGGGAAAGACCTGAAGAAATTTTTCTTCATTGCACATTTGGTAAGTGGGGAATTCTGAAGTTGTTTTGCATTTCTTAGAATGAGCAGCCCCTATGAGGTGGTAAGAGACTGTTTCTGCTTGCTGGAACTCTGCTTTCCCATTCTGCTATGTGCTTGTGATCAGGGGTGATGGGGATATTGAACATAGGTCTAGGAAGAGTTTCTTTTGAGTGAAGTGGTTGAAATACACTCCTTGGTCATCTCTTGCCCCTCTCCCTTCCTGCTGAGTTAGAATATGCTCAGTTCTAGGTAGATGCATAGTTTTATACAAAATGCTTGTTGTTACACACTCAAATTGTTGTCTTTTCTCCACCACTTATTTTGCAGGGGAAATATTTTATGGTCAGAGATGTATACAGTAAATTAGATGTCTTGAACACTACAGGCAGTTGTGGAGCTCCAAATTTCCGACAGGCCAAAGGAGGGTACGAAGTGTTTGGAATGGGACAGCCCAGTCTCAATGGATTCAAGCAGGTGCTGCAGAAACTCCAGAACGATGGGCACAAGGTAGGGGTGTGTGTGTGTGTGTGTGTGTGTGTGTGTGTGTGTAAGAAAACCAAATGCACAACTATCTAGGTGATAAAAATTACAATGTTCCATATTACATGAGCTATTCGCCTCTTAATGTGCATACATACTCCCATCCATCAATGAGAATGGGAGTTACAAAATTTATTCCCAGGTCCAACTGAACCTTTGTAAAGTGAACTCAGATGCACTGAAAAGCTGTTTATAATAAAGTAGAATGTAATCCTCAAATGGTTTAAAAGCCCTGTGAAGCATGGATAAGGATTTTGCCTAGAGCAGGGGTTCTCAAACTGGGGGGTCGTAAGATGGTTACATGGGGGCAGCAAGCTGTCAGCTCCAGAGGGCTGACAGCTCCAAGTCCCCATTAAATTAACCCCCCTTGTTTTTAATTTATAAGGGGGGGGGTCACACTCAGAGGCTTGCTGTGTGAAAGGGGTCACCAATACAAAAAGTTTGAAAACCGCTGGCCTAGAGTGAAAAAAATTCATTGCTATGAGTTTTCTACTGTATTTCTTAAAGTGGCTCTTGTGGAGAGGAGTGTGACAGGGTCCCTGGGGTGCAGTCTGGACTGTGGGGCCACTTACCCCATGTTGGTGGGACAGAGGGCTATCCCTCACACTGTGATCCTGTTGGCAAGCTACAAACCTCTGTTAGGTACTGCACTTACACAGACATCCACAGGCAGGGACACACTCAACTGAGTTATATCAATGCTTGTCCTAGCCACTCTTGAGTGTGAGTTAAACTGTTTGAATTGTTTGGATGTAACAGCTCCTTTTAGAGTTCTGCCGCTCCTGATTTTCATTGACATATTGGGCCTGTGGGTAACTGTGGACAGTATGAAGTGAAAAGAACTGTACAGTCTCCACAGGCTGCTGATGTTGTGAGTACACTGTAGCTATGAATTAAGTCAAAATACAAACAGCTCATTGCTGGTCAATTCTAGTTTTAAACAAAAGCCTGTTGGTGTGTGATATAGCTACTTCCAGACAGCAGTGGGTGGGACCTAGGAATCTCACTCTGTGCACTGGTGGATGGGGAATCCTAGAAGTGTAATGCTCCTGTGGAAGTTATTAGCTGCAGTCCCCCTGTGGAATAATACCCCAGTTAGTAGCATTAGCCTTGAAAGAAGCCATTCTGCTCACTTGGATGTGGATGGAAGTAGAGTGATGCTCTGGTGGTGTTGCCCCTTACTGATTTATTTTTAATCCCTCTTATTCCCCTTTTACTGAGATGGGTAGCTGAGAAGCACTGTCTGTGGCAATGAGAGTGGCATGAAAGAGAAGGTTTGCCTTCTGCAATTCACACCAGTCATAAAAAGGTTCTGCCTTAAGAGCTGTGACTGAAATAATTACCTACAAAAATAAGGCAGCCTTCCAAAATGTTATGCCCCTCACTCATCCAGGACAAATACTTGATGATGATTAATATTATCATCCTCATCATGGCACCAGGATGTAAGTAATGCAAATATTAGTGAATTTTCATGACACTTTTTTAAGGCTGTCATAAGCACATGTGGTGACAGGATTAAAACTCAAGGTCTTAAGTTCCTCCGAACATACAAAACAAATAATGAAAAATAACAATCCTGTCTCTTTAACATCTTCCCTACACCGTCCCAGTGTTGGACACTGAGACCTTCACTCCCCCAGTTTGACTGGGGAAAAAATTGCACAGCAGTATTTATCTTTCTAGGTTAATATATCTTGCCTGCCACAATATGCCTCACAAGCTTTTAAAAAACAGAATAACAGTCTCTCTAGTCTAGTCTCCTCCCTCTAGATGCTGAGCTCAGCTAGGCATTCATCAACCATTCACAAAGTTGGAGCGGTGGAGGATGCTGGCTGGCATGTACCTGTGTCTTTGCAGGAGTGCATCTTCTTCTGTGTTCGTGAGGAGCCTGTTCTGTTTCTACGCATGGAAAATGACTTTGTGCCCTACACGCCAAGAGGAAAGGAGAACTTGCATGAAAACCTGCACAGCCTGCAGAGAGGGGTCAAAGTGGACAACTTGGAGCTTGCAATTCGGAAAGAGGTGATTGGGAGCCATAAGGAAGCTGTTCCACTGTATGAAATAGCGGGGCCTGGGATGTCTGTCTGTTTGGGTTTGGGGACTGGGGTGAACTGAGGTGTGCGTTTGGCAGAGGATAGGGACAATTGATTGGAACCATCTGAAAATTCTGATTTTATATATAAACCCATATACATATAAAAATCATTTCTCAGCTTTACTTGGTGACTTTTAATGGCCAAGAAATAGAGGCTAAAACCTCACAGAATCTTACATTGCACTTTGTTCCTGACCTGAAGAATCCCTGCTCTGGACCCTCACCCAGCTTTGCAAGTAAACCAAAGTCCTGACCCACAAGCATTCATGCTATTCTACCTTTGAACACCTGCACAGCTCTGCCATTGGGTCTCCACCTAATCCTGCAGCTGCTCTCATGCCTGCTACATCCGTTCTAGGTCTGCACACACTTTTACCAATTCACCTCAATCCTTATGTGCAACATCCTCCTTCCTGTTCCAGTCCTGAGCCTCTTGTGAGCGGGCACTGCCCGTTGTGCCAGATTGTGTAGCATGAACAAACTTCTAGTGACCAATATGTTGAGTCCAGTCAAGCTGTATGTTTCCTTTGTCTAAAACAGCACATGCTGTATATAAGAGCTGCGATTCCCATGTGCTGCTGTGTTGGTGGAATTGAAAATGGGGATGAAACAGTAAAGCGGTTTGTTTTAAACATGGTTTTGTTGCATTTGTTTACTGAAGATACATGATTTTGCTCAGCTGAGTGAGAACACATACTACATCTATAATGACATTGAACACTTCAAAGATGAGCCACACTCCGTGACCATCCAGCGTGAAGAGGATATCCATGTGATGGAGGAGGTGTACAAGAGGCCTGTCTTCCTGCTGCCATCTTACAGGTAATCCACAGACACATACAACATTCCTTGCCTTTAAATCACCCACATAGTTTGGCAGCCTCCTCTTTTTCTTTTCTGCTCTTTCTTTTCTCTTCCTCTGCATGTTTATTCAAAAGAGTTTTATTTATGCCGGGGGAACCAATCAAATATTCAATCTTATCAATCTTTTTCCTAACGTCCCAGAACTGTAACATAGACCTTTTGTTCTCATAAATGTACTTCTGGGTCATGCTCCCAATCTCCCAGAGGTCACAGATTCTGTGGTTTCAACATGTATACTTGGTCTCTGGTTAGAGGAAAGGAAGGAAGAGCCCTTCAGTCCAGCTGGAGAGCAACACTGATGGGAAGTTCTGTCCAGTCCACCCTATTGGAAGAATGGAAACGGTTATGCAGCCTCAAGGCTGAGAGGTTCGAAGGGAGGAAAGGAGACTCACAGAACCCCCATCATGGATGTGCATTTCTCCTTCCTCCATAAAACCAGGCTGTTCTCCACCCAAAGGATGAATGGCATAAGCACTCTACTTTTATAACCATGAAAGATGCCCCAAAACATGTTGATAATCCTCTTCTAAATTTAGAAATGCAGTGACAATTACTGAATACATAACTGTTTTTAGAGTCGTTCTTTTTACATCATTCTTCTTTTAAGTGAGGCCCTCACACACATCAGAAGGCAGCATTTCCAGTTGTCTATGCCCTAGAAATTAGGGGGGAGGGATAGCTCAGTGGTTTGAGCATTGGCCTGCTAAACTCGGGGTTGTGAGTTCAATCCTTGAGGGGGCCATTTAGGGATCTGAGGCAAAAATCAGTACTTGGTCCTGCTAGTGAAGGCAGGGGGCTGGACTCGATGACCTTTCAGGGTCTCTTCCAGCTCTGTGATATAGGTATATCTCCATATATTATTTATTAACTTTATTAAAGTGGAAAATCTGCTTATTTTCAATGACTAGTGTTTTGCTCACATCCTGATGAATGTCTTTTCACTGTGTTTGGCAGATACCATCGGTTGCCGTTGCCTGTGGATGGGGCACCTCTAGAAGCACAGTTTGATGCTTTCACCAATTTCCTCAGGGTAAGGACTGCAGACTGTGGCACCTATAAGGTGTCTCACATTAGCAGCGTGGAAGCAGTTAGACTAGCAGCAATCTGATATTTTAACTCTTTCTGGCCATGCTAGCAAAAATTACTTCACTAACTGCCACCTGCTTGTTGTTTATTTGCCCCCAGAGAAGCTACTTGGATCAGATGCAACATCTGATTTCTAGTGAGGTTCCTGTTTTTTTAAGCCAGGTTCCCTCCTGAGATAAGGCTTAAGGGGGAGGCAAATGACTTGGTGAAGGGCACATGATGACTCAGTGGCTGAGCCTGGGTTAGGGCCAAGGACTCCCTGAGGTCAAATGTGTTAAGCAGAAGACCAATGGCCTGCTTGATGTGCACTTATTGAATGGATTTAATGTTAGTTGCCACAACTCCAGATCCACATCCCAACCTGTTGGCAAGCTTGTGTGTCTATTTTTAAACTTCTTTCAAAGCTTCTAGCTTTGTGGTAGCCGGCCAGAAATACAGTGCTGAACCCCTGTGGTTCAGGAAGGAGCACCTGTCATGATGAGCAACAGTATGGTACAGCTGGATCGAATCCAGTCCCAAAGTGGTTTCCATAGTTACTGATGCAATTGATCCAAGCTCTGACACACAAGTGCAGTGTGTGAGAGATGCCGAGAGCACAGCTCTCTGGCTCTTTATTGCGAAGTTCTCAGGCGTGGTTGTTTGCCTCTGGGGCCCTTACAATGCTTAAAATAACTTGGAGTCTGAAAATCATGTTTGGGATACTCTACATTACTGATGCACATCTGGCTTGGATTCATAGTGGTCAAAAGTTTTTGCCGTCTTGTGACTGTTCATTGGCCTCTGAATTGAGTTGGAGGCCTTAGTTCTGTTCCTGATTAACAATGGCCTTCATTATATTTGGCATTATGGTGGGGAGAGTGATCATTAGAGGTGGTCTCTTCAGGTGAAGGTGAGGTACGTTGGTGGGAAGCTAGCACTGCTACTGCTTGTGCTGTACCTGTTCAATGGATAAACTGAGGGATTGAGTCCTCGGGGCTGCTGTTCTGGCGCTTCTGACCAGATAACTCTTACACACAAATAACCACTCATCTTTTGCCTGGCCCAACCCCTGTGTGTGGCTATACAGAGCACTAGCCCCTAGGAAAACATGTATATTTTGTGTTAATTTCAAATAAGATTTTTTTTTTCAGTAGGATTTAAGGAGAGTTGAACAAAACTTTTTTTCTAGGAACCAATGAAAATGTCACTAATGCTTTCTTGGTACCAAAATCTGCCTTAGAGTGAGATTTTTTTGTTGCAACTCAAATTGTCTTGACCCTAAATGATAAACAGCTGCTTTGAGTTCATTTTGCTGCAGATGTAGTCATATGTTCTTACTCTGGCACAATGTATTAGAAAAACTGCAACCTGTGTTTATCTTAGTTCCTTCCTGTTTGAGGTGCACGCTGAGGGCTTGTGTTCTTCCAAAACGTTTTCCATCCTGCTTCATGTTCTTTCACACATTCTCCTTTTTGCTCTGCCTTTTTTGGAGCTGGATGGAGCAGGGTGCTTGCTCAACTGGTTGGAAACCCCACCATTTTTGTACGCAGAGAGCTCTAAGTGCTTCTTGTTCTCATAAGACCAAATGAAATACAAAATCTATTTTCTCTTTGCCCCCACCATCTCCCACTCTGCCTTTTTTTCTCCCTAGACCATTTACTTTAGCCATTAATTTCTCTGCTGTTTGTAATTTGGATAGAATGTCTCCAGATGTCTTGACCCAGGTATGGTAGCTTCTTTTGGACTAGAGCTCACTTAACCACTTACTCCTGCTTAGTCCCGTAAATTAAGAGCTGCTGTGTTCGGTATGACATTCTGCAGGGTGCAGTCAAGACCAGTGAGGGGCTGTCTCACCCATGCCTGGCAAATTTGGGTGTCTCTCAGTGTTTTCTATCTTCCCCCCTTGGCCACTCACAAACAGCCTTCCAGCATGCAAGTAACCCCCTCAGTGTCTGTGTATAGCTGCAGATTGCCAGCCACACATCAGACACACACTAGCCTCCACCAGCCTTGGTTACCACTTGCAGGGTGACCCGAACACACTCCCAGTTTCGGGTTTTCCTCTAAATCGTGTGTACTGCACTGTCCAACCTCTCCTGGGCAGTCCAGATATATTAGGGTCCATTACCCCTCTAAAGGAATCAATATACAACACTTTGCCACCCTAAATGGAATTCCCCACACAGTTCACAACAATGGATTAGCCTTGATTAAAGAATAAAACAAATGTATGTAACTACAAGAAGACAGGTTTTAACTGAGTACAAATATAAGGCATTAAAATCAGAAAAAGTTACAAGAGAAATAAAGGTAAAATGCTTCCTACTACTAAAACTTAACAAACTAGATTTGGTTCAAGGTGAAGTTCCTTACCACATGTTCCCAGTAACATTGCTGATCGAATTCTCAGGCAAGGATCTGCCCGCAAGGTCAAAAGGCTGTTTCTTCTGTTTTCTTAGGAGAAAGAGGGAGAGACCTTGGGGTGTTTTTGTCCCTCACTGTTATAGTCCAGTCCCCCTTTGAAATGCATTTTCCTAAGGGTTACCCTTAGGTAAAGTTCATTCCCGGTGTGAGGTTGGAGTTATGAAGACACCATAAAGAGATTTCATGCTGTTGTTTGCTAAGATGCAGATCTGTTTGTTCCTGCCTCCCCTCCCACCACCACCAAAGAATGGCCCCTTGATAGGTGTTTGCCCATCAACTTTGATGACACCTGGCTAGAGGCGTCATCTTTTTTGTCTTTGAGAAACTGGTTTATCTAGACTTGTCTGGTAAACACATTTCAGACCTAATTTCAGTTTGTTTATAACTTTATATATAATATTACTACATACATTTCAAAATCATGTTATTGTTCAGTGAATTATTAGGCTTCAAATGATATCTCACAAAGCATATCTTGTACAAAGATTATTACGATACTGTGTAGGGTGTGAATAAAAAGGTATATTCTGTCACAATCTGTCAGACAAATCTAACCCAGTATCCTGGTACCGACAGCGGGCATCAGGGGCAGATTAGGGCTTTGTGGGGCCATGGGCCAGAGCAAGTGGGGGGCCCTCCCCAACTCCTTCCACCTGCAGCTCCTCCAATCCCCCCACACTCCTGGTGGGGAGCAGGGTCGGAGTGTGGGGGCTTGCCCCGCTCCGCCCACCCAGTGCTTCTGGAGTGCTGGGCAGGGAGAGGCAAGCCAGGCGTGGGGGCACCCATTTTTTCAGGGCTTCCCAATTGGCTGGGGCTCCTGGGCATGGGCCCATTGGCCCAGTGGCTAATTCACCACTGGTGGGCACAGCTAGAGCTTCAGGGTGAGAATACGGAACTGGGCAATTTTGGAGTGATCCACCTTTGAAACCTCAGGGCTGACCTGAGGTCAGATCTCACTGAGAGCACATCATAATTCCATGGTAATGAGCAGCAAAACGCAGGTGAAGAATTGAGCACTCTCATTTGCTTTATTTACTTCACAGGCTAATTAGAGAGCGTGAAGAGACCAAAAGGCAGGAATGGGGATATGCAAGTTTCAAGATGGTTTGGGGAATTGTTTTTTCTTTTTGGAAATGATTTTTGGTCCCAGTGAAGACATTCCGTACGTGAGACCCAGAGCACAGGATGACTGCTTTACTTGGTAGAAATGCTATTTCTGCACTTCCTAGTCCAGATGATTTACTTTGAGTGTATTTATTTTTTGTTAATCTAATTTATAAAATGCACCTAATAGTAACAACTCAATGTGTAGACATCAGCTGTGACGCAGAGAGGACCTAGTTTCTGCAGCTTTGGTGGTTTTTTTGTTTTGTTTTGTTTTTAAACAATTCTCCCAAACAGCATCTATCACAAAAGCTTGAGAGCTGAGATGGGCCTTATGCTCTGCCCTGAAAGTCCGGAGACTTGTGTTAGAATTCCAAAGATCAAATGCTCTGACTTGCTTAGTTTGCTTTTGTTTTATGCTCATCATAAACCGTGGCTACACTCGAAACTTTAAAGCGCTGCCGCGGGAGCTTCTTTCTTGCAGTGACTGGGCAAAATGGGAGGGTTCAAGGGAGGGAACAGGGAGGAAGGGGGGGATGCTGGGGACACTGGGGATGATCATGGGGCTCATGCGAGGATGGGGGCAGCATAGGCCAGGGCTGGGAGTCTGGGGGGATGGAGGGGCTGTAGCAAGGAAACAGCCATGTGGCCTGGATGGATGGGCAGGCATCTGATTTTTTTCTTTTTTTTTTTTCTTTTGTTTTTTGTTAAGATTGAATCAAAGAGAAGCACTGAGCACCTCTCTGACTTGTAGGAAAAGAGTGGGGTAGAGTCTGTGTATCTAATGGTGGCCCAGGGGTGAACGCTTGCTCACTCACTCCATTGCCCTCCCAGAATCCCAGGTCAGAATTAAAA
The DNA here is from genome assembly GCF_027887155.1 of Malaclemys terrapin pileata. NCBI lineage: Eukaryota > Metazoa > Chordata > Testudines > Emydidae > Malaclemys > Malaclemys terrapin. The sequence goes on along the minus strand of NC_071511.1, from coordinate 87,029,206 downwards.
TACCCTGGATTTCCTCCCTTACATGATCAATCCCTTACCATTAAATATGGTAGGACCACAGTTCCCAGGGATTTTCTGTTCATGCCATCGTGTCTGCAGACAAGTGAACTTCACCTTGCTAAGGCCCCTACTATTGGGGTTGAAAAGAGCAGCTCAAGGCCATGGGCCAACTGAGTTCTCTGGGATGGGGTGTAACTACTTGAGCTCTCTGGTTGGATGCTCAAGTGGTTTGAACTGGGACTTTCTAACATGCCCAGTGCCCCTTGTTTCCTTGCCCCTCTTCTGAATGGGCAGGTCTAAACTTGGAAAATAGGCAGTGTTTAAAAACGTGTTTGCTAACATGCTTGAATTATCACGTTTTCCAACACAATCTATTTCCTAATCTAGACAGGGAGGGTCAATGTCATATCCCCACATTCTAGTCTTCCCGCAGGTATAGGCTTTAAAGAGGGAAATTGCTCTATTGTATAGTAAGCAGGGCTGTGGGTGTGTTTTCCAGCAATGTGCCTTTTGGTTTTCGTTATTCATCTTCTCTCCTAGCCTTGAGACAGAAGCAGTTGCAGACTCTAGGCTCCTCTGAGAGCCACAAACCCCTCTCCTGTTTTGCTGGGAGTGTGACTTGAATCTAATGCTGGAAGAGCTGTACAGCATGTTTAGTTGATGGCCTCCTTTCACTCTATGCCCTTAGCACATTCTGAGGTGGCACCTCATTTCATATGTAAAGTCTTTTGATTGAAGAACTTTGGATAGGTTAGGTGGTTTGTTTGCATTAGCACTCTGGTTTCTGTAGGTATACAGCGTATGCACCCTATTCCCATAGTTGCATTTTGGTGGTCTTGCTATGTAACGAGAGCCACTTACCGCTCACATTGGAAATACAGAAAGTAGCATTGATGGTAATGTTTTCACTGCAAAGAGTTTGCCAAGAAAGGATAAGGACAAAGTGTTGTTAGCTGCTCTCTCCCACCAGGTGCAAAGTTCACAAAAGATGTGTAGAGATCCTGGGTCATCTTACTGCACCCATCCCTGCAGTGGCTGAGTGTTACGTGGATACATACTTCAATATTATTTCTATTACAATACGTGGATACTTAATAGGGGCGTATAAGTTACAAGCTTTGAAAATACTGTATACAGAGTGGGGTATTAGAAGGCATGCTGTATTGTATACAGTGATGGGTTGGAAGGTATGCATATTGCGTACAGTGGGGTATTGGAAGGTATGCTATACTGTATTGTATACAGTGAGGTATTGAAAGGTATGGCATATTGTTGCACTTTGAAAGCTAGGGGTATAATTAATCTGTTGTAATTCCACTGACTCCAGTGAAATTACACCAGGGTAAAATTGGCCGAGTAGATTTAATTCTTTTTCTGTACTGCTGCAAAAATATCATATGGCTTACATTGTTTCAGAAATCCTCAGCAAACATTCAGTTAGTTATTGTTTGTTCCCTGCACATTAGTGTAATAAAAACTAAAATTAAAAGAGAAATTGAAGGCTTACGCCATAAAGCAAGCATATCAAATGTATAATTGAAGTGACTGAGCAACACAATAGGTGTCCAAAAACTGGGCTGCTAAGGAGAACCTGGTGTCTGGTGGAGAGATGCAATAGATCTGCTCTGCTCCCAAAGCCAAACAGAAAGTAGCAGGTCAGTGGTGATAGAGGAGATAAACCTGGTCTAAGATGATCACAACATTATCTGTCCCTGGTATTACAGACCTAAGGGACAGCTCTCTGCTTATGCATCTAGTGTGCTAATATAAAACATTTGCTATCTTAGTGTTTGGGAATGTGAACGAGGGATAGGACTTCACTCCAAACAGTGTTTTTATTAAAATAAAGATGGATAATTTTTCTATCAAACCCTCACTTGGTTTGGTTGTAATTATAAATCTGTATGCAGTTGTGTTGGGGTTATATTTATTCACAAGACTGATTCTGGCACTTTATTCTAAGGTAATAGTGAGCACACCAAAGAAGCAAGTGACAGAATGCATGAGAATTTCTGTGAGTGCCCCCCCCCCCCCCCCCCCCCGCATCCGAAGAAGTGAGGTTTTTACTCACGAAAGCTTATGCCCAAATAAATCTGTTAGTCTTTAAGGTGCCACCGGACTCCTTGTTGTTTTTGTGGAAACAGACTAACACGGCTACCCCCTGATACTTTTTTTAAAAAGAATTTCAAGTGTCAGAGCCAGCAATGTACAAATTGGCCTTAATGCTAGCCATATATTAGGACAACTTTCTTAAGATTTTTAATGCACGTACAAAACATAGAATCCGAGTTTTCTTCATATGTAGCTCTCTTTTAGAACAGTCTCCATCTGCTATTACATAGTATCGTAAAACATGACTTCAAAAGTAGCGCTAGAAACCAAAACTCCTTTGCCTCATGAGTACCTGCCTTGAACCCTGCTGCCTACACCATAATCTTTAAATTGTGCCCCCTCGCTATCAGCAGTTACTAGTCGCCCATGTCATAAAGGATTTTTTCTACATTTCAGAATTGACCATCACACGTACGCTGCACTGGAATCTTGCCCAGAGTATCCTAAGCTCTTTTTTTTAAGAGGCTACATCAGTTTGAAAACTTTCCTAGCCAACCCATCTATCCCATTTGTTCCTCCTTTGCTCTCTTGCTCCTTTTATAAATCAGATTCCCAGGGGAACTTCCCTATGGGATTTGCCATGGAAATGTTTGGGAAACAATTCATTGCCATTTACTTCAGTGCGGCCAGGATTTCGCCCCTTAAGTTTATGAATGTGAGCGTCAATAGGAAGGGAGAAGCAGTGGGTGCCCAGTCAAATAGCATCAAAAGGGGGCAGTTCACTTCTCATGGCAAAACTCTACCTCTGTCATTTAACACTTCTCTCAAAGCACACGTCTGTATTATCTGCCTGGCAAAGCCACTGATTTTCTTTTCTGATTTTCTTCAATGCAGTCTTAGGTATGTGTCTTATTTTTGGTGAAGTTACGTGTTAGATAATACTTAGATATTATTTAGAAGTTACATGCTAGATAATACTTAGTCCTGCCTTGAGTGCAGGGGACTGGACTAGATGACCTCTGGAGGTCCCTTCCAGTTCTGTGATTCTGTGTTCATAGATTTTGATGCCAGAAGGCACCATCCTATGTTTGTGAGCAATCCTGATGCGCTCTCTCATTCCCTCATGGAAGTACTTGACCATGCAAAATAAGCAGCTAAAATGGCAAAACAGCCTCTGTGGCTAACCTTGTGCCTTTCTGTTTGTCATTCTGTGCCTTAGTGACTCCCCACCTGCTCAGATCCTGTTTCAGGAATCCTTTGGTGACTGGTATTTGTCCCCAGATGCACTTTCAGGGAACAAATAGATCCTCTTTGGTCTCTAACCATCCCAGTTCCCATCTACTCAGTTGCTGTCTGCAGAACTTGGCTTTTGAGCCCCTCTTTAATTCATGCTCTGAGAGCTACAGAGTCCAGGAAGGTAACATGGTCTAGTGGTCAAAGCACAAGACCTGAGTCAGGCAATCTGAGGGTACATCTATCTTTGAGCAGGGAGGTGTGATTTCAGCTCGTGTAGATGTACCCATGCTAGCTGTGCTTGAGCTAGTGCCTAGAAATAGCCGTGGCTGTGGCGGCATGGGCTAGTCACCAGAATAGAGTCCCCTGGGTACGTACTTGGACAGCTATCCCAAGAAGCTGCCTGTGTGGCTGCAGACACGCTGCTGATTTAGGCACTAACTCGAGCAGAACTAGCAGGGGTTTGTCTATACAAGCTGGGAATCCCACCTCCCAGCTCAAATGTAGACATACCCTGAGTTCCGGTCCCAGCTCTGACACTGACCCACCCAGAGAGTGAATGTGACCCAAGTCATTTAATTTCTGCGTGCCCCTGTTTCCCCATGTGAAAATGATGATGATGATATTGAACTCCCTTTGTAATGATCTTTGAGATCTCAAGATGGAACTACAGAAGCAACAAGTAATAGTATTATTTTAATAAAAAGCAACAGAGGGTCCTATGGCACCTTTAAGACTAACAGAAGTATTGGGAGCATAAGCTTTCGTGGGTAAGAACCTCACTTCTTCAGATGCAAGTCACATCTGAAGAAGTGAAGTTCTTAGCCACGGAAGCTTATGCTCCCAATACTTCTGTTAGTCCTAAAGGTGCCACAGGACCCTCTGTTGCTTTTTACAGATTCAGACTAACACGGCTACCCCTCTGATACTGTTATTTTAATGTTTGTCTTATAAATACTGAGCTGCATACTGTAGTCTCCTTGCTGCTTGAATATATTCACTGTGAAGCATTTTATGATGCTCTGTGTGAGAGATGATACATTTGTCTCTATCTCATTTATAGGAGAGTCCAAACCTGCTCCTGCTCCAGGACCCCAGCAGCCTGCCTCCTGCTTTACTCTTCAGCTGTCAGACTGGCGTTGGCAGGACTAACCTCGCCATGGTCTTAGGCACTCTGGTGCTTTATCATCGCAAGGGGGCAGCACAGAAACAAGAGTAAGCATGCCTTCACCCCCTCCCCTTTTAGATAGCTGGTGGAATGAACTGGGGAGGAGAGTGCCGAGGGCTTCCTTTAGTACTAGAGCTTCTTAAATAATGAACTTGTATTTAAGAACAACCCTCATATGTTAATTGCTAAGGGTGCATGTATTGAGGGTGCTTTTTACAGGAAGGATTGAATTGCTGTAGAAATTCTCATCAATTCTTTTGTAAAAAAAAAAATTTTTTGCAAGGGGCAGGGCCCTTTTCAGACCTTTGTGATTTTGATTGTGTGACAGTGTGAGGGCAGGTCTACACTCAATGCTGCGGCTGCACTGGTGTAGCGTTTTAGTGAAGACGCTCTGTGCCAACAGGAGAGAGTTAACCCATCAGCATAGTTAATCCACCTCTGCAAGATGCAGTAGCTACATCTGCGGGAGAACCCTTCCACTGACATAGTGCTGTCTACATTGGCGCTTAGGTTGGTATAACTGCGTTGCTCGGGGGTGTGGGGATTTTTCACACCCCTGAGCGACGTAGTTATACTGAAGTAATTCCGTAGTACAAAAACAACAAGGAGTCTGGTGGCACCTTAAAGACTAACAGATTTATCTGGGCATAAGCTTTCGTGGGTAAAAACCTCACTTCTTCGGGACGGCTACCCCCGATACTTAATTCCGTAGTGTAGACCTGGCCTTAGTGTGATCTCTCCAAAAAGAGACAGGCTGACTACAGGCTCAGTTCAGCCACTGCACCACAGCTATTCCATTCCTGGTTTCTCTCCCCACATGACCTGCTCCAGAAGCCAGGCACAGTCTGTCCCGTTCACTCTATCCACAGAGAGTGCACGAGGAGAGTAGGTGCTCTGGTCTCTGTATTAGAGACTGGAATGTGAGTAAAGGTATTGATGATTTCATTATATTCCCATTAAATGACATTTTGGGCCTGGGGCCCCCTTCATTAACATATTTTTTGAGGGTGGGGAGCGCTTCCAGCAATAGCACTCTTGTGGGGGAGTGGAGGGCTATTCCCCACAAGACCACCTTCCACCCAGTGCCTGATTTACTGGTGTGTTCTAACAGCTTATACACCACAGTGAATAGGGGCTCCCAGCCCATTTACAATACATTCCCCTCTTTGGGCCATTCCTGAGAAAGCTGCTTTAGGATTGAACATCACCATACCCTTATCTGTAGCTTCCCCAGGAGCAGTTGCTCCTGTTTTTCTGAGGAAAGCTTGCAGGTGACAGCAGCTCAGACTCTGAGGCTGCTGTCTGGGTAGACTCTTGAGAGCTGTCTTCAAAATAGCCTACGATGATTACCTGCCAACAACACGCATCCTGGAGGAAAACAAAAATGAAGAATATGGACAGTGTGCTCATGGGAAAGGGATTCTAAATATACATAATATAAAAATAGTACAATCAAATGGATGGATGGTGTCCCTTTAATCCAAAGTCATTTGAAATACAGCATGCAGCTGTGCTGGAATCAGTACTCTCTCTCAGGATTTCCCTATTTTCAACATAGAGCAAACTATTAGAACTTTTCAAAATGGAAGACACCTGTAAGCTCAGCTACTGCCACTATCTTGCCTACTGGATACTAGGATGATTGGATGAATTATGTGAAATAGGATAGTTTCCTCTAAGATTTTAAATTGGCATAAATGTAAAAGAAAAGCAAAAGGAGGGACAGAAGAGATGAAGGTTACTATACCTTCAGATTTACTCTGTTTCTTTCCTTCCTTATTTACAGCCTTCCACATCCTGCTAATACTTTGTCAAGGGACCAATTTCGGGTTATTCAGAACTTTATTGACATGGTACCAAAAGGCCAACAAATCGTTGAGGAGGTAAGTGTGTGTCTGTGGCTATGGTTACATGTGTAGGTATATCTCATACTGGTGGCCCTCAGGCAGGTACATAGCCCTTGTGTGAAAGGGATGCGTCCTACAGCACAAAATCTTGGATTTCCCCCTGCATGTTTCCTGTGTGTTTAGCTTCATAATATGATGTCAGCAACAATTAGGATTTAAAATTACCTCTATTGAGTGGCCAGGGGCTCTGGTATAGTACTGAGTGTAAAACAATCCCATAGTGGGACACTTATAGCAAAGACAAAGGGGTCACTGATGACTCTAGCTGCCAGTCCCAGTACAATATGGATCTCCTGGAGTTTGAGATGCTTATGTCACTATTTCATCCTCTCCTTGTGCTCTTTAGCTATAGACAACTGGTGTCATGCATTCCTCTTCAGACAGTATGGGGCACTGCCATGTTATATGTGCTTTGTGGGGAGGGGTCTGCTAGCATTCCCTAGTTCCTCAGCCCCCTCATAGGCTTTATGCCAATGCTTCATTTCCTCTGTGTGGAAGTCAGGGCACAGCTTTCATCGGAGCCTGTAAACATTTCTCCTTGAGGAACCACCTAATATTTCGGTGGACATCCATCTATCGCGACATGGTTTGTTGTGGGCCCAGAGGTGGGAGTTAAGGTTTGTTGGCATGTCAAAGATTTGTTGCTTTAACTGTACCGGTCCAGTTAGAGCAGTACAACCCCCGTAGTATCAGTATAAACGTGTAAATCAGTAAAACATATTCTGTTTTGGGAACAGCAATAAGCTATACTGGTATAAGGCACCTCACCACCAATATATTTGTGTCTATACTAATGGGGTTGTGCTGCTCTAACTGTACCATGCTCTGACGATGTTGGCAAAAATCACACCCCTAATTGACGTAGCCAATAAAACTTTCAAGGGTGGACCAGGCCTTAGGCTATGTCTACACTAGGAGCACTGTACCAGGATAAGAATATGGGGATAGTATGCCAGCAAAACACTCCTAGTGTAGATGCAGCTTATGCCAGTAAAACTGTAGTTTTGCCGTCATAGCTTATTCCCGTATACTCCCCCCTTCTTCTTGGGTGAAACAAGCTATACTAGCAAAAGCGCAGCTTTACTGGTATAGCTGCATCTGCATGAGGGGATTTTGCCTGCACGCTTGTCTGTCACAAATCACACCTCCTTGCAGCCCTGACTGACATAGCGATGCTGGCAGAAGTCTGTAGTGTAGCCCTGGCCTTAGTCGCAGTTTCTTTCTCATAAGGTCAGAAGTAGTGACCATGGATTAGAGCAAGGAATTGTGGGTTCTGATACAATTGTGGCCAATAAAAAGAATCTCATTGACTTACGTAGAAACAGCTGGGAGACGGTGAAATCTCATCTCTTGCCTTCAATTACTGAATTCCCTTTTGATCTCTCCAAGGTGGACAGTGCCATTTCCTGCTGCTCTGAAATGCATGACATGAAGGAAGCCATCTATGAGTATAAGAAGAAATTGGAAGGGATTGGAGAAGATTACCAGATTCAGGTACTGTAGGAAGCCAAACTACAGAAACATGGTGCCTATTGAAGAGAATAATTCATATGTTGTTAACAAAAAACAAAAAATCTAGTACTAAGAGAATAGGCATTTTTTGTGGTGAAATACAAATAGGATAGTGCAGGTGATGTACTTATTTTTAAAAAATCTGGAGTGAATTTTATGCTGATGAAAGTCACCAGATTGACAGCTCTCCTTGCTTCATTTAGCATTTTAAACAGTAGCTTGGTTATTTGCAGAAGAAGAATTTCCTGCCCTCTAATTTAGGAAGGGTGTCAGCCCTTCCATCAGATATTGACCTCTCTGGGTGATATCTGTATCACACTCATGTTCGTGCTGACAGCTATGCCTCTAGGAGTGAGAAGGACTGACAAATTTTTCTTTGTAAACATCTACTTTTCTTTGTAAACTGAGCACCTGTTTTTCCATGTAAACTGAATACCTATCCTCTGGAAATTACTGATAGATAATAAACATGGAAGCTCATGATCTTTTTTACTAAGTCACTTTTTAGAGGAGAGCCATGCTTTTAAATCCACACACAGGGTGGCTTAGTGGATACGGCACTAGACTGGGACTCATGAAACCTGGATTCAGTTCCTTGCTCTACCATTGCTTTGCTGAGTGATCTTAGGCAAGTCACTTACTTTCCCTGTGCCTCATTTCCCCATCTGTAACGTGTATAACAAAACTGACCTCTTGCATAAAGCACTTGGAGATCTATGGATGAAAGGTGGTGTATGTGAGTGAAGTGGTGGTGTTGTCGATCTCTAGTAATTCAGACAGACTATTTTATAGGGGTTCTTGGCAGTGTCATAGTGAGAGTTCTGTCCTTCAGTATGATGTGGGGGCAGGAATGGCAGTGGTGATGGAGCAGCTCTTACATCGGATTCCTGACTTATTTCAGTTTACAGACAAAATACTACGGTTCCTTCAAAAAATGTGGATGAGAATACTGTGCTTGCATTAACTTTTCCTACATAGTTCTGCCAGTGCTTGTCTTTTTCCAATCCTGGAATTCTCTTGAGCAGAGGCTGCCACTTGTGCCAAATGGTGTGGTTCTCTTTGTGATGTGGGCATTTGAGACGACCATACTCATTTTACCTGTGGCCTTGGAGTCTTTAATGTACATCCCCTGATAGTGAACTTGTCATTTATTAGAAGCAAGTTACAGGGTGAGTGAAGAATTGAAGAAAGAAGGATGGAAAGATGGAAATACAGTCATTTTTCCTTTTTGAAGTCTCCTGTTCTTGAAAATATAAACAGGATGTACTATGGAATTCAAGTGTAAACGAGAGACACTATAAACACGGATGATATATGCTATTAGATTGTGCTAAAGCCAGAAGACCGTTTCTTTGCCAAAGGTTTATGCTGAAAACAGAAGGAATGTTCCTTTCTTCCAAGAGAACACTTCGGGAAGGAAAATTCTCATTCCTGCTGATGAGGTGTCGATGTAGTTGTTTGAGGTGAGGTGTTGTGTCAAAATACAGAGGTGTGATTTTATTCCTGTCAAAAAGTGAGGTGTGTCTGGGGGAGGAGGCTTTCATGACTTTGTAATGTAAATGACATGCTCTTTACTTTATTTCCAGTTAATAACACTGACTTGCTTATGCCCTGAGGAAATATTTGTGATGTGTTTATTGTTGCTGTGTTATCCTTAGCTGATGGGTGACTGCAGGAGTGGTTCCTTTTACAATTGTGTGTTTGAAAGTTGTCAGGAGTGCCTAGAGCCAGGGATGGGAGCTCCTGTTGTTGGTTGGATAGAGCATAATGAATCAATAACGTCATAACAATAACAGTGTTCAGGATTAAGCTGCCACTCTGCTCTCCTGTTGCTGCATCTTTGAAGACCAAGGATGGGATAAAGCTTTCTTTTTCTGCTTCCCTTCCGATCTTGGATGAAGTCAGAAATTATAATATTATTTCTTTAATTTGTTGTTGTACTGAATTTATGGGTGTGCTTTATAATTTACAGTATTCGGAATAAGCCATTTCTGCTACCTTTTGATTGGGACTGATATCTTACCATCTCCTCCCACGCCAATGTAATGTGAATGAACCCTAGATAATGCAAATAAAAAGAAAAAGCATCCTATTCTTCCTCTTGCTGAAATATTCCTGATCAATTGACAAGAAATGGGAAATTTTAGTACTTGCTGGAGGCAAATGCCATGTGAGTGCACAATCGGAGCCATATAGCACATTAGTGTAAAACCAGTGCTCCTCCATTGACTTCAGAGTTGTTTATTGCTGATTTACACCAACATATGAGGAGACTCACCATCACATATACTGCCACTTAAGACTTCCTCTCTCCAGCAAACTACATGTTCTATCCTTCTTGGGGAGGCTTTATAGAAGACTATGTTTTTATTGTATAAGGCTGTCCCCTGAGGACCTTGGCTGCTGCCTGTATTTGTAGGATCACCTTCCTAGGTGGGGTGGATAGGATAGGCTGTTTGTTTTCATTCTGCCCACCAAGGAGCATGTGCTAGGACCTGACCGGACAAGTAACCTCTCAAACAGCCAGGCCAAATGATCGGTAAAATGGAATCTGACTGTATCTAGTTTGGGTTTAATTATCACTGAAGCTACTGTCTTCCAGTCATCCCATCCTTGATCCAGTGGACAAGCAAACTTGGGGGGAGGGATAGCTCAGTGGTTTGAGCATTGGCCTGCTAAACCCAGGGTTGTAAATTCGATCCTTGAGGTGGCCATTTAGGCATCTGGGGCAAAAATCTGCCAGGGATTGTACTTGGTCCTGCTGTGAAGGCAGGGGACAGGACTCGATGACATTTCAAGGTCCCTTCCAGTTCTATGAGATAGGTACATCTCCATATAAATTAAACAGTTGGTGCTGCTGAGCCAAGATGTGGTTAGCAGGGATCTGGTTAATAGGGAAGTTAACTGTCTTGTGATGCATGACTGATTTCCAATCTGTTTGATTGGGATTCACTTCCACTTTAATTTGATGCCTCAAATACCACGTATTAGTTAACAGCAATGGCTCAAAGCAGATTTACACTTTATCCCGCACTTAAAGCAAGGGATATCAGAGTAGCTCAAACATTCCAATCAGCGCTGCTTATGGAAATGTTAAAGTGCACATATGGCGCCAGATCCTAAACTGGATTAAACTGATATCAACCCATTGAAATCAATGGAGCTATACTGACTTACAGCAACTGAGCATCTGGCCCATAGCAAAGGAAAGATAGGAAGAATAGTAAGAGGCCAATATGGCACCATCAGGAGCTCTTTAATGACATGAAAATCAAAGGAATTCCATAAAAAGTGGAAACATGGACAATTTTCTAAGCACAAAAGAACAGTGCAAGCATGTAGGGATAAAATCAGAAAGACTAAACGCTGGTCTACACTACTGCAGTAAATCGATCTAATTTACGCAACTTCAGTTAGGTGAATAACGTAACTGAAGTCAGCGTAGTTAGATCCACTTACCACGGTGGCTACATTGTGCTGTGTTGACGGGAGAATGTCTCCAGTCGACTTCACTTGCTCTTCTCGGGGAGGTGGAATACACAAGTCGATGAGAGAGTGCTCTCCCATCAATTTAGCATGTCTTCACCAAACCAACTAAATTGATGCAGTCACTGCATCAATTGTAACAGTGCCAATCTACTGGTAAGTGTAGACATGCCCTAAAGTGCAGAATGAGTTAAACCTAGCAAGGGACATAAAAGGCAAAAAGAGGATTATGGAAGTACATTAGGAGGAAGGGAAAGATGAAGGAAAGTGTAGGTCCATTACTTAGCAGGGAAGCAGAGCTAATGACAGCGGGCACCCAAGAAGGCTGAGGTATTTAATGCCTATATTGTTTCTGTCTTTATTTAAAAGATTAATTATTACCAGATGCTTAACACATTAATATTAACACCTCATAAACCAGAATAAGGAAAGAACAGGGTTCAAGAATGTTGATTAAATTTGATGTATTCGGGTTCACAAGGCCTGACTAAAATTCATCCTAAGGTACTTAATGAAGTAGCTGAAGCATTCTTGGAACCGTTAGCGATTATCTTTGAGAACTCCTGGAGGATGGGTGTTGTCCCAAAGGACTGGGGAAGGGCATACATAGTATCTATTTTTAAAAAGGGAACAAAGAGGCCCTAGGGAATTATAGACCAGTCAGCCTAACTTTGATACCTCGAAAGCTACAGGAACAAATGATTAAACAATGAGTTTGTAAGCACCTAGAGGATAATAGGGTGATTAAGCAATAGTCAGCATGGATTTGTGCAGGGAAAAATCATGCACACCAACATAATTTCCTTCTCTGGCAGAGTTACTGTCCTATTGGATGCGGGGAGCAGTAGACATGATATATCTTGATTTTTAGTGAGGCATTCTTATAAGCAAACTAGGGAAATGTGGTAGATGAAAGTACTATAAGGTGGGTGTGCAACTGGTTGAAAGACCATACTTAAAGAGTAGTTCTCAGTGGTTTACTGTTAAACTGGGAGGATGTGTCTAGTGAGGTCCTGCAGGGGTCTGTTCTGGGTCTGGTACTTTTCAATATTTTCATTAATGACTTGGATAATGGTAAGGTATGCTTATATAGTTTGTGGATGACACCAAGCTGGGAGGGTCTTCAAGCACTTTGGAGGACAGTATTCAAATTCAAAATAACCTTGATAAATTGAAGAATTAGTCTAAAATCAACAAGATGAAATTCAATAAAGACAAGTGCAAAGTACTACACTTAGGAAGGAAAAATCAAATGCACAACTACAAAATAGGGAATAACTGGCTAGGTAGTCGTACTGCTGAAAAGGACCCAGGATTATAGTGGAGCATTAATATAAGTCAACAATATGACGCAGTTACAAAAAAGGCTAACATTATTCTAAGGAGTATTAACAGGTGTCATATATAAAACATGACAGGTAATTGTCGCACTCTGCTTGGCAGTGGTGAGGCCTCAGCTGAACTATTATGTCCCACTTTGGGCAGTACACTAAAAAAAAAAAAAGGATAAAGAGCAACAAAAATGATAAATGGTCTAGAGAACCTGATCTGTGAGAGAACCTTAAAAAAACTGGGCATGTTTAGTCTTGAGAAAAGAAGACTGAGAGGGGAACCTGATAAGTCTTGAAATCTGTTAAGGGCTGTTATAAAGAGGAGGGTGGTCAATTGTTCTTCCTGTCCACTAGAGGTAGGACAAGAAGTAATGGCCTTAATCTGCAGCAAGGAAGATTGAGGTTAGATTTTAGGAAAATTTTTCTAACTATAGTTAAGCTCTGGATAGGCTTCCAAGGGAGGCTGTGGAATCCCCATCATTGGACGTTTTTAAGAACCAGTTAGGCAAACACCTGTTGGGGATGGTGTAAGGATCCTGTCTCGGCATGTGGGGATGGACTAGCTGACCTCTTGAGGTCTCTTCCAGCCCCACATTTCTATGATTTAGCAATAAAGGTGTTTGATGGCACTTTTGTGAGTCTTCTCAGGAATTCATGAAATCCTGGTTTCCTTCTCCCCACTCCCCTGCCCTTGTTTCTAGGAGCGTTTGGAATATTTCACTGCCCAAAGAGGAGTTGTACAGCACATGAGTAGGACTATATCTCAGTGGGCATTCTCTGGTAATGCTTGGCATGTGTCCTTGGCTAACTAGTGGAGATGCCCCACAGTGCTGAATATGAGAGAGCAGCAAGGTGAGGATCATCTTTCATTCATGTTTAAGCTGCAGGGCAGAGAGTTAGAAATCTCCCTCTGAGTCCTGAGGGTTGCTCCACTTTTTCTTGCACTTTATATTCCCCAGCCTTAAGGCTTCGGGTCCTTGCAACCATCCTTCCAGCAAGGGGTGACTGGATAGGACCCCCTTTGAAGTTTGTCAGTATCACTCCTTCATGACCTTCCAGAGTCAGTGTTGAGCCATGGTGGTATGTCTCCATACCAAAGGGCTGAATGTGCTGCCTCTGAAGCTCTCCCAGCCTCTATTGGCCAGGCAGCAAGAGACGAGCATTGGGAGTTGGTGCCTCAAGTGTTCAGCTTTGCTGATGAGGTCTCTCAGCCAGGCTGATCCAAAGGTGATCAGTTAGGGCTAAATGTTCAGAAATATGCACCTGAGTTGCCTGCACAACATATGTCCCATTGGATCTGCACAGATAGGTTCTTTTGCATATAAATGCCTATTTGCATACACAGTTGCAGGAGCGTTCTTATAAGTTTCAGGCCCAATGTAGATATCACTTTATGAAAGTTTGGCCGTAGCTATGTATCAAGTGCTTTCTTCTTCTGCTAGTTTAAAGAGAAAATGTTGACACATCCTGCTGACAGGTAGGCTTTGGAACTCAGAAACTGAAAGCTGGAATCTGAAGTGCTCCCATTCACTATTATTTGGGATGGTGATATTTGAAGGAGAACTCCTCTTCCTAGTTTGGTCTTTGGCATGAGCATGAGGATGGGTTTTTTATCCCATGCAGGAGATACAGTTTTGTTTTTTAAAAGCTAAAGCTACCTGAGACCCATACCAAGCCCCCGCTGCAGTGATTTGCTGTGGAGGGAGATGGCTGGTATATCTCGTTACTGACAATGGGAAATAAACCTTCAGGGATTGCTGTAAATTAAACAAGAGGAGTGTTTATTTGAAGTTCAAATGTAGCAATAACACTTTTAAACAATGGAAAGTCTCAAGGAAAATTTGCTTATTGGACATGAACTGCATTTGGGGGCAGAAGGGAAGGGAGGGAAAGAAAGAAACCAGAGAGAGTGAGAGATGGATGGTAGGAGATATTTGCATACGTAGATGTAGAACCAGATCCTCAGCTTGTGAAAAACAATATATCTCCATTACAGTCAGTGGTGTTTTCAGCATATGCTTAAGAGCTTTGCTGAACTGGGGTCTTATTGAATGAATTTTCATAGGCCTGATCATTTTCTTGGGGCTTTTTGGCAGACAGAGGAAATCTTTCTCTCACCCCCCCAAAAAGTTTGAGCTCCTGAAAGGTGCTAACTCTATGGAAATGAAGTCTGAAATCCTTTGTCCACAGAAAATAAGTATGGCACAGACAGCAGCAGAACATACTTCCATAAACCTCACTGCCAATGTGCCTCAACTCCTGACCAAAATGGGTCATGCCTACAGAGGGAGAGGGGTGTTCACTCCTTTACGCCCCTGCTCAGACTGCTAGAATGGGTGTCAAATGAAGCATTGGCTTTTGTGATCTGGACACCTGTGAACAAAGAAATGGATTAAAACATCCATTAGATGGCAACAAGGTTCTGACATTACAAACCTGGTCTGGCTTTGACCTGATGACCTAGAAGTGACCTCTGTACACTTTGCTATCAATGCCCTGAGAAATCCAGTTCTCAGCTACTTTTAATTTTGCTAAACTAGTCACCTCAGTCTGGATTCAGGTATTTGTGTGTGTGTGTGTGTGTGTGTGTGTGTGTGTGTGTGTAAAATATAAAAAAAATTAAGAGAAAACAAAAACTTTGTGGTGTGTGTGTTAGGAGATTCACCTCAGAGGTAAAAATGTGGTAAAGAAAATTAAACAAAACGAATACCTGGGGAAAAATAGCACTAATATTGATATTAGCATCAATGAAAACCTGGCATATTCCCACCATTACAGACTTTGTTTTGAGTTTCCAGAGTAAGCATGCTTCTCAGTCTCTTGATAAATGACAGAGGGCCAGATTTATCTCATGGATAATATGTAAATTGAATATTACAATCAATTACATAATGTCAGAGATTTCCAAGTAACACTTGCCAAATCCTCCTTCCCTCCCCTAGTATTACAGGGAAATCTCTTTATAAATACACAGCTAAATGTTAGAACATTTTCCATAACATCCTGGATCTGGATTTGCAATCTAACTGCTTAGTGATCAAATATTTGTGACCTTCTGGGTGATTGTGGGGTGTCTGTGAAGAAACGTGACCTTCAAGTGCTTTGAGAAGGCATCTTATCTTAACAGTGCTATAACATGACCTTCAAGTTGTTTGGCTAACATGGGGTGCTCATGCTGTTTCCCCCACCCCCCCAACTCTTGATTTTAGCCTTTGATGATAGCACAGTTGAGACTCTTTGTCTTTAAGGCACCACAACAGTGTTTGTCCTCACCTTAAGTCTACACATGCAATTCTAGTCACCTTCAAAGCAAGCAGATTTTATTGGCAAATTATCAAACAGAAGAGAGAAGCATTAAATAAAAACAAATTGGAAATAAACTCTCCAAATACGATAGCAAACACCACTAGACAGCCACCATGCTTGCAGTATAGTGTATGACATTGTTACCCCTGTGGTATAGCCTTGTCTGTCTTTCACTCGCTTTTCATCAACCCATGCCCACAAGAAGATGTCAGTGTCTGAACTTGTTAGCTGCAAGCCATGTGCCCAGGAAGGTGTCAGGACTGGAGCTCGCCACAACCCCTCTTTCGTATAGCTGGTTTGCAAAATTTTAAGTCCCGTACTGACATTTGGATATTGCATTGCCCCAAACCAAACAGAGGATAGCAAACCAGTTTGAATCCAGTTGGAAAGACTCCTGCTTTCTCCAGAGCCTAAGCTATGCAGGAACATTAGGCAATATGCTATTCAAGTATCCCGTTCAACTTTGCATGCTTAGCTATAAAATATAGGGTCTCCGAGATAGGCCAGTGTTTGCATGTTACTGAGTTTTCTCTTCTAGACAAACAGCAACAAGTGTAAAGTGATCTCCCATCCTTGAAGGCAAACAGCTTATGGAGAGACACATTTCATAGACTCAAACTCTGCATTGATCTTAGCGTTTGGGTCATGTTTAAAGTCTGCAGTTCATATTGAATGGGCTCTATCTCCTGTAGTCTGTCACAAATGTCATTGTTCTGGTTTATTCTAGGGGAGCAGCACCAAAGAGTATTTCCTTCAAAGGACTTTGCAGAGCCTTGAGCGCTATTTCTACTTGATTGCTTTCAACTACTACCTTCATGAGCAGGTGAGTGTTCTCCCCATTGTCCTTGTGAAGCCTGACCCTACACTCCCTCGTCCCACTACTTCATTTCAGCAGCTCTACTGTGGGTGGAAACAAACATGTATGCTGAGGGGCTGGATGCTGGAAAGCCCAGCTTCTGCCACTTTCCAGATGTTGATTTTGACCCCCTCATGGTGTCTTCAGATGCTCTTGGTTTTATGTTAGTTCTAATGGACTACTATGAGTAAAATCCAGTTAAGAGCATGGGGTAATGGTAATGGAGGCCCAAGCCCCACTCCCACTATGTACTGTGTATATGGCACATGTTCCCTGAGAAAACAGTCCCCTTTCATCTCCCCAAGGAAGGAACCCCAGGCACCAGGTGGTGACTCAGTGAACTGCTGTATCAGCTTTTCCGCTGTGGAGCATGGAATCAAATCTTGGCTAATTTTCAAGTGAAATTGGTTTGAAAACTTTTTCCTTGTCTCCCATTTATCCACATCACATTGTAGAGTATGGTATCACTATGAGCCTGAGGCTCTGGACTGGAATAGGAAGGCGAATATCAGGGTCAGGTTGTGCGAAGCTCTGAAATGGGATTTAAAAAAAAACCCCTTAACGGTGAGCTTTCAACCCTTTTCTGAATTGCTTGCAAGGATTGCCCTGGAAGGTTGCTATTCATGTAAGATCTATTTGTAGTACAGTGCTTGCATTTATCTGTTCCTGAACAAAGCATGTCTGTCTGTCTGTCCTGTCTCTCTCTCTCCCTGATAGTACCCCTTGGCCTTTGCCCTCAACTTCAGCAGATGGAGGTGTGGGCACCCAGAGCTCTACAGGCTGCAGATGAACATGAACCTGTCAGAGCTCACAGTGATGGGGGAACTGATAACAAAGGGGACGCGAGTGCTAGTGAGTGAACTTCTTAAATCTTCTTGCAGATCCCACCCTTTAGAGGGCGGAGGCAACACAATAGGCATGTGAGGCTTATTCAGCCTCTCTAGAACCACATACAGTATATCAGAGCCAAGCGCTCTTCAGGGGAACCTCCCCCCCACATGCTTCCATAAGCTTACACTGAAAATTCACTCTGATGGGGCCAAACCAGAGCCCTTGATCCATGTGCCCCTCAGCTTTGGAGTGTTTGAAATCTTGAGCCTAACTCTGTGACTTCGATTCCATCCTGATCCTTGTGTCAGACATGCACATTACAGTGTCCTGGACGGTGTTTGAAGGAAAGTGGGAGGCTCTCGGCGGAGGCGGTTGTTTTACCAGTGAGTGCTACTCTGACCTAGAGAGTGACCAGCTGGGAGAGTCTGTCTGGGAAGACCTGTGATGGCAAAGGTGCCAGCTGAACCAAGAGATTGGAAATGTGGCTTTCATCTAAACTTTGGCTCCAGCTTACTCTGATTTTGTTCTCCTGCAGGTGGTGGATGAGCGTTTCTCCCCAGATGTGCTCAGCACTGTCAAGGAAATGAGGGTAGCCAACTTCCGGAGGGTCCCCAAGATGCCTGTGTATGGGATGGCACAGCCCAACTCCAAGGTAAGGAGGCAGCATGGTGGAGATTCTGGCACAGGGGGAGGTGACGAGAGTGCAGGATTGAAACCTTCTGGGTTGTGCCCTGTGCAGGGCAGCTTGAAACATGTATGTGCTGGGAGTTTCATTTTGTTTCCATTTCCCATAGGCTATTGGAAGTGTGCTAAGTTACCTAACGGATGCAAAGAGGAAGTACTCCCACATCACGTGGATAAACCTCCGTGAAGAAGTGGTGCTGGAAGGAAATGAACAAATCTACACCCTCCGGGAACCTGGGATCCTGGAACAACAGATTACGGTGCCTGTTACATCACCTGAACAATTAGAGGTGAACACTCAGCACCTTCTTCACCTTCTGCCTTTTCTATTCTTGGTGGTAGTCTCTACTGCTACTAGAGGTGCTTAATGCAGTGAAGCAGGCACTAGGAAGTGTCTTGGTGCTATTTTGGTACTGTAACATTTTGCACGAGCAGCTTGTATTGCTTTATTTTCATTGGCATATATGTAACTGGCTAGTGGTTACAAAGCAAATACTACATGGTAGTAATACTTGAGTAACTAACATACATTCTCTGAGACAAGATGGATGAGGTAATATCTTTTATTAGACCAGCCTCTGTTGGTGAGAGAGACAAGTTTACACTGAGCTCTTCTTCAGGTCTGGGAAACTAAGGCCAGGTCTACACTGCAAATTTATATCAATATAACGACGTCGCTCAGGAGTGTGAAAAATCCATGCCCCTGAGCAACATAGTTATAATGACCTTATAGCTCCCTGTGTAGACAGCGCTATGTTGACAGGAGGGCTTCTCCTGTCGACATAGCTTCCGCCTCTCGGGAGGTGGATTAACTACGCCAAAAGGAGAAGTTCTCCCATCAGCGTAAGAGTGTCTTCACTTAAGCTCCACAGCTGCATCAGTGTGTAGACCTACCCTCACTCAGGCCTTTTCTACGCTACCAAGTTTTGTCCCCAAAAACTGCCTTTTGGCGACGAAACAGTGAGCGCGTACACACTGCAATGCGACTTTTGTCAGGAAAACGCTCGGTTTTGGTGACAAAAAACTTCCACCCCACGAGGGACTTTTTTCTTTTTTCCCTCCCTTTATTTTTGACAAAGAGCCAGTGTAGACACTGCTGTTTGTTTTGTCGACAGAACTGGCTTCCGCCAGTATCCCATAATGCCTGCCCTGATCGTTCTGCTAGTGTTTTGATCTCTGCTGCCCTGCAGGCACGCGCCCCTTCCCTTTCAAAGCTCCAGGAAGTATCCAACCGCTGAGTGTGCTGCTCCGTTTGGGGAACAAAGAGCAAATCATTGGAATGCTCCTATTCTGCCCGGCACTGGGAACACAGCAGCAGGCAGATTGCTGTCGCAGGGCTGTGGGGAGACTGCTGTGCTGCTTTGACATTCCTCAGCACAGAGAGCTCACAGAGCTACTCCTGATGCCGCTTCCCGGCAGCTGAGGAGGCTGTGGGAGACCTTGGAGGGAATCCCAAAATACACAGGGATCAGCTCCGCCTTCCCACGACACTGCACTGTGGGATACATGCCCACAGCACATTGTTCACACTGTGGATGATGGTGCCCCCAATGTGGACATGATCTGTCGACAGAGGAAGCAAGTGTGAACACCCTTTGGTGATTTTTGTTTTGTTGACTTTTGGGTGTCGACATAAGTTTTGTCGAGAAAACTTGGTAGTGTAGACAAGGCCTCAGTGTCGCTGCTAAATACAAGATTTGAACAGATTGTTTAGCAAAATTAGGTAACAGATTTCAAGGGTGCTTAACGGGCCACTTCATCTTGAATGGTCCCTTGAAATACATGTTAACCATTTATGCTAAACAATCTGTTTAAATCTTGTATTTAGCAGATATGCTTTGAGTTAGACCATGTCTACACTTTGCACCTTGCAACAGTGTGGCTGTGCCACAGGAGCCACACCATTGTAAGGTACGCAGTGTAGCTGCTCTTTGTTGCCGGGCAACAAAATAAAACCACCCCCAACAAGAGGTGGTAGCTGCGTCGACATGAGAGCGGCTCCTGCTGACGAAGCACTGTCTGCACCGACGCTCTTCGTCGTTAACACTTCTGTCATTCAGGGGCTGCTTTTTCACGTCCCTGAGCGACAGAAGTTTTAATGACGAAAGTGCCAGTGTAGACAAAGCCTCAGTTTCCCAGACCTGAAGAGCTCTGTGTAAGCTCGAAAGCATGTCTCTTTCACCAACAGAAGTTGGTCCAATAAAAGATATTACCTCACTCACATTGTCACACTAATATCCTGGACTGACCCAGCTGCAACACTGCATGTGACACAAATTCAGTAGTTACTGTGTAACACGCTGAGTTCTCAGGATACATCATAGTAGTACTCTAATGAAGAATATAAGAAAAACAGGTAGTTAATTTTGTTACTGCGTAGTGCCGTATAAACTCAGTATTTAAAATACAATTCTGTATGGAATGGTTATTTTCCCCCTCTCAAATTGCTGTACTATGGGGGCGGGATGGGAGGGGGAAAGAACAGTTTTCACTTTGCTAATAAACAAGTCAAAATACCACCAGCCTTAATGTACACGAAGCTGAAGATGACAAGTTACCATCAGCAAATGAGATTTACATTGACGTACCGACCGGAGACTGCATTTAAAGATATCCCATCCATATGCTCCACAGCAGGGCATGGACCTGTGAGACACATCAGCCCCCCTCTCCCTCTCATCCCGTTCCCAGCTGGTCACCTACCTGGGTTGCTGCTTATCACCCACCTCAGAGCGTTGTGCACTTGGCACAGAGAATTTCAATTTCTGGATACTGACCAAAGATTTTTCATCTCTCTCGATTCTTTTCTTTTTTTTCTTTCTGCCTGCCTGCCCACTTGCCCCACTCTCTCTCTTTTCATGTTGGCAAATAAGAGAAAGGAGGAAGGAATGCAGTCTCATGACAAATACAGTTTTGCGTGGCATAACATATTTTATATCAGCTGTAACCCTGAGCACGTGGGTTTGATACAAAAAGCACAGTTGTAATAAAATTATTAGTAAGCATTTATACAGCACCTAAATGTATATAATATTTTACAGAATGTGGAACAAAACTGAGCTTAAACCTGCAGAGTTTACAGGGTGGCTTGAAAGAACATGTAAATGATACAGTTAGGCAAGGGAGAACAAAGATGTTCTTGGCTGGGTCTTGAAAAGGGATAGCCAGGACAACTGAGAGGAGAAGGGTGGCCACACCACAGTGGTCAGATTGTGTGGTGGGACGGCAACGAGGCTGGTGCTAGGTGTGTAGAGAAGGGAGTGTGGAGAGACTAGATTCATGAGTTAGGCAAGCCCATGAGGGGTTTTAAAATCAAGAGGGCAATTTTAACAGGATCTTGAAATGAGTGAAGAGTCAGCGGAGGTGTACAAGCATGGGGCAGATGTGGTTTGGTTTCTTTGTACAAAACAGAAGTTGGGCAGTAGCATTTTGAACATGTGGGAGCTTGAAGAGTTGGAACTTGGGTTAGCCATACAGAACTTGAAGGGAGTTGTCAGGCAACAATGAAGATGTAGATCAGGATTTCAACAGAGGCAGAGCCTGTGTACAAGCGATGTTGCAGAAGGGATTATGGACACATTTGTACCCCTGGGAGATGAGAGCAAAAGGAGTCAAGGACTGACCCCAAGAGATTAAGGACAGTAAAAAAACACGGAAGGTCAGAGTCAAGGTGGGCGATAGAAACATGTGAATTTGTTTGTCTCTCAGCCTGGGCATCTTCTATGTATCAATGTATCATACATTCCTACCTCACTGGCAGAGGAGCTCTTTGGGAGAGGTCTAGACTTGAAAAGCAGGGGTTGTTGTAGATTAGGCTAAGGCATATTAGTAGAGCTCTGTGTGGAAAGTTTCCAAACTGTGGTCTTGCAATATGCCTGGCATTAGTCCCTTGCTTCCCTGAGTCCTAAGTTCACCTACAAACTTATGGGGAAATAAAAATTTCCTTTTAGGGTGAAAAAGGAAGAGAGATTCTGAAAAATTATGTTAAGTGTCCATACAATGAAGGAGTCTTGTTCAGTTTCTTTGTCTCTCCCCTGCAGAAATTAGAGTTCACCTTGAAGAATGACGTGCTAAAGTCCCAGAAGTGGCTGGAGGTGTATCTGGAACAGGAGAAGCAGATGAAGATGTTTAAGAGTTGCCTGACCACACAGGAGATACTTAATCAGCACAAGAGCACATGCCAGGGGCTGGTGTACAAACGAATCCCAATCCCAGACTTCTGTGCTCCCAAGGAGCAGGTAATGGAGGAACTAGAAGCTATTCCATAGTTTTCAACACTAAAACTCCCCTGAAGGGGCAGTGGCGAATGCCTTCAGTGAGAATCTCCTGGGTTTTCTCCCTCACCACTTTCAAAGGGTGGTGGGTGGATAGGTCAGCTCTTCTCTCTCCCCTCCCCTCCCAATTTATGCTCTCTCTTTCTCCCTATGACCAAACTGATACTCGACCTCCTTCTGGTTTGACTTTCTCTTCTGGTTCCCCCTCCAAATTGGTATTTTCTCTTTTGTTTACCCTAAATTGTCTGTCTGTCTCTCACTACCTCTTCCATTTCCCCCTGCAGTTGCTTTCCTCTCTTCTGGCTCCTCCCTTTCCCTCACCTTAAGGCACTGCAGCCTCTTTCCCTAGAGGAGTGGGGAGCTGCTGCTGTGCTAGGTATGTGGTTGCTGAATCTGACTACTCCATTTCCCTTCTTTCCCTGTGTTTGTACTCGGGAGAAGTGAATGAGGCAAGTTACCAGACAGTCTTCTGTCTGCTCACCACAGTGGTCCTCAGCGCCTGGTGGCTGACATTGCTTTTGAGAAAACAAAGGCAGCATGATTGCAATCCCTAGCCTATACTGTCTGGTACTGTAACTCTGGGACAATCATGGCCAGAATGAGATGCTCTGCAGCCCTGGGTTGTGTGTACTGCTTGTGTTCCTGCACAGTTTTATAGACTTGCGAAGAGGAGATTTGGTGTGTTTTCCTCTAGGGAAGTTATGCAGTTGCTTCCAATGCTGAATCCTCTCCAGTATACCAGACACACCACCTAGCCTGAGAGTCACTGATCCATGTTCTAGTAATTTGGCCCATGCGGGGATCACAGACGCTTTTGTCCACGAAATTTCATTTCTTTAGTTTTACAGGTCTGAATATGTTTATATAAGCATTGATAGAATCAAGACCACTTTGCAGTCATGTTTGTTGTAAGTGCATTATTGCCATCTGCTGGTCTCAACCTGCAACTATAGATTTGCATCTACAGTTGTTAATCTAAGGCTACGTCTTCACTAGGGGTGGGGATCGATTTAAGATACGCAAATTCAGCTACGCGAATAGTGTAGCTGAATTCGACGTATCCGAGCCGACTTACCCCACTGTGAGGACAGCGGCAAATCGACCTCCGCGGCTCCCCCGTTGACGGCGCTTACTCCTACCTGCGCTGGTGGAGTACAAGCGTCGATTTGGGGATCGATTGTCGTGTCCCGATGAGACGTGATAATTCAATCCCCGAGAGATCGATTTCTACCCGCCGATTCAGCCGGGTAGTGAAGATGTAGCCTCAGACTTTCCTTTCCATTTCTGTTTATGCTAGCCATTTTATGTCGATGCAAAAGAAATTGAGAACTGTAATTAGCATTATCCTAGAGAGATTTCCTATTTACATTTTCACTATAGTGAAAACGATCACCTTGGGATAGCCACAGAGAGTTGTGTATTTCTTTACAGCTGCAGAAACTGGGGGATTTAAGACCAGTTAGTCTGGATTTGATATAATCACACACTATTCTTCCTTGGAAGGAGAAACTTTAAGACCTATGCAGTAACACTGTAATGTAGATGGTGCCTTATACCCTGGTGATAGACCCATTAGAAATACACGAGAAAGACAGGGAACAGCTGCTTTTCAACACCTCTGGGGAAAAAAGTTAGCCAATCACAGTAAAGACAGTGTTAACGATCTCTATGTGAAGGTGAATGCTGCTGGTTCACAACATATCAGAGTATAGGATTAAATGGAGGTAACAAGAGACTCAGTGGCATCCCTCTGAAATCTGGACTAGAGCATTCAAGTTCCACATTAGGAGTAAGGATCTTACCTAACTGCTGACACTGCAATGCACTGTGCTGCCATTCAGATGCAAGTTAAAGATCCTATGGCACTTTCTGCAAGAAGTAGGGGGTTATGCCTTTGCTTAGGCCAATATTCCCTCCCTGGTATGAGTCTGAGTGCATCAAAGGCTGTGCCATTTTCACAGTCACTGCACTCCCAGTGTGTATCTTCTTGCTTTGTAGCACCCTTTGGGTTACCTGGAAAGTGAAAGGCACTAAAGAAAACCAGATATAAATTCTATTAATCCACAGGGGTGGGACAGAATTCATGAGTCTCATCCAGCAGGGAAAGTCCGTATTTAATTCTTTTTGTTGTTCATTTTCAGGATGTAGATCGGCTGTTGGATGCAATGAAGAGTGCGCTAGCTGAGGACTCTCACACGGCCTTTGTGTTCAACTGCCATAGTGGCAGAGGGAGAACCACCACAGCCATGGTTATTGCTGTCCTCACGCTCTGGCATTTCAATGTAGGTATTAGCCCAGGGATGGGTCTCTTGTTCTAAGGAGGGTTTGAAACAAAGGAAGCTCTGAGGAATGAATCCCTAAACACCAAGCCCTAGCCCTGTGAGCAGTGAGAGGGCTGTGCTGGAACCTCAGTAGGAGCCTAGAGTGAAATAAGGCCTCTAATAAAATTGGTTTGCTCAGCAGCAATGTAGTTTAAACAAAGAGTTTTCATTATTGTTGTGATTATCCACCAATTCCTGGTTCATTACATCACTTCCCGATTTGTCAAATTTGTTTCCTTGAGCTCTGCACTACTGGGCTAGTCCTAATAGTGGAGCTGGAGGTTATCAGCTGCATGAGCAGAGTCACCAAGGAGTTCTGCTGCAGTTTGCAATGGCGGCAGGGTTTTTTTTCAATGAGAAATGTGGATCAGTGTTTTAAAATGACCTTGGCTGTGGCTTTGGATTGAGGAGACCAAGGACATCTCCCTATTATTAACCCTTTCTTATATGTAGCCAGCAAAGAAGCTTAAGAATAATAGCTCGGATGGTGATGATATTTTTTGCAATTCTTTAGCATCTTCCATCAAAGGCCTTGTAATGTGCTTTGTAAACATTAAGGAATTAAGTCACGTGCACCTCATGAACTAGTCTTGTTTTACAGAGCAGGAAACTGAGGCACAAAAGTTCAGTGACTTGTCCAAAGTAACTCAACGATTCTGGTGCAAACTTGGGACAAAGGGCATTGCGGGAGGGGCGGGCGCTACTGGTTTGTGATCAGACATGAAAGTCGGGAAACTTGCCCATGCAGTCAATGGAAAAATCAAGAATACAGGGCCAAGTCATTTAACTGCTGTTCCTCAGTGGCACCTTCTGTTAAAAGAAAAAAAGGGAAAAAAAGCATAAATAAGTGCTTTGAGAGTATGGGTGAAAAAAGCTACACGTTACAAATTATTAGTTGTAGAGCCCCTGCCTCCTGATGCGCAGTTCTTCCCGTAGACCACCGTATTCCCACATACAGTATTGTTAAGTGGCTCAGGAGTTCACCCAGGAAACTGATGCATGTGTGTGTGGGGGTGTAATTGGATAGCTTTTTAACCGCTCAACCTGGCTTGGCCTCTTCTTCTTGCTGCAGGGCATCCCTGAGATGAGTGAGGATGAAATTGTGAGTGTGCCCGATGCCAAGTACACCAAAGGGGAATTTGAGGTGAGTCCTTCTCCCATATTAATCTGCCTTTATTTCAGGGTGTCTTGTGAAATCTCCAGGGGCTGCTCATGTCCTGTACCTTCAAACAGCCTCAGCATTTCAGCTACTTCATTCAGGGACCGAATTTCCCATTAAGTGATGGGGCCTGTGTTTAGGATTCTGAAGCAGCCAGACTGGGGTCTGTTCACACTGTGGTTAAAACTCTGATAGTAACAACCCTGTTCAAGTCTGGGTCTTGGCATTTGGAGGCTTGTCTGGGACTCTGATACTGGGGTTAGTATGCTCATGGTTCGTATTTGGAGATACGTCTTTTGCTGCTTTAAAAATCATACTGTGTGCAGAACAAGGCAAGAGGATGATGATGGCCTGTTAAAGATTAACACACTGTTAGGCTGGTCTCAGGAGGTGTTAAATGTCTGTTTTCATCAGCTACATCAAAGCAGAGACCAGGGCTTAGCCTACAGGAGACATGTCTAAAGAGCACTCCATTTGTCCATCAGCTGCAGGCAATCTGAGTGTCAGATAAAATAGCCAGAATAATAGTTTTTTTTAAAAATAGGGCTCTCTCCCTACACCCCACCAGAGTGTAAATGTTAACCAGCTGTGAGTTCAAGCCTCATTGACCCTCCCTCATCTGCTTATGGTATGATTATGCCCTACTTTATTAACCCCAGCCTCTACTGTTTCCCCATTGTGAAATCACTCTGTTCTGTCCATTTTTATTTTCCAAGGGCAACAAACATATTTTACCCAAGTGTCTGGCATTTTGCTTCTGAAAGAGCAATGTGGCACTTGTATTATTGTGTCACCTTGGCAAGTCCGCCTTCTGGCTGGTGACCTGCAGGTGTGCAGTACTGCAGTGGCATCTGCTTATAGCGAAGTCAGATTAAGTTTCCACTGATCATGAAGTAAAATGAAAGACCCTGATGGTTCCAATGCAATTTGCAATTCTGGTCATATTGAAATTTTCCTCAGGGAAACAACTTGATAATCTTACTTTTATTTTTTTATAGTATAATAAAAAGAGCTCTTATTGTATCCTGAACTAAAAATTACTCTAAACCCAAAATATAATCCTTACCAAATTTATGTCAAGCTGTAGCGAGGTCGAGACTTACCAGTGCAAAGCCTCCTGCTCATTGTCCTCGGAATTAGCTCGATTCCAGCCCGGAGCACCCTCTATAGGCCACCTGCCTCAGTCCCCCCCTTGTGTCCCTCCCAGACCCCAGGGCCCTTTCCTTGGGTGCTGCCCCAGCAGTACCCCACCACACTCTAGGTCTCCTCCACTCCTCGCCCCCCCGCCCCGGGGAACTCCCAACTCTCTCACCCACCTTGCCTCAGTGGCTACTGCCAGTCATCATCTAGCCCCCGCTCCCTGGGGAAAACTGCCATCCATAAAAGCCACTCATCATTGGCAAGGAGGTCGGACCAATTGCCTCTGCCTAACCCCGGGCTGCAGCCTCTGCAACCCCAGTACCTGCTTTGGCCTTTCCCAAGGCCTGCAGCCTGGGGAGTTGCCAGGCCAGAGTTCCCCAGCTCCTCTTGCCTTTCCCCAGCACTACTCTATTCCCAGTACTCTGAGCTCCCGGGCAGCCAGGTTCTTCTCTCTCCAGAGCAAGAAAGAGATTGACTCAGCTCCTGGCTCTTTTTATAGGGCCAGCTGTGGCCTGATTGGGGCCTGGCCCCAGCTGTGGCTGCTTCCCCAATCAGCCTAGCCTTTTCCAGGAGCATGGCAACTGTCCCACTACACAAGCTGTTGCTGCTCCTGTTCTGAAGCCATATCAAAGTAGCTGGTTTTGAGATAGAATTGAGTTTGCGGGGGTTTTTTAACAGAGAAACTCTTGAAGTGCGTCCTAGCATCTTCAAGGTTCTGCTTGGTTGAACCAAGAAACGGAGGTGGCCATGTGTGCTGAGGGAAGAAGAGTGGTCTGGGGGCAGCTGGTCACTGGGCCGGGACCTGGGTTCAATTTCCTGCTTTGCCACAGACTCCCTAGGTGATCTTGGACAAGCCAGAGTCTCTCTGTAAAGTCTGCAAAATGGGGGTGATAGTCATAGATTTTAAGGCCAGAAGAGACAATAAGGTCATCCAATCTGACCACCTGGATAACACAGGCCCTAGATTCTACCCAGTTACCTGTAAACTGAGCCCAATAACTGTTTGACCAAACATGTCCTCCAGAAGGGCATCCGGGCTTGATTTGGAGAGAGAGAGAGAGAGAGTCCACCCTTTTCTTGGAGATTGGGTAGTAGTTCCCTACCTCACATGGGTGTGAGGAGGATAAATATGTTAAAGACAGGGAGGTGCTCAGATTCTATGGTAATGAGAGCCATATAAGTATCTAGGATAGACAGTTTGTAGCAACTGTCTGATAAGCTCTGAGGGGTTGTAGCCAGTCAGAGTTCATGGATCTACATATTATGCAGTCACTGTACAGATGATAGTCAGACACGGCTGTTTGGCAATATGCTCTGTCTATGTTGTTGTAGCAGTTTATTAGCATTAATCCCATCCTAATAGCGCATACTGTTAAAATTCCAGTTGAATTGAGTGGGAGCAGGGCTGTCCGTCAGTGACTTTAAAAGGAATGAGTATGTAATCAGCACTTCGGGTTTCAGGGCAGAGGTGATAGTTACTATGCTATTAGATAATAGCATGTGTATGTCTTTGTTCCTTAGGTGTCTTCAGGAGTCTCTTTCGGTGGGGAGTCAGTGAAGACCCATGATAATGTCACTCCCCTGCCTTATATAGCTTTTGCATATGGCGGGAACCCTTTGTTTCAAAGCTTGGCTCCCACACCAGTCAGTGGAAAAATACTGATATCCCAAGATAGCACCAGGTGACCTGGTCACATGTCCTTGTAGTGTCACACAAGCCATTACTCGAGGCTGTTTGTAGGGCTCTCAGGAAGGCTCCCCGGGTGGGAGATAAGCTTCTCCTATGGCCTATTGTTTTCCTAATGGCCCTTCCTCATCCAGCTATTCAGAATGAAAGCGTCTTGTCTAATGGGTGTTCCCCAAGTTTAAACACTTATTTGTAATACAGATATACAGTCAACATTCCTAACTTCAGATACAAAAATAATACTTACATACAAAGAGGATAATCCTATTCAGCAAATCAGAACCTTTCCAATGACCTCCCACATGACCTATCTTGCATAAAACACATCATAACTATGTCATAATCATATAATAATATCTCTATGAAGAATATTGGGTGCAGTGTCTCAACGGGCTCCTCCAGATTTAGAGAGTGCAGTCCAGCTTGTCTAAAGCATTTCAGGGGGCAAGCAGCGTGTGGGAGTGGGGAATACAGTGAGGAAGCCCCAGCACTGGTTTAACTAGGTGTTTATGCTAACGGGAGCTTACTAAGGCAGAGCAGCTCTGTAGAGGACAGCTTTTCTCCTACACCAAGATATGCTCAAGGTGGGTGTGGGTGCGTGCGTGCTGTCAGAGTGCCAGTTGTGGATCCCTAATTTCTCTACTCTGCACAGCTCCAGCCGTGGTCTTGGTAAGAGCAGCCTGTACACCAGCTGGCAGTGGCAACCAAATGAAAATTGATGGAGTGCATTGAGGTTCTTGCCCACTGCACGTGTCCTACACAAGCGTTAGGAGGGGGTGATGATGGAAGGGCGCTGTGCTAGCTTGACACCAGCTGAGAGCTCCCAGCATTCCCCTCTTCTCATCCCACTCCAAAGGAATTCTGAGTTGGCCACTAGGTGGCCTCTTTGGTCTGCTTGTAAGGAACAAAAGGGCCAGACGGTGGGCGAGAATCTAGCCTTACGTGCTTTCGGGGTGATTATTTGTATTACTGTAGTGCTTAGAAGCCCCGGTCACAGACCAGGACTCCGCTGTACAAGGCGCTGTACAAACACATAACAAAAAGGTGATCCCCTATCCCACAGATCTTACAGTCTATGTATAATACAAGAGACAACAGATGGCTGCAAGCGGATAGATTTGGGAGCACAACCTGGAATAGTCCTGTCTATTTTGTGCTCCTCAAAGTGCGTAAGTTTTGGAATGAAGTCAGTTACTACTCTCATCTCCCAGGTGGTGATGAAGGTGGTGCAGCTTTTACCAGAGGGGCACAGAATGAAGAAGGAGGTAGATATGGCACTGGATACCGTGAGTGAGACCATGACACCTATGCATTATCACCTGAGAGAAATCATCATATGCACCTACAGACAGGTGAGTGCGACCAGTCATATTGCTTCCCAGATTAACTCTTTTCATTCCATATTTATTTTTTAACTCTCCTGTAAATGGGAAGTGCAGACACTTTGATTAATGGTCTAGATAGCTGCCTAGTTTCATTTGCTGTTTGGTATTTATATTACAGGAGACTCCTGAGTCCTATTGTGCTTGGTGCTGTAGAAACACAAAGGCATGGTCCCTGCTCCAAAAGGTTTTTTAACATAGCACTGTGGCTTCTTCAAGAGCCTGTGTGTCCTGTCAAAATGCTGTTTTGTTGCTTATTTATTACAGCAAAGCTTTTTGGTGCATTACTAGAAAGATCCCTGCACCTCCTTCAGCTGTGACGTGTTGGCACCCGTACTCTCTGCTTTTCATTTTTCTTCACTGGCCAAAGCGGTATCGTAAAAGCTGCTACAATGGTGCTATCACTTCGTGGCAAAAACCCAGAGCTGCTGCTGTAACTCTGACCAGTGTCTGTTTATTGTCTTATGGGTAAATATTTGAAAAAGAAAATCTGCTTTCAAAACACACTGCTTCTGCAGATGGTTTGAGCCTTATTCCCTGTGCTAGTTTGTTATTCATTGCAGTCATCTCTAAAAGTATGTCTCTTAAGCACTTGCTAAGGATGGTATTCCTGCACTGTGCCCAAATGTCACAACCTCTAGCAGAGCATTTTATTTTTACCGTATGTATGTTTCAGTGGTGGCAGGGGTTTGATCATGGAGGGAGGTGGTGGGCAAAGGAAGTTTGAACCAAACCCTAATAAAACGCAAAAGGATGACTTCCAGAGAGATACTTGATAAATGAGAAGGACTGATAGATGTACATATGACTCCAGGCATAGTGGGACTGATTAGCTTTTGATCACAAGTTCATCGATTATTTTTTTTTTTTGGATTAAATCAGTTGTATCATGGTACTGATTTGCGTTCAAGACAAAAAGGGCACTTCCTACTTTCAGCCAGCAGGTGGCAAATGTGCTCTTTTCTGTCTGCATTCTGGTACTAGAGTTATGGTCACTTACTCATTTTATTCTTGAAGTTGAATAACTTGTCTTTTAATGTGGGTTGTCGAGGTGGTGGTGGGGAGGTGGTGGAAGGAGGACTGTGTGTGTGGGGAGGGTACCCAGGAGTTTCCCAATACCTGTCGGAGACCTCTGATTTCCTTCTGTCTCTGCTTTTACATTGCCCTCTCTGAAGAACCTGTATGGCAGGCACCTGTCAAAGCCAAGTAGTGCTTTGGGGACTCCCATCAGAGCCCATTCACACCACTCCCTTGCCAGTTTCAGAGTCCCATAGTGTCATCTAGCTTCTGCCAATGAATTTACATAAATAGTTCTGAATATTAACAGGCTATTTCTTGCCATGAGCAATAGAGTGTGTGCATGTTAAGGAATCTTAAGGAACATGCTCACAGGATACTGTATACTGTGTATTTTCATTGTAATCTCTGGAACTAGCATAGAAATGAGAGAAACTAGCATAGAAAATAGTCACAAAACTAAGCTTAGCAACAAACCCTGCAGCTTCCATTTTCTTGTATTCAACTCCAAAGTGTATACAGCTGGGGAGGCCAGTCTATAAAGGAGACATTGTCTGGACTGACAGACCCAATATAAACCAATTTAACAATATTTATTTATTTATTTTATAACCCTGTCTGGGAAAATCCGACTCCCACTCTCCCGACTCCTTAGCAAAAACCAAGGCCTGTGAGATGGATGAAATTCAAA
The DNA here is from genome assembly GCF_027887155.1 of Malaclemys terrapin pileata. Lineage (NCBI taxonomy): Eukaryota > Metazoa > Chordata > Testudines > Emydidae > Malaclemys > Malaclemys terrapin. The sequence goes on along the minus strand of NC_071511.1, from coordinate 86,997,169 downwards.
TTTCGTTGCTAGTTGGTGCCTGAGCCACAAAACCCGAGAGGGCTGTGGCTCTCGTCAGTTCCTTTGCACACTATACTGGCCCCTACTTGTGTGCTCTATCCTGAGAAGCAGAAAGGGGATAGCTGGCAACCTTTTGCAGCTGCACTGTAATTCAGCATCAGAACTGGAATGTCATTGAGGTTCTGCCCCCTTCCCTTTATAGAACAGTGCATTTCATGCTGGATGAGCATTCCCCTTACCCGGCTGGTTGAGTTGTACTCACTGGGCAGAAGATGCCAGCAGCTGGCCAATTCCTGGGTTGAGGGTTAAATGTAAGCTTTTGTGGGGTAATGATGGTGGATGGTAGAACAGTAAAATAAGAACCTTTTCAGTGGATACTTTTAAAAGCTATGGGGTTGTTTTTTGTAATTCTCCTGGAACATATAAGCCAAAATGTGAAAGGAGTTTTGCCAAGTTGGTTAGGCCCAAAATTTGACTTGCCTTAAAATGTTCTGACTTCTAAATATAACTTGAAAAAGTGAATCGTTGACTTTGCAGCTGAGAACTATTTTAATGCACTATGTAGGACCAAAACAAGAATCGCAAGTTTTGCTCCTTCCACAGTTGACTCTACAGCAGCAATTAGCTAATAAATTCCAAGAAGCTTGCTGCTATAATCCAGGATGCTAGTGCATAAATAAGAAAGTAAACATAAAAGGCATGTGAGGTTTAAGTTCCTTTAGAAACATGTGCGGGAGAGCAGGCAAAGTAGGAGGGTCACGTTTTGCCATATAGAAAAAGAGCAGAACTGACCGTGGAAGAAACGTGAACAACTTTTAAAAGAGTTTTACAGCTCAAGTTGAAATACTTTAAAAAAAGTATTTGCTGGTAGTGCTGTTTTTGGTTAGTATGCACAGATTTGAAGTCCCTTTCCTTATTACAGTGCTGGTGCTCTGTGCTTTAGCTTTTAGTCTCGCAGCTTTTCCATATTAGCATGAAATGTAAATACAGGAAAGGGGACATAAGCCCTGTGTTCTTGCAGGTAGTCTTGTCCCATATCTAGTGAAAGAGTCCTCTTTCCAGTGACCTCAGATCAACCCGATTCTACGTGGTGTTTTTGAAAATGGAAAGCAGAAACCTCCCAAAATAATAAGTGTACCTCATGGGCATTAAAATGAAATGGTCAGATGGGTAAGGCCCAAGGTAGAGGTTTAGTGTATTACATATTTCTTTAATTATAATTTAATATTGATGGAAATAGTCTCTTGATTTAAAAAACAAAAATCAAATAAAGGTTGTTCAGAATGTGTCGATTGAAACATTCCCCTGCAGTATTTGCAACTTAAGCTCTGCAGCAATGTGTTTGTACAGGAGAACTGGAAAGTGAAACTTATTGGAAACAAAATCAGCTTGACTAGCTTCTAAGTTAAGTTAAATCAGAAAAGTAAACAAATAGCAAAGTGGTGAAAAGTGAATTTTCATGATTATTTTTCCCTCTATTTTTAATTATCCACGGTACTCTTAGGATATGTCTCTGTGGTGTAGTGGTTTAAAAAAAAAAAAAAAAAAAAAAAAAAAGAGTGGGTAAACTAACCTAACCTAAACTCTGTATTCCCCAAATGAGAAGCTACACTACTGATATGTCTACCCTTGGAGCTGGTAGTGTGATTCCCAGCTTGGGGAGACATGCTCATGCTAGCGGTCATCAAGCTAGCATGGTAAAAACAGAGTGTAGCTGTGGCAGAGCAAGCAGCCGGAGGGGTTCACAGCCCTGAGTACAGGCCCATCAGAGAGGCTAGGTGGGCATTTGGGGCAGTTAGCCCCTCCTGCTGCTCGTGCTGTTGCAGCTACATTCAATTTTTAATGCAGTAACTTGATGAGAGCTAGTGCAGGTGTGTCTCCTGAAGCTGGGAATCAGATCTTCAGCTCAAAGTGTAGACATGCTCAAAAAAACACCGGTAAAGGCGTTTAACCCCCCCGCCCCCAAAGAGACAGTGTCCATTCAAACACCTCATGCAAAAGATCATGTTAGTGAGGATTTCTCTTAAACCTTGTTTGAACTAACCCTCCTCCTGTTCCAAACTGGCGAGGTGCTGCAATCAGTGCATTTTCACTTTCTTTGCACTTTTGAATGGCAGTTGTTTCACGCAAGGATCAGAGAAGGCTGAGACTGAGGCGGGAATGAAATTTTCAGCCCTGCAGTATATTCTGTTCACCAGAGTAAATGGGTTCCAAGCTGCAGAGAAAAAGCCCTGCCCTAGCCCAGTATAAAAACGCCATCGATATTTTGGTTTTGTCTTTTACGTGAGCGTGAGTGCCCTTTAAATTACCTACCAAAAGCCAAACTGCAGTCTCTGAGCCTTCCCACAACATTGGCACAAAGCTCCCTTCTCAGTTCTGCAGGTCAGTGAGAGGCGAAGGGGAAATACAAGTCCATGCTTCAAACCCTCAACCATTATTTGCTTAAAAAAAAAATCCCCAAAGGGACAAGTTGGTGCTATAGTTATCTCCACCCTTCTCTTGCTAAATCTGCTCTTACCAAAACCCTCAATCACAGGGATGTCAGATCCCTTCCCTCGCCATCTCCCCTCCCCTCCCCCCCCATGTTCTTTCTAACTGGTATCAGAGATCTGATTGTAGCCAGATGTGGCCCCTTTGACCCTGTTAAAGTGCCTGCCACAGTCTCTGGATACAAAACAATGGAGCTTTATCCCTCCTCTTTCTCCTGGTCTCATGCACACAGCTCTCTCTCTGCAGCTGTCAGACTGATAGGTTTATTTAACTGGGGCTCGTGTTCTTATAACTATGTAGTCACCTTCCATGCACACATCTCCTCTCCACCCAATATCAACCTTACATCTTCAGAGGGGAAGAGGGAGTTACAAGAACCGATGGAAACCCCATTCTATAATGAGCATCTGTGGGAAAGGAAATGGGAGAAGAGGGGGAATATGTAAATTGAAAAGGACATGGTTTAGGTTATATATTTTAAACTATTCTAAAGGGCCCATATAAAACTGAGTGCTTTCCCAGGCATTAAAATCCCCAGTGATTAAACCAGAATTGATGGCAATAATAATAGTAGCAGAAGCAGTAAAGTGCCCATAAGTCTGTAACCTACCAAGCAGCAATAACCCAAAGACTCTGAGTTACTTCAGATTGTTGGTTCCTGAAGCACTACATGCTACTTTCTCCCTGATAGCCCCATGTTAAGTGTAGGTAATTTGGCATTATTGGGTGGAGGGCTTACATATAAAAAATCCTCTATATTTTTACAGAGTTGCCAGGGATAGCAGAATGCACATGGTGAGTATTTGCCCAACCATCCATTCCATATCTAGTGGAGTTGGGTGGCCCATTTGAGGAGCTGGATTTTTTAAACACGATTTCAGCTCTCATTTTGAGGCTCTGGAAGAGTTTTCTCTGTGTGTACATTTTTAATAAATCAGTTCCAGGAGCTTTATTTTACACAAACTACTCTCAGCAGAAAGGGATTTAGTCTTGTTTCTCCTTTGCACTCAGAACACAAGGCTGCTTTTCCCTGATTCGGTCTCAGATTTTTCATAAATCTAGGGGGGGGGGAAAAAAGATTGTTCGTTCCTCCTTGGTGCTCAACATGCCACATAGATCCACTCCCCATGTGACTATGGCATTTATAGAACAGTTGACTGAGGCCACCAGACATTCTGCCTTATATGTGGAAGGGCATGGAAGAATTTTAGGGATTTTAATTGTATCCATGGGATCAATTATATATGTGTTCTTCTTACTGCTTACCTGAACTACTGACAGGACACTTGTAGGAGGACTCTCCTGAAAGGTGTCTAGTAAGGAGATCGTAGAGTAAATGCATGTATGATAGAAAAAATATATTTTTCTTCCCTCCCCCCATTTTGTTTATAATTTTTAATTCCTTCCATTGCATGAAATGATGCCAAGATCAGTATTTACAGCTCTGAGCCTCTGAGGGGAGTTATTAATGGGTTTATTTGGCTGGGACACAACTTGCTGTTGAATAAGCCCCTCAGCAGGTGAATGAAATTCCCAGGTGGCACGTGACTGAATATTAGCTTACTTCACTTCACCCTATTTTTATAACTGCAAGGGTGGAATTACTATTACTATTTGCATAGAAGCTTCACTCAGGTTTCAAAACACTACATAAAAGTAGGCATTAAAACGAACAGGGCCTGTAGTACCTGCTGGGTTTTAATTAAAACTACCCTCAAATAGAAAGTTTATTTAGAAAATACCCACAGCTTTTTGAATGCCAAGCTCTTCTTGAATTCCATTGAGGTTGTCTTTGTGTACTGGATGGTTCAAAACCACCAGCCTAGTATTTTTGAAGTTCTCACAAGCCAAGAAAAGATTTTTCAGTCAGGCTGGCCTAGGTTGGAGCTACTTGTCCTAACCCTATTGGAAGCCTACTCAAAAATCCTGCTGCATTTTTACCAAAGCTGTGGACCATTAAGTTCAAGGCCTGGGATTTATCTAAATCTCCCCTTGCTCCTGTTCTTTACATCTAGGGTTCATTGTTATCAGCAGAGTCTGTTAAATGTTAGTGCCAGGCAAAGACATAATGCAGGCATAATTTAATGGGATGGAATGGGACAGTTTTTACGTAAAGAAAAGGTGTCAACCAAGAGCCCATTTTGTTTCTTGCTTTTCTAAAAGGATATGGTGGATGGGAAATCTTCAGCCTTAGAAGGAAAACAGCACAGTTTGAATATGTTTCTAAAGATTAATAAGCTTTTGTGTATTAATTACTGAAACGTAAACAGGTAAATTCCCCTCCTCCTCCTCCTCTATCTAAAGCAGAGCTGGGTGTGAGCTGCAAAGTTTTGATCAGTATAGAGACTCCTTTGGTTTACAGTGGTGACCAACCCAGGACTGGGAGACTATAAAGGTGGCATAAAGGGGGAGGGATAGCTCAGTGGTTTGAGCATTAGCCTACTAAACCCAGGGTTGTGAGTTCAATCCTTGAGGGGGCCATTTAGGGATCTGGGGCAAAACTTGGGGATTGGTCCTTCTTTGAGCAGGAGGGTTGGACTAGATGACCTCCTGAGGTCCCTTCCAACCCTGCTATTCTATGAAAGCATGTTCCCCTCCCCCAGCCAGTTGCACTAAGAGCTTCTGGGCCTTATATTCGGGGCACTGGGTCCTTATCCCTGGTAGGAAAATTCCTGCACAGGATTAGACAACATGGTTCAAAAACCATCTGTGCCCTGCCTACACTACAGCTCCCCCATGTTAGCACCAATGGAGCAGCAATGGTGTAATAAAATGGTTCACATTTTCCTAGTGTACACAAGGCTTCAGTGTGACACTTTTCTTCTCTGGTGCTCAGCTATCCATCCAAATGCTTTTTTGATTCCCTAAGCTGTTCCCTTTCACAGTGACACGAAACAGGGTAAAATCTATTAGAGGTGCTTGTGGGCCGTGCCCTTTCGAGCAAATCCTTCCAATAGAAAGAACGACACCTTGGCAGGGCAATGCTGGGGCTGGAAAACCTCTTGTCTGTCTGTGATCAGATGTTCTCACACTGGTTCCAAACAACAAATTCAAAATGCCATAAAGAGCAGCAACAGTAATTAAATTATCTATGTTACTGTGGTGAGGCTTACACACTGCTTTCATAAGAGAGACCTGGAGTTTTGCCCAATGTGGTGTCCAAATTTTACAGTTACTAATCAGGATTGTGGCATTGCTGTGCATTCCTTTATTCCTTCTGCCCACCAAGAGCCCATAATCCTCTTCTACTGTGCAGACTGAAAGTACAGCATTCTGCATCTGTGTACATTTCTGCTCTTGGTATGTGAAAAAGAGATTGCATGTTGGTCCTCTCTCCAATGGAGCCCTGAGTTCACTGCTCTCCCTTGGCATTACACTGGTTTTCCTTTTCTTGATTTGTTTGTTTAAGATTTATTTGGTTGCTTTGTTCCATTTTCTGTTGGTTGGTTGGAGGTGAGATAGCGGGAACAGTTAGTGCTTATTGATTGATGCTCTATAAATACTTGAGTACTATTTTTCAGTGTCCAGATGTGTGCTAAGCGTTTTACAGGACGACTAGAATGACCGAGCTTATGAATGAATTATAGATGTGACAATATGAAACAGATTTTTTTTTTTTAACTGGTTCATTTGCTGGAAGAAGGGCTTTACATTCATGGCCATTTGTAAGGATGGTTTGGGGTAGAGGGGCATGAGGTGTTTGCAGAGAAAATATTCTTTTCCATGATAATTCACTGATATGTAATGACTAGGGCCCTACGAAATTTACAGTCCATTTTTGTCAATTTAATGGCCAGAGGGTTTTAAAAGTAGTCAGTTTTACAATTTCAGATGTTTACCTCTGAAATTTTGTGGTGTTGTAATCGTGGGTGTCCCGACCCAAAAGAGGATTGTGGGGGGTTTGCAAAGTTGTTGTAGGGGGGGTCATGGGATTGCCACCATCCCTTCTGTGCTGCCTTCAGAACGAGGCTCTGAAGGCAGCTTCCCTGGAGCTTCCCGGAGCTGGAGGAGGTTCCCCGAGCTGGAGGTGGATCCGATCTTCCCCGTGCTGCCAGGAGCGCCCCAGCCAGGGACTGCTAGTCCCGGCCAATGGGGATTAGGCCCATGACCAGGGGCCCTGGCCAATTTGGGGGCCCCCTGTACCACCCTCACTTCTGCACTGCCTCTGGAAATGGGTCTGATCTCCCCACCAAGAGTGGCCGTGCAGGGGAAGGACAAGTCCTGTCCCTCCCCACCCAGCCCAGACTAGCAGCTATGAGCCCCCGGCTGGGGCACTTCCAGCAGAATGGGAGATTGGATTTCACGGGGAAAGGCTTATTTCACAGACTGACACACGTTTTTCATGGCTATGAAATTGGTTGGTCCCTAGTTATGAACAGTAAAACAAGCCAGATCTGTGACAATGGTTTACAGTCCATTCCTGATCCTGTAGAACTTGATGGCAAATCTCCAATTGACTCCGTTAACTTGCTAGATTAACACTGTTGGTAAGAGCTGATGTGAATGACTGCAGTTGAGGATGCAAGGTCACAGCAGTAACCCCCGCTGAATCACACTTGCTTGCCAGTGGCAGTTTCTGTTGGGGTGCTGTGGTTGTGGGTTGGGTTTTATTTTTTCCACAGTACAGCTGCGATCAAATTATTGTTTTCAATTAACAACTAAGAACAATTGACTGGAAGAATAAAATATAATCACCCAATAATGTTCTCGGCTTCTTGTCAATTTGACTCTTGATTTATGTAACCCTCTGGGCTCCCAATCAAAAGCAAGCAGTGCATGAGTTGGACTTGGACTGTTCAGTCCCACATGGACCTTATATCTGTAGCTGTTTAAAATCACATTTGTAAAACGAACTGACATAAATGAAAGAGAGAGATTGAAGGATCCACATGCAACTTCTGTTTAGTTCTACTGCACTGTACCCTTTATAGATACTTAAGAGTAAAAAATGGACTGCTCACTACTAAGTTATTTTATATTCTAGAGGTTTTTCTTACGGCAGCTGTATCTAGCTCCAGTGCAACCATAATTTAGACTGGAGTGAATCATTAAAATGAGCGGGGTATTCTTTCTCTTTTGTACAGCAAGTTCCTTGTGTTCCCTTATTGTGTCTGAACTTCAGTGAGTTGTAATTTCTTGCTGTACTGTACTAACCTTTACTTGGATTAAGTTCGTTGCCAACCTATGACGATGTGAAATGGGTGAGAGACCAAGGCAGTTTGATTTCTCATGCATGTGAATAGGGTGAACACTCAGCACTGACTTCGAGATAAAATAATCTGAAATTTACAAAAGTGCAATAAATGTTTGGTTGTCTTTAGTGAGGTGAAAATTTGTATGCTGTCCTCCTGTATTCAGTTTTTGTCATTCATTTCCAGGCAGCAGCGAGCACAGATGGAAAAGGGATATACATCCCTTCTGTATTTTATCTAATAGGAATACTGTACTCTGTGTTGGCCTCAGGCTAACAAGTGAGGCCAACAAGTTTGATTTGTATCCAGATGTTTCCAAAGTGGCAGGTTGATTTGAAGCCCATATGTAATTGAAATGAATTTTATTGCTGCTGTATTGTTTTCCTGGATGAATGTTTGCAGAATTCTGCAATATTAGCTTTTTAAAATGTACAATGCCAACACTGTAAAATATACAGATTCCAGAAGATGCTGCTCAGCATAAACCAACCCACTGATATCGCTAAATGCCAAGAACTTCCCTAGAGACTGGCTTGTGTGTTGTGAGAAAGATGATACTCAATTGCAAGAGCACACGGAAGCATGGAATCTTATCTCCAAACTCGCTTCACTTGTGATCTCTCAGGTTCACAGCAGAGACTTGCCCAAATTAAAAAAATAAAATAAAATTCACACAGCCAGATTGTTCCCTGTGGAACCATGCACAGTGGGATCCTTTTACATGCAGCTCTTCCTGCTTCTGTGTGAACGGGGGCTCAGCTGCCTCCAGGCAGGATCAGGGCCCCACTGTGCTGAGTGCTGTGTGAACACACACAAAGACATGGTCCCTCTGCTGGGTTGCTTACATCCTCTGTTACCCCATTGAATTGGTGCCTATCTGTAATAGGGATGTATCATTGAAAACTGGCCTAGTGAGGATTGAAGTCATCACTGGCTACTGCTGGCATGGCCCCTTTTGGTCATGCTGCCCACCTCAGAAACAAAGTCCCTGCACATCGAGCTGTGAAGATTGGACTTGAGGTCAAAAGCAGTCACAGCCCTGCCACACAGACAGTCATGCACAGTTGCCCACGATTAACTTGGCTACCCCAGATCAGTAAAAACCATGTGGTGCTCTTTGCTGCCTGGAATAAAGCCGTACAGTATGGTCATGGACATTCAGCTCTATGGACCTCCACAGTCTAAGTGTATTGTTAGTGTTTCTTGAGAGGGATTGGCTTAGAGCCTGTATCTCTCCTGGACCCTGACTGATAATTGCACACAGCAGGAGCACACGTTCATGCCCTTTGTATTAAGAGAAGTAGTATGTTGAAAGTACCAGTTTACAGTGGGGCCCCACCACTACCAGTTTGCAGTCTTCCCATTTGGCCTGGCAACAGCACCGAGGGTGTTTACCAAGTGCATGTCAGTGGTAGCAGCTTACCTCAGGCGCCGGGGTATCCAGATCTACCCGTACCTCGATGACTGGCTCGTCAAGGGCAGCTCCAGGGCTCAAGTCCAAAGGGATGTCATGGTGCTTCAAGCCACATGCCACTCTCTGGGCCTACTGGTAAACGAGAAAGTCGATGTTAGTGCCAGTGCAGAGGATATAGTTAATCGGAGTGGTCCTCAACTTGACTTGCACCAGAACATTCCTGCCTCTGGAAAGGTTCCACACGATGACGAACCTATCGCGGAAGTCTCCGCATTCCCTCTGACTACAGCCAGGGTCTGTCTGCACCTGTTGGGCCATATGACAGTGTGCACTTACGTGGTCCGCCATGCCAGGCTCCAGATGCAGCCCCTGCAATAGTGGCTGGTGATGGTCTATTCCCAGTCCCGAGACCCCCTGGAAAAGGTCATTACCATCCCCCAGGTGATACTTACCTCGCTGCGGTGGTTGACAGACTACAGAACAGTCCTGGAAGGGATTCCGTTGGACAACCCTCCCCACTCCATAGAGTTGGTGTCCGGACGCTTCGGGCTCGGCTGGGTGACACACATCGGCATTTTCCAGACTCAGGGGATGTGGTTCCCGGATGAAGTGCCGTTGCACATAAACGTCAAAGAGTTCCGAGCAGTCTGGCTGGCGTGCGGAGTCTTCTTGCCCCACCTGTTGGGCAGGGTGGTACAAGTCCTGACAGACAACGCAGCCTCAATGTTCTACATGAACAGGCAAGGGGGAGCGCGCTTGTCGGCTCTCTCTCAGGAGGCGCTCTGTCTATGGGGCTTCTGCATCAGCCACGAGGTCGATCTGGAAGCTTGTCACCTTCCCGGTGTCAGGAATATGCTGGCGGACCAGCTCAGCAGAGAATTCTCCTCTCACCACGAGTGGTCGCTCCATCCCGGGGTAGCCTGCATGATCCCCCAAAGATGGGAAACTCCCCAAGTGGGCCTGTTCGCTACCAGACAGAACAGGCCCTCCGATTCCACTCATCAGCAGGGCCTTGGCAAAGATCAAGAGAGACAGGGCGCAGGTTGTCATGATCACCCAGCGTGGCCTCACCAGCACTGGTTCGGCATGCTCATGAGCCTGTCAGCGGCCCCTCACTGGCCCCTGCCCAACCGACCAGACCTGCTGTCACAGGGCCATGGTCGGCTCTTACACCCCAACCTCAGGTCCCTCCACCTCTCTGTGTGGATGCTGCCTGGCTGAACCTGGAGGAGTGGACCTGTTTGGAAGGAGTCCAACAGGTCCTCCTGGAAAGTAGGAAACCCTCAACCAGACTGACTTACCTGGCCAAATGGACTAGGTTTTCCTGCTGGGCATCAGAATAGGGCATCTGAATAGGGCATCTCTCCCTTGCGTTCCTCCATACAGGCTGTCCTGGTCTAACTGCTCCATTTGAGGAACGAGGGCCTGGCACACACTTCCATTAGAGCGTGTCTTGCAGCCATCTCTGCTTTTCACCCAGTGATCCAAGGACAAACGGTGTTTTCCCATGATATGACATGGTCAGATTCCCGAGAGGGCTGGAGAGACTCTTCCCGCAGGTATGGGCTCCCGTCCCGCAGTGGGATCTTAACTTGGTCCTCTCAAGGCTCACTGGTCTGTCCTTTGAGCCGCTGAGTTCCTGCTCCTTTTCCCATCTGTTATGGAAGGTCGCATTCCTCATGGCAGTGATGTTGGCAAGACGGGTCTCTGAGATTAAAGCCTTGACCTCAGAACCTCCATACATGGTTTTCTACAAAGATAAGATTCAGTTGCGGCCCAACCTGATCTTCCTGCCGAAGGTGGTCTCCACCTTCCATATGAACCAGGACATCATCCTCCTGATGTTCTGTCCCAAACTGCACAAGACCAGTGAAGAGAAGTGTCTTCACGCCCTGAATGTCCGGAGGGTCTTAGCTTTCTACTTAGAGCGTACCAAGCCTTTTCATAAATCAACTCAGCTCTTCATCCCTACAGCAGATAGGATGAAGGGTCACCTGGTGTCCTCGCAGAGGATCTCCAATTGGATTGCCTCATGGATAAGGACCTGTTACCACCTGGCGGGAGTTCCGCTGCCGCTGATTGTCAGAGCCTCTTGACGAGAGTACAGGCATCTTTGGCAGCCTTCCTGGCACAAATCCATATCCAGGATATCTGTAGAGCCGCAACATGGTCCTCTGTCCACATGTTTACCACTCATTATGCCATCACTCAGCAGGCCAGGGACGATGCTAGGTTCGGCAGAGCTGTGCTACAATCTACACATCCATGAACTCCTACCCACCTCCAGGGGTACTGCTTTGGAGTCATCTAATATGGAATGGACATGAGCAAGCACTCGAAGAAGAAAAGACAGTTATCTTTTCTGTAAGTGCTGTTCTTCAAGATGTGTTGCTCATGTCCATTCCATGACCTGCCCTCCTTCCCCATTGTCGGAGTTTCCAGAAACAACGAACTGAGGGTGGGGGAAGCCAGCGGCACCCTTTATACCACACCATGCTGGCGCCAGTCCAGAGGGTTCCAGAGCTGGTCGTCTACGGATAATGCTGAGGGGAAAACTTCCAGCACCGGTGCATGTGGCGAGCACACACACCTAATATGGAAGGGACATGAGCAACACATCTCAAACACCAGTTATGGAAAATGTAACTGTCTTTTTGAATCCCCTATGAATGCGTCTTCTCCCCAAGAATGGGAGCTGGAGATCATTATCTCTGATCTCAGGATCATCATCATCTCCCCTCCTTTAAACTCTCTCTCCCATAGGGTTACCATATCTAATAAATAAAAAAAGAGGACCCTCCACGGGCCCTGGCCCCGCCCATTTCCCCACCCCCAGCCCTGCCCCAACTCCGCCCCTTCCCCACCCTAACTCCGCCCCCTCCCACTCCCAGCCACGTGGAAAGGGCTGCCCCAGCGCTACCGGCTTCACGGTTTGCCGGGCAGCCCCCAGACCCTGCGCCCCCGGCCGGCACTTCCCCAGCGCAGCTGGAGCCCGGGAGGGGAAGCGCCCAGCTGGGGGCGCAGGGTCTGGAGGCTGCCCGGCAAACCGTGAAGCCGGTAGCGCTTGGACTTCGGGCAGCCCCCTTGCCTCCGGACCCTGCGCCCCCAGCCAGGCACTTCCCCTCCCGGGCTCCGGCGGCGCAGGGTCCGGAGGCATGGGGGCTGCCCAAAGCCGGTAGCGCTCGGGCAGCCCGGCTCTTAAACAGAGCCGAAGAGTCGGGGAGGAGCAGAGCCACCGCGGACGGAGGCTCTGCTCCTCCCCTGACTCTTCGGCTCTGTTTAAGAGCCGAGCTGCCCCAGCACTACCGGCTTCGGGCAGCCCCCATGCCTCCGGACCCTGCACCGCCGGAGCCCAGGAGGGAAAGTGCCCGGCCGGCGGCTGGGGTCCGGAGGCAAGGGGGCTGCCTGAAGCCCATAGCGCTCGGGCAGCTCGGCTCTTAAACAGAGCCGAAGAGTCAGGGGAGAAGCAGAGCCGCCATTTTCCCGGACATGTTCAGCTTTTTGGCAATTCCCCCTGGACGGAGATTTGAGTGCCGAAAAGCCGGACATGTCCGGGGAAAAAGAGGACGTATGGTAACCCTACTCTCCCACCCTTCTGCTTCTTATTACTCTTGAAGGGTCTCATCATCATTCATCTGATTGAGGAGAATAGGCCTCTCTGAACAGTGAGATAAGGCAGCACTTCTCAACCAGGGGTCTGGCGCCCCCTGGGGGGCCTTGAGGAGGTTTCAGTGGGTCTGCCAAGCAGGGTCTTGCTGAAGCCCAGGGCAGAAAGTTCAAGCCCTGCCGTGTGGAACAGAAGCCCCGGGGCCCTGAGCCCCACCACCCGTGGCTGAAGCTGAAGCTTGAGCAGGCACACACCATATCTTGGCTTTGAATGTGCAATTTTAGTCTCTCTCTCTTCCTCCCTTTTTAAATAATTATTTTGAAAAAGCTTTTGAGAGACCAGTTTAAGTATTAAATAAATTCTAACTCATGTCAAGGTTTTCAGCAGTATCAGGTGTGAAGTTACATAGAAGATCTATTGCTCTCAGGAGAGGCTGTCATCAACATTTTATCTTGATAGCTGGTAACAAACTTGGGCTATACTTCATCTTAAGTACTTTAGCGTGACAGAATGTGGGGGCCCACAGGTTGGGGGAGAGTGGGGAAGGATCTTATAGATTCTGGTTCAGTAATGGCTTCCTGCTACTTGTGTTAGCGAGAAGTGTAACCCTAGTGTTTCAGAAAGGGGCAGGGTGACAAGTCATCTTCTAGCAAATCTAAAATGGTTTTAAAAGGCTGAAAGAATGGTTAGACATGAGGACATAAAATGCATGTCCTGCATTTTTTGCAGCTGTCTGGGACACCCTGTTTTTTCCTCCCAGAGTCTTATTAATTTTTAATAAGTTGTAGGAGTTCTTCCCCCTGGGATGTGTAGCTCTCTTCTTTGTTCTTGAAAGTTCATCTATTGTACTACTGAGCACTGCAGACAGGACCCTCTGAGCCAAATTCTGCTGTTGCTTACACTGGTGTAAATCTGGAGTAACTCAGTTGATTTCAGTAGAGACTTTCTGGTTTTGCACCAGTGTAACCAAGTAGAGAATTTGGTCCTCAGAATTGTTAACAATCCATAACCTGCCTTAAAGAAACCTCAACAGAATAATGTGGCTTTGTTTAAAAATATGAATTAAACTGTGTTTGATCCCAATTTATTTATTTTTGATTTATTCTAAACTAGAGGGGGGAAAAACAGTGTCCATCCCAGGCTATGGGTGTCCTTGACAATCTCTTTGAAATGCCCAATCTATACTTAAGTAAACAGATTCCCTATTAATAGAATATTTGTTTAGATATAATTACAAATATGTAAAATTAAAACAAAATTATGGCTAATCAGTTCCCTGCTTATCTTCCATAGTTACTACAACACATTTCCCCTACCCCAGTTGATGACATCACTGACATCCTGTTCCCTGGTCTGTTTTTGGTGTTAGTGATATAAATGAGGGGTGGGGAGTGGAAACAACAAAGGATCCTGTGCGTAGGTCATGGCTTATTAAAATCTTCATCTTTAATGGGATATTTCAGACTTCTCTGGGTCTTTGGAACCAGACTCTTTATTGTTGAGAATAATTTTCTTAGTTTACATTACCCATTTGAGACTATTTTAACTTTTGAGCACTGTATGCTAAAACAAGGATTAGATTACAGGCATTAGGCTAAGTACACTTAAGTTTACTTGAATAAAAGAAGAAGAAATAGAGCAAGAATAGTAACAAACAATACAGCTCCAGTAAAAAGAAAAGTTTGAAAGAGGAAATGGTGTCCTAATCTAGGCTAGGATTTTCAAAGGAGGTGGAGAGAGAGGCACACCAATCCCATTGAATTTCAATCCGGTTTGGATGCTTAACGCCTTTAATTCCGTTGAAAATCCCATCCCCCTTTTCCATTTTCATTATAAATGATCAAGATCAGTCAAGTGACCAGCACTTGTCATATATATTCATTTTTAGACTAGTCATTTTTTCCATGGCTTCCTAAATGCTGTCCATTGGGAACATTCAGATTAGCTGATTTTGCCCAGATATTGCTGCATATCTCATAGGTAAAAATCACCCATTGCTCTTCTGAAACTACCACTGCCCATTCAGAGCACAGGCACACAACAAGGGAAGATGGAGACCAGGTGAAAACCTTTCCTTGCCTTGGTTAATTTTGGTCAGTCTTTTAGTTTTTTCCCCCCCTCTCTGCCCTCCTCTTTCCCTCCCTTCATATATGTTATGCTGTATATACTTGTGTGTATGTTGATCTCTAATATAGATATGAAATGCTATTGTCTCAGCCTTTTAGAGCACAGACATAGTGTACAGTTGCTTATTTATGACTAACAGATTTATTTGGGCATAAGCTTTTGTGGGTAAAAACCTCACTTCAGATGCATCTTCAAAAGTGAGGTTTTTATCCACGAAAGCTTATGCCCAAATAAATCTGTTAGTCTTTAAGGTGCCACCAGACTCCTTGTTGTTTTTGTAGATACAGACTAACACGGCTACCCCCTGATACTTATTTATGACTGTATATCTTTTTCTTTTGCAATTCTCTTCCCCCTGGCTGAAGGGTGTGGGGAATTGTGTGATTTTCCTAATGTGTGTAAGGTTATTTTTCAGTCACTGGAACCAGTTTTTGTTGGAGGACCATTAGACAGCACCTTGAGTGACTTCTTTGCACTTCTTGCTGAAGCGTGGCGGTAATTGCAAACACACGGGAATTTCTGTGTGTATCCTGTTTCCTACCCAGCTACACCCAATTTACCCTAACACCCTGATAGAAAAACAAGATAGGTACTGATAGGCAGAGAACTCAATGCACTATCACGCCCTAGAGATTCTCCTACTTTTATTAGTGTCCAATTTTTTTCCATGGCACTTTTATATTTCCAAATCTTGTCACGATTGTTCTTGCTACCCCAAATCTCTAATCAGGGATATTTCCATCTATTTTTGCACAACCAGAGGAGAGGGACCAGGAGAAGAATACAGGGTTGTAGCCTGTAAGAATACAGCCCTGCAGACTCAAGTTCTCAATATAAATATAAAATGAAAAAAGACTGTATGTGAAATGGTAGCAGTGAAATCAATGGCAAAACTGGCATTGAATTCCAAAGGGTCAGTATTTTGCACTGTATTTCCAGAGAGTGACTACATGCACACCCCAAGTAGTGTCCCTATGGGTGCTCCTTGTCAGGATATGCATGTGCCTGTGCGCTGTTGACTGGAGATTTTTATCAGCAGTGACTGCAGGTCCACATCTGTGCCCCCAGTATAAGGGTATAGAGAGAGGGGCAGACCTGCTTCCATTCTAGTTCCTTCTCAACCATCTGTGGCTTGGGTTGGAGCATTGTGGTATCCTTCAGTTGAGTCATGAAGCTTGCTACACCTCGCTTTCTTAACCTTTTCCTTTTAGATTTTTCCTTCGTTATTTCTTTGTTTTCTGTTACTAGAACAAGTTTGTGCTTTGAAGGGTTCTGTCCACTTTTTTCTTCTTTGCTTATTTTGGGCCCTTGCAAAATTTTTTTCCTCCAGGCCATATCCACAGCCTCGAGTGTGGGTTATGCCCAAGATCTCCAGGCTTCAAACCTTGCCTGACTTGCCACAGGTCCTTTCCCCTCAGCAACAGATATTCAAGCTACCCCTGCTGCTTGGGAGAAACCCACATTCCCTCTAAATGTAAAATTTGTTTAGGATTTAAAAGCAAATCTAAAAAAGAGGGAGGACAGACCAAGTTCTACTTATGGAGTGCTCTCTGAGACCCATGGGGTCTGAGTCAACCTCCTATATGTCAATTCCACCGATCACCTCTGTTTCAGCGGTAAGCAAAGACCTTGGCGCTCTGGGGTAGTCCCCAGACCTTCCAAGAGGAAGAAAAGACTCCATTCTCCAGAACAAGACTAGAAAAGGGGAAAGTCACCTCCTAAGTCTGGATCTCAGGAGGTCTCATGTCTTGATACAGGTACTACTGAAGCTCCCATTCCCTCTGGCACTGCAGCCAGGATACCTACCTAAGGAGGCCGTAGCATGTACTGAGAGGCAATCTAGAGCAGCCACAATGTCGGCACCTGACTCATTGCCTCTGAAAGCCTGTACCAAGGCGAGGTCCTCCTCTGTACCATCTTCCCTAGCAAGAATAGAAAAGGATACTGTACCTATTTTGGTACAGTATCTTGTACCAGCCAGTATTCTTACTCCCTAAGAACAATAGCCAGGGTCACCAGTACTGTCCAGGCTCCTATCACGCAAATATCTTTGAATCCTCAAAGAGCCCAAATCACTGTTATTAACAGATGCTGAGACTCACTACCTTATGGTACCGACGAACTTCACAGAGACTTCGTACCCTCCGTCTGTTTCTTTGGAGACTCCCCCTCTGTTACCAACACAGTCCCATACATTCTTTTGAGGGCTCTGAGAGACAGGTCCAGCAGATACGATTACAACTGTCTCTGGCACTGTCTCACCAGCCTCCCTTTCTATCTTTGGTACCAAGGCAAGTGCAGGTCTCCTCCTGGGGCCAGTTACCAACCTGACAACTGGTACCTACATCAATGACTTCCCCTATGGATACAGAGAATGATTCCTCATCTGATTCAAAGGTGTCTGTATGTGGTTCCTCCACCTTCTAGTCTCCCTCCCTAGAGGATCACACTGAAGGAGCTCATAGCAAAATGATCTAGGTTCAGAAAAGGATTAGATAAGTTCATGGAGGATAGGTCCACAAAAGGCTATTAGCCAAGATGGTCAGGGGTGCGACCCCATGCGCTGGGTGTCCCTAAACCTCTTGACTGCCAGAAGCTGGGACTGGATCACAGGATGGATGACTCGATGATTGTCCAGTTCTGGTCATTCGCTCTGAAGCATCTGGCGCCAGCCAGCCAGGATACTGGGCTAGATGGACCATTGTTCTGATCCAGTATGGCCATTCTTATGTTCTTACTACTGGCCTCCTTGCAGTTCAGAGTGGCTAGTTATCAATCCCTGATGGCTAAATATGATTTCACTGCCTTTTACCTCAATAGGTCTAGGCCCTTTCAAGTTTCCCCTGGCCACTTCATTTCTGTTGCAGAATGAATGAAGGGACATCCAATCTCCACCCAAAGACTGTCCAAACAGGTTGTAGGTCCTGTCATGCTACGAAGCTCAAGAGTTTATCTCCCTCCCAGAGGTATTGCTCATTCCACCAGGGCTCAGTCTACCTTTGTAGTCCTTCTCAAAAATGTACCCATTTCAGACATCTTCAGGGGAGCCACCTGATCTTTGTCACACACAGTTTTACCAGCATTATGTTCTTGTGCCCACTTCCAAGACTGACATGACCTTTGGTGTCGCTGTCCTATGATCTGTAGTGAATCCACTTCCTTGGCACCCTTCTCCGGGATTGAGGTATTGCTTGGGAATCTCCTGAAATGGTGCACCCCTAGGGGTGCTACTCAAAGGAGGAGAGGTTAATTACCTTGTACAGTAACATGAGTTCAAGATATGTCCCTATGGGTGCACCACTAATTACCCTCCTTTGCCACTGCTTTGGAGTCTTTCTTGAGACTTCTGTGGTTGAGAAGGAACTGGAGAGGCGGCACATCCGCCCTTCATTGAATACCCTCATATTGGGGTACACGGATGACTGGGGTGCGGGCATGGACCTACAGACACTTCTGACAAAAGTCTGATCAGGATCTCATGGGCATGCGCATATCCTGACATAAAGCACCCAGAGGGGACACATCTTGAAGAACTCAAGTTATTGTGCAAGTAAGTAACAGGGCCGCCCAGAGGATTCAGGGGGTCTGGGGTCTTTGGCGGCAGGGTGCCCCCGCCACCGAATTACCGCTGAAGACCCGGCAATTCGGCGGCGGGTCCCGGAGTGGAAGGACCCCCCGCCGCCGAACTGCTGCCGAAGACCCGAAGCCGAAGAAGCTCCGGGGTCCCGGGCCCCGCGAGAGTTTTCCGGGGCCCCTGGAGCGAGTGAAGGACCCCGTTCCAGGGGCCCTGAAAAACTCTTGTGGGGGCCCCCGCGGAGCCCGGGGTCTGGGGCAAATTGCCCCACTTGCACCCCCCCCTCCCCGGGCAGCCCTGGTAAGTAACCTCTCCTTCTTGAAGCCTGACCCAGAAGGGCCATCTCTCAGCATGAAAGGGTGTTCAGTCTCCAGGACCCGTAAATCCTTGGCCTGTCTGTGGAGACTGCCAACAAAGTTGCCCATTATAGCAATGTTTGTGATGTTTGTTCACTGTGTACTGCACTGTGATTGCCAAACACTCCATGTAGGCCTTTGAACTGCCATCAGAAGGTAGTGACACTTCATTTCTATCATCCTGGATTTGCACTGGCAACCTAGGAATTAAAGATTGTTTTATCTCATTAAAATCCTATGACCCACTCAGTCCCTTCAGCAGTGCTTGCTGAAACAGGCCTCTTTTTACATCACAGTAACTTGGCAGGTAAAACACAGCAAGGCAGACAAAGAGACGGAAGTAGAAGAAAAATCATCCATTCACCTTTAAAAATTGATTTTAAGTTTCCTCTTTGTTTTCTGCAGTGTTGTTGTAGCTGTGTTGGTCCCAGGATATTAGAGAGACAAGGTGGGTGAGATAATGTTTTTTACCGGACCAACTTCTAATGGTCCAATAAAAGATATTGCCTCACCCACCATGTCTCTTTGTTTTCTGATTATTTCAATTTGAGGAACCGCCTAAATCCAGTGCCGGGGAAGAGCCCGACATCTGTAGAGTAGACTCCCCTTCAGCAAACAAGCACAGACCTTGAATGAGTGAGGGGGGACCAAGAGGATTTGGAACTGAAAGAGCTCCCTTCATCAGCATCTTTTAGCAAACTTCTCCTGCAGCCGGTTCCCAGACCACAGCAACCACTGCCCTTTGAGCTCCCTTCCCTTCATCCTCTCTCTGCTCACTTGAGCCACAGCCACAACTCTGGGCAGCTTGTTAGGTTTCTGTTTTAGGGCTCTATAAGTAAATGAGCTCCATGAATTTACACTTTGGACTATGGCTACAGTGAAGGATGAGAGCAGACTGGCGTTTTATCTATGGAGGGCATCAGTCGCAAGCTAAGATATCATTTTACAGGTCATGTGTCTAAACGTCTCTCCCTGGGGAGAGACAGGCTTTTCATTAAAGTGAGACACAACCAAAATGCCTCAGACCTCACGTGTTATGTCCAGCTTTAGCATTGATCATCTAATCAGTGCCCCTCTCGTTGTTTTTCGACCCAAATTAATTTCTCCAACTCTGAACAAGTTAAAGGCACGCACTTACCTGCACATCAATTATCACTCACCATATGCCACACAGTTCTAGGCCGATAGTCCATATACCACTGTGCATCTCAATAGCTTTGTATGTAGACCCTCCCTACATGAGGGTGTAGGGAGGATGATATGTGATTTTTTTTTTTAATTACTCAGATCTGGAGGAACTGAGTTCAAAGCAAAACATCTGGGTAAAACGGGGGGAGGAGGGGAGAAGAGCTTTATCCACAGAGTATTCACCACAGAGGATGACTTGATAGTGTTCCTTTACGTGACTAAGTAACAGCTGGATTAATAGGAACTCTCAGGTGTTCCCTTGTGTAGGTCACTGCACTGGTGTTGGTGCTTGGGCATCCTGCAGTGGCATCACGTGTCATTGGGCCTCCCATCCTGGAAGGAGTCCATTTAAAGGTGAACCTAAGAGTGTTAATAACAATATGATCAGAGTTATGAAAGTTCTTGAGTTGAGCTCAAGATCTAGGTGTCACCTACAACCATAGGAGGTATCTAAGAACTCTACTTTTTCATTGCCTTTACTTCCTAACCTCTGGAGGTTGTTCATAGCTAATACCTATCTCACATCTTGTACTTTTCACCTGAAAATTTAAAAGCACTTTCCAAGTGTTCACTAATTATTCCCATATCACTATTTATTTAATGTCATATTGCTGTCCTCATTTTAGAGGTAGAAAGAGATCAGTGACTTGCCCAGGGTCATTCAACTGTTGGGCCTCCCCTCTTCTGAGTTCTCGATTTTTGCATACGACGTCCTACTTCATTTCCTCCTACATCTGGGTCAGTCACTATAATTGTCTCCCTCGCAGATTCAGGTGCGGTCACCAGGTCATTACAGACACCAGTCACAGTTTTCTCTACTGTAGATGCCACATAAAGTCTGCCCATAGGATTGGAAGGGATCTCAAGAGGTCATCTAGTCCAGTCCCCTGCACTCAAGGCAGGACTAAGTATTACCTCCATGCCTGACAGGTGTTTGTCTAATCTGCTCTTAAAAATTTCCAAAGCTAGAGATTCCACAAACTCCCTAAGCAACTTATTCCAGTGCTTAACCACGCTGACTGGAAGGTTTTTCCTAATGTCCAACCTAAACTGCCCTTTTTGCAATTTAAGTCCATTGCTTCTTGTTCTATCCTCAGAGGTTAAAGAGAACAAATTTTCTCCCTTCTCCTTGTAACAACCTTTTATGTACTTGAAAACTGTTATGTCCCCTCTCAGTTTTCTCTTTTCCAGACTAAACAAACCCAATTTTGTCAATCTTCTCTCATAGGTCATGTTTTCTAGACCATTAATCATTTTGGTTGCTCTTCTCTGGACTTTTTCCAATTTGTCCACATCTTTCCTGAAATGTGGTTCTCACAACTGGACACAATACTCCAGTTGAAGCCTAATCAGCGTGGAGTAGAGCGGAAGAATTATTTATTGTCTTGCTTGCAACACTCCTGCTAATATGTCCTGCTTCACTGATTTAGTATCTTAAACAGTTTATTTTCAAATGTTTTTCAGTCCACTTCTAAGCTGCGTTCGTAGAGTGAAGCTTTGTTGGCGGGGTGATAGCAGCTAACTTTTTGCTCTTATTAAATCAGATTCTCCCACAACTTCCAAAGAGTGAGAGTCATGTGGATTGTGGAGCTGGCTAAATCTCATGCAGTTGTCACTGCAAAGACCTTTCTTCTAGATATGTCAGGGTTGAAACAGATCTCTGCAGTCATGCCTATTTCTCATGGTGACCAAGGCAAACAGCAGATTGTTAATCTTGATTCTTCTCTCCTGCCACTCGCTTTGGTACCACATCTGCAGGCAGTAAATTTTCAGAAAGTAAAGTTTTCCTCATCTAAGTGTCCCCAGGAGGCATCCAGTATCCTTTGATGGGTTACCCGGGAGTTTCCAAGATGCATTTCAAGTTCTGTTGGCGCTTGTTCACTTGCAAACAAGTTTTTGTGCTTTTGGCATTTTCTGTGAGTGTGCATGATGATGTCATTCTGTAAAGACATATATTTATTCTGTACCCGGGATAGGAAAAGAAAGACAAAAAGAGATTTCTGGGCACCCAGATGGTGCACTCATAGTTGATAGCCTTTAATTTCGGTTAGATTGGTTCTCATCGCTGTCCTAGGTGATACGAGCATATGGTGGTATAAGTGTGGGTACCCATCTACTGCAGTTTGACCTGGCAGAACTTAAACCCGAGCCTTGTGCATGCTGAATTTCTCCCCTCCCCTTCCCTGACCTCATGCTGATGACAAACCTTACAGAACTCTCTTGGCATTTTCAAAGAGTGCTTCATGTTCCTACAGTTCCCTCTCTGCTTGGGGGGCTGTTTGGCAGTATTAGCGTCTCGAAGCTGTTGAGCTGAATGATATGCATTAATATTACCATCTGGCGTCTCCATGACACAGTGAGTTAACGTGCTGGCCTTTCACATTGGGAAGCCTTGTGAAAATCCCAATTCAGTCACAAGAACAACATGATGGGCTCATCCTGGTCCCTAGCGGACAACTGCCTAAAGCTGCTGCTCCATTTGGTGCACTCCCGTGCAGACTGCGCTAGTGATAAAGGCTGTCTTCCCCATTGACCATTCTACTGTGTTTGAAGTGATGATTGGGATAGTGGTGATTCTGAACAGAAACTCTAAAATTATGCCTCAGAGTTCTGGAGCCTGGCTCTTACTTAATAACCACCTTTCACTGTTTTCATTACGGCATAAGCAATTCTCCTTTCTTAATCCCCTTTTTGCCAAATCAGGGAGCAAATATCTGAGGATATAAAAATATTTTCATCTGATTTTTTTTTTCCTTTGTGTTTTTGTACATTGCTACCGGTAGTTCCCTTCTCTTGCTCATGTAGTACTCTTAGAGCAGGTAACAAAGGGCTGAGGAATTTGGAAATGTGTTATTGACTTACTTATATGGGGAAGTTAATAGAAGCAACTTTGTGACAGGGATGGGTATGTGAAGTCAGTCCCTTACTGGTGCTGTTGACATGAGACTCTCTCTGCTGCTTTCTGTCACGGTGGGTGCTGCAGTTGCAGTTAAACCAACTTTATAAAAACCTCTCATGTATCATTGTATTTTGCCTACGCAGTGACCACTTTTATAAACTAAAATATGGTCCTGGGGCTTCTGGCAGAATTAATGTTTTGCACTGGCGTGTAAAAGGTCTGGGTTTCACACCCGTTCTCTGGGGCTGGGGGTACAAGGATTGACGTGTCTCCTAACAGCAGCGCCTCTGGATGATTACAGGACAGTCCTTAGCTCTTTGCTGTGAGTGATTGAAGGCTATACTGTGAGGCTTCAAGAGGGAGGGTGCAGTTTAAAGCAAGGAAAAATAAGGGGATACTTAAGGCTTTGTTAGAAATCTGGCACCCTTCCATTCGAACAGTAACAATGTCCTTTTATAGGGACTGGTTAGTAAGTAAGAAAAGCAGCTGTTTGACAGTGTGAAGGCATTTCTGGTAAAGTTACATTTTGGAGAAAAGCCTATTTATTCTTCATGCTCTTGCTCTCCTCCTCCTCCTCCTCCCCTTCTAGCTTAGAGACATCTGAAGAGATTTAAAATTTCAAATTATTGTGTCTAAAACTAAAGTGGCAGCCCGGGAGGAGTTCTTGTTTGCCATCATTGAGCCCAGAGCCTCTGGCGAACTTTTTGGCCCAAGGGCCATGTCGGGGAATAGAAATTGTGTGGCGAGCCATGAATGCTCACAAAATTGAGGTTGGGGTGTTGGAGGGGGTGGGGATGAGGAGTTTGGGGGTGCTCTGGGCAGTGACCAAGGAGTTCAGAGGGTGGGAGGGAGATTAGGGCTGGGGCAGAGGTGCAGGAAGGGGTGCAGGTTCTGGCTGAGGGTGTGGGCTCTGGGGTGGGGCTGGGGATGAGAGGTTTGGGGTGCAGGAGGGTGCTCCAGGCTGGGATTGAGGGATTTGGAGAGCGGGAGGGGGTCAGGGCGTTGGGATTTGGGGAGAGGCTCAGGGGTGCAAGCTCCGAGCAGCGCTTACCTCAAGTGGCTCCTGGAAGCAGTGGCATGTCCCTTCTCCGGCTCCTATGTGGAGGCACAACTCTGCACACTGTCCCATCCGCAGGCATTGCCCCTGCAGCTCCCATTGGAGCACGTAGGAGCCGGAGTGGGGCCATGCTGTGGCTTCCGGAGCCGCGTGGTGCAGCCCCAACCCTGCGTCCCGACCCAGCGCCCTGGCCGGAGCGGGGCCGAGCCACGTAGTATGGCTTGCAGGCCAGCTTAAAATGGCTCGCAGGCTATAGTTTGCCCACCCCTTATCTAGATCATCCCTGACAGGTGTTTGTCCAACCTGTTCTTAAAAATCCCCAATGATGGAGATTCCACAATCTCCCTAGGCAATTTATTCCAGTGCTTAACCACTCTGAGGGCTGTGCCAATGTCCTATGGAGTTCTATGTGAACACTGAGTTAGGACCAGTCACAAGATCATGAGGATTTTTACATCCATTTTAAAACCTGCTTCTATTGAAGGGCCTCTGGAAAATGGACCTTTCTGCAAGTCCCAAGGTCTGTAGGTGCCTTGGGCTGGCTCTAGTTTATTGCACATGGACTAGGAGCACCATTGCTGCCCTCCTATAGGTGGTGCACCTCTTTCTGCATTAATGGAAATTACTTCAGTAGCTGATGTGTATGGTATCATGGGATAGGAGGGAAGGGTCTAGCTCCTAGTGACTGATAGACATAAACATATCAGAACATATCAGCCAAAATAGGAATTTTTCTCCTAATGGAAAACCTTAAACTTGCTGTCACCATCCAGAGCAACTGCACTTGCGTTCCCCCTCTGTTGGGCTCCCGAGGACCGCGTTATAGCAGGGTAGAGGTGTAGTTACATGCAGTATTGCCAATTTAGTGATTGTTTGGAAATTTGAATTGAAATTGAAACATTAATATACACTTTAAAAGCATATAAAGTGTATGATAAAATGTGTATCTGAAAAAGTATAATAGATTTGAAAAGTATGAACATAGACTAGCTTCCTTATACAGCTGTTGCTTTTTATGACAATGTCAGTGCATTCATTTCGGTGATGTTGGCCAACCTAATAATTTCAAATTATGATTTATAAGCAAAGTCTAAATGAGCTCTCCCTGATAGCCAGTGATGAGCTAGGGGCTGTGGGGAAAGGCTTCAGGACCAGATTGTATTTATAGTCACACCTAATCTACCTAGGTATCCAGCAACAGAGCTGTGTTGCCCAAGTGATACATTTTGGCTGGAGTTACAAATCACTTGAATGCGGAGGGGTAATGAAATGTTGTTCTTATTTTATGAGTAAAGGGCAGTAGAACTGTACTTAGCCTGTGCTGATTAAGGGCATCAAGAGAGAGGGTGGGAACAGGTGTTTTGCTTGATGGTCTGCCTGAGTCACAAGTACTATTTGACCTGCCCGTCTCCGCTGTTTAAAGACAGAGCTGATTAGGCTCCATAGACAGTCTTTTGTTTTGTTAAGTGACCGCTACAGCTGAAATCACTGATAATCAGGTCTAAGTGCTTAGACCTGCTGTGGGACAGTGTTTCTGTGGAAGAGATGGCCCAGTCTGCGCTAGCAGCGAGGTTCCCCCTCTGAGAGCTCAGCTGAAATCACTGAGAGCTGGGTGGAATCTCAAGAGACCAACTCGCAAAGGTCACAGTGGCAAGTGGCAGCAGAAGGTTACAGCACAGGACCATTGGCAACAGAGCGATGGAGTGAATGGTGGCACAACGAACAACAGTGGCGAGAGCGAACAGTGTGCAGCTGGAGGAACGAGCAAGGTGCCTTCTTGCCCCCCACCTCGGAGGTGAACTCATGTGAAAGCACATCTGAACTCTGAGTCTCCACTGACCAAGGACAACATCAGTGAGTGTTAATGAATCATAGAATATCAGGGTTGGAAGGGACCTCAGGAGGTCATCTAGTCCAACCCCCTGCTCAAAGCAGGACCAATCCCCAGACAGATTTTTGCTCCAGATCCCTAAATGGCCCCCTCAAGGATTGAACTCACAACTCTGGATTTAGCAGGCTAATGCTCAAACCACTGAGCAAGGCTTTTAAGAATGCTGGAGACTCAACACCGTTCATTCTCTGCCTTGTAAGTCTACTGTTGAAATCACTTGGGTCATTAAACAATGCCATCCAGGCATCTGCTACAACAGTAGTAGATCTTTGTCCAGCAATAGAAGCTACATTTGGATCAATCAGAGCTATCCATTGAAAAAGTACTGGAAGAAGCAGACTTCAGTCCAGAAATTGACTAATGAAAGCATTTATATTGAATCCTTAAGTGAGGAGGACAAGAAGTATTTGTTAAAACAACTGAAAAAGTACACAGACTTGATTCTTAAAAATCTACAACAGCGACTTCTAGAATTCTACTCAACCTCTACGTAACTTTTACAGATCCCTGTCCTATAAAACACCGATAGTTGAGTAGAGTGAGGCACTATCAGCAATGGTGTTGCCATGTGCTCAGGACAGAATAGAGAATTTGAACAGAGTGGAATATCATATGATGAATGAATGAAGATTTGACTTCAACTTCTTTTTTTATCATCACTAGTGGCTCGACCTGATCTTTGTGTTCTGTTTCCTGGGATGAAAGAAGTAGGAATACATCTCTTGCTACTCCTAGTCACAAGCTACAGTTGAACGTTCTTTTTCATCATTGAATAGAATTTTGTGTTCTGAAAGAAGTTGCCTTCTGCCTGATCATGTGAAAGAACTAAAGAGCATATCAATTGAAGGAATGGAAGTACCGGACACACGAGAAGCCACCAAAGATGAACGCGTTGCATTTGAGAAGTTCATTAACAGAGTTGTGCAAAATTATAACAAGAAACCAAGAAGGATATAGATGTAGTACTTCATAGAAGGCTTGAGTAGCCAACTTTAATTTGTGTGATGATTTTAAAACATGAGTTAAATCTAATAAAATGGTCATGAAACACTTTTCAGTTTTTACTATGGTGCCATTCAGCCCACCTCCACCCTCACAGACTCACCCCTCATCGGCCCCTTCTCCTCCCCCCCATAAATTTGAACACCCTCCCTAATTTTAATTCCTGGGGAAAACACTGCTTCTGCTTTTGTGGGTGAACAGGATTTGGTGGTGAAGCAGACTCTTCAGTCATCTCACATGTTAAAATCAAATATAGTTCCGTCACGGACCTACTCTTCACTTGCTTTTTTTACTGATCTACTTACTGCATAAACGCTGAATCATGAAGATGAGCTTATGGCAAACTCATTACATTAAACAAAAAAACCTGAATCATTTCAGTCCTCTTCCTCTCTAGATATAAATGAAAATGTGAGAACTCTGATTATCCCTTTAATAAAGTGCCTGCAGTCTTTTAATTTTTCTTTTTACTCTGCCATTCATAATTCCCTCTCAAGAGCTTGAAATAACTGAAATAACCAACTTTATCTGTTTCTTTTTGGTACATATTGATTCTATCCTATCAAACTCCCCTCTGTTTCCTATGGAACAAACGCCATGTGGGCTACTACTTGCTAGGCATCCGAACACTAGGAACAGGAGGTCTGATTTTCTGAAGCGCGGAGCATTCGCCACTTGCATTGGCGTGAATGTGGGAGCTGCAGACTGTCTATACAGCTGAAAATCAGGGCACAAGTTCAGAAGCAGTCCAGAATGAGATTTTAAATGTCATTGAATCTCACTGCAAAGTCTTTCGTCTTAACAACCTCACAATTAATCCAAAAAGTGGCCGCGTCTCAGTTCAGATTCCAGAGGCTTGGTGTGTCTGATGTAGGTAGAAAGTCAGGGGAGGACGGGGCCACTCCACTTAGAGAATATAGGTCACAAGTCAGTGACATTCATTCCTATCCTGAAGGGGGGTCTGGCCCCGAAGTGTGGGAATGTCTGAACATATAATCAACTTGGAGAGTATACTTAAGGGAGAGGATTAACTGCTAGTCACTGAGAAGGAAATGTGTATTCAAGGCATTACACTAATGGACTTTGAATCAGGCCATGGTTCAGTGTTTAAAGAAACATATGGTCTCAGTAAACTTGCAAATTTTAAAGGAGAGGTTCTGTCTCAGGCCAGGCCATAGTCCTCTGCAGTTTATTTCTCCAAGGTATTTTGAGCTGCATTTAAAATCATCTCTACAATGTAGGTACCTGCAAAGTAATAATAATAATAAAAAAAGTCCCCTTCACCCCCACCCCCCAAAAGTACCAGGGGTAGGGGTGAAGTTGGTGACCGAGCCTATTCCTGCCCTAGCATTTGTGCTCAGGGTACCTACATTGACAACCCAGCTTTGGTTACAAGAAGAAACAAGATTGATGGTCTCAACCTAGTGCATGACTATCTGCATTACAAAACTGTCACACAGTTCAGCATGGCCCTAGCATTAAGGTGAAATCCAGGAGGGACCCAAGCCTAAAATAGCAGGAGTTACTACAAGTGAAGATAGAAGTTTATTTGGTAAACAGTGTAGGAAAACCCTTTTTTCCTTATCCTAATTATTACTCCTTGCATATTTTTACTCCAAAATATTATTATTGTTTTTTAAAAGAGGGGTGGGATAGGAGAGGAGAGAGAAAACTCTGTAGGAGAGAGCAGTATCTTTCCTAATAGATTTCTCCAAAAGAATTCTGTTGAGTAGTTTAAGGTTTGCCCTGACCTTGCTTTAAGAGGGTGAGGGAGATATCGTCTAAATTCTTATTTTGTTGGTGTTGGTTTTGTTAACAAAAAAACAACAATGTCACCAGAAATTCAAACAAGATGGAAATGCACTGGTTGGCCCCCCCCCCCCCCCCAGAAACTGGTGTAAGCTCTCTAGCTGGCACAGCAGCAGTTTAATCACAAGCCTAATCCCCCGAATGGTGGTGGTAGACAATACACTGGTTATACAGTTGCATCCAAAAAAAAAAAAAAAAATTTAAGGGCACTTTCCATTTTAACTCCATTAAAAATAAAGCATGGGTGGCTCGCTAGCCCAGGAACACATGGTTAATCAAAGGATCAGCTTTCTGGACTGAGATCTCGGGAACACGGCGTAGGGAATACTGTCCTCAGAGACCCACAATGCTCTCTAGTAGTGCACCCTCGACAGAAGAGGCAGTATTGATTGATCCCAGCAGGAACTGCAGCCTGATCTCTGCAGATGGAGAGTTATCTGTGCCTATCACGCTGCCTTTTTCAGTGTTAGGGTTGGGGGTAAGTCTAAGGCAGAGAGAAATCAGTGTTTCTCAAAATGGAAAAAGACAAAATTAAGAAATTATTTTCTCTTTGGAGATGGAGACATACACAGTGGATATTTCCTTTATGGGACAATCCTATAGAGTCCAACAGACAATAATAACTTACCTATAGATTTTTGACCTCCCCCTTCCCGATAGAATGTAATAATGGTTTCTCTGCCACAGAATTCTGTAGGATGATTTGAAAAGCTTATAGAAAGGATATCATTCTCCTTTAAAGTCTGTAGGTTTTTAGAGTAATTTCTTTAGGACACTTAGGGCTTTTCCTTAACTGTTTATAAAAAGATTAAAACTCCAAATGATGGATTGGAAACTCTGTTCCTTTACACAAAAAAGCAACCTTGTTTCAGTATATTCTCATCTGTCACATTGAATAAATGTCTGAATGTTCCTAGCATCTCTTGTTCCATGGGACTCTTAGAATGTGAAGTTACTCTTGTAGCACATGTAGGCCATAGCCAGTATATGATCTACCACAGCCCCTTCGTTTGTGCATTATGCATGGGATTAGAAGGCTGTTTTTCTTTTTCTAGCCACAGGGAAGTGCTTCCTGTTCTGAAACATGATCCACTTCCATTTAAAAACCAATCTGTAAACAGTGTTACTATTTTCAGTCACATATAACAGTGAAGAAGGCTCAGTCATGATTATTAGTGTAACTTGGGATCTATGGCAAAAACTATATTCTCTCTCTGGCTGTAGGAAAGAGAGTCTTGTAGGTCTACCAGCTGATTTCTAGAGTCTCCTGCTTATTCATTGTACACATGATTGTATTCCATATCTTTTGGGAGGGAAAGAGAAAACATAGAAGTATTTTTTTTCTTTTTACATAAAAAAGTTAATTGGAAGTGAAAAACTCACACCATTGGCTTCAGTCAGTTATTGTGTGAACGTTCCACTGTGCAAGTGTCTGATCATAGCTCTGCTAATACTAACCTGCCATACATGTCCTCCTATTCCAGCCATGAGCCACTAGTTAGCACCACCTGTACCTTGACCTACAACTATCCCTGGTATTCCAGCCCTAGGTTACCATACAGCTTTGCAAATGCACCTCTATTGACTTGACCTGTGAAAACCTGTTCTTATTTCAGTCCTGGTTCTCACACAGGGTTGTTGTCTATCTTGTTATTTCTAGGATTGCCCTCATTTTAATGGACCATTACACATCCCGCAAACCTCACCATAAAAATACCCACCAAAAAGACAATTCTGTCTCATTTTCCTGTCATTTCCAAAATGTACAAATGGTTGTAAAACCTCAGAAACAGAGAAGCCTCTAGTGTTCACATCTGCTTTTGTTTGCAAATTCCACACTTCCTATGTATTTCAAGGCTTGCAGTAACCAGTGGGGAAAAGTGCAGAGCTATTGTCAGTGTTTGTGTTTTATGTACCCATTTACAGAGACATAACTGATGTCAATTTCCCTGTTGAAAACACAGTGGGAATAGGCTGATGTGACAGAATACCTGCTTCAGGGGCAGAGGGAACTGGTGGTGGGTTTTCTTTTGCTGACTGGATTGTTGGTCATGGTGCTTGTGAATTTGCGGGGAGTCGGCTCTGTCATCGAAACCAAATCTTTCTGGAATGTTTTTGCTGGCAGCCATGCAGTGTATGTCAGGGAAGGTGCTGATATCTTGCATAGTAAGTGGGCGATTAAACCAAGATGGAGTGTTCAGTGTCTTAGCAGCCTAATATTTTGTACAATATTCATTTCAACAAAGTCCTTTCAAGTACTGAATATCTTTCAAGTAAAGGACACATGAATAAATACTTTGTAATGAATTAACTTCAGGTCTAAAGTGGCCTTTGAACCAGGCCATAGATAGAGCTTTCTGATTGACAGTCCATGATCTCATACACATGTCACTAATAATGCTCAGTAAATGCACACTCATTCTGTTATATAAAGTCCATTTCATAACAGTACTAAAATACTCTATGCTGTGCACTACATGGTAATAATTATTACACCTCTTGGGTGGTTAAAGTCATTTGGCCTCAGCCTCTTGCCTACAGCACTTCCAGAGACATGTTATAATCACCTGGAAATGTGCTGCCTGTTGTGTCCTATTGCTTAAGTAGTTGGGTGTCTCAGTTACAGGCATTAGGAAAATATCTTCCCAGCATGTGTGATAAGTTGTTAGAATAATACAGCTCATAAAGGTGCAGCTCAGTGAAAGACACTCATTTTTGGGGCCATGTTTTGCTCTTCTGTGTCTTTCACTCTTCCCCAGTCCCTGTCAGGAAGAACTATCTCCTTATACTCAGTTCAGTGCACCACAGGCAAAGACTAATGGTAGCAGGAGCTGTAGGAGAGTGAATTTACAGTCATGGGGCTGGTTGAGATGAACCAGGTTGTAAACTGAACAGATAACTATAAGTAGGGTTTGTGTTTTAACTGCTCTTCTGCTTATCAGGGCTGCCACATGTGTGATGGACGAAGTCACTCCTGCCTCAGGAAGGTTAATTTCATATCCTCAGTAAAGTTGTAACAGATTCTCTCTCTTCCTCAAATATTATTATTCATTATTTGTATTGTAATAGTATCTAGGATCCCCTGTGATGGACCAGGGCCCACTGTGCTGTATAAGCACAGAACAAATGTATACTGTACAGTTCTTTAAAAAGTAATAGTCTTAAAGTCCTGTGGGATAAAATGGTCAGAGAAGCAGTCTGAAGTAAAATCAAAGCTTTTACAGTATCTAAAACAATTACTGTGTCCCCTTTCTCTGAGGGAGGAATCGCTAGAAGCTTGACTCAATGGGTGGGTTGCGGGAGAGCTCTGAGGGAAGATACAATTTTTCTGGCATTGCTAATCGTTAAAAATCTCTACCCACAAGTGTTTATTACTACGGCTGTCAAGTGATTAAAAAAATTGTGATTAATAGCGTGATTAAAAATATTAATCGTGATTAATCACATGATTAAGCACACTGTTAATAATAGAATACCATTTATTTAAATAGTTCTGGATATTTTCTACATTTTCAAATGTATTGATTTTAGTTACAACACAGAATACAAACTGTACAGTGCTCACTTTATATTATTTTTATTACAAATATTTGCACTGTAAAAACAAGTAATAGTATTTTTGAATTCACCTAATACAAGTACTGTAGTGCAATCTCTTTATCATGAAAGTTGAACTTACAAATGTAGAATTATATACACAAAAATAACTGCACTCAAAAATAAAACAATGTAAAATTTTAGAGCCTACAAATCCACTCAGTCCTACTTCTTGTTCAGCCAATCGCTCAAACAAGTTTATTTACATTTGCAGGAGATAATGCTGCCCACTTCTTGTTTACAATGTTACCTGAAAGTGAGAACCGGCATTTGTAATATATAGTGAGCACTGTACACTTTGTATTCTGTGTTGTAATTGAAATCAAAATATTTGAAAATGTAGAAAAACATCTACAGATATTTAATAAATTTCAGTTGGCATTCTATTGTTTAACAGTGTGATTAATCGCAATTAATTTTTTGAGTTAATCGCGTGAGTTAACTGCAATTAATCGACAGCCCTATTTATTACTGAAATGGAAGTTGGGGATTACTGGAAAATATTTATTTGTTTAACCAAACAATATTAGCCTCCAATTTCCCCCACTAACTCAAAGGCAGGCTAGGTTTTCCCTTTTGCAGCTTTGTGCTATTCCTAGATTTCACCCTGACAAAGAGCACGAGGAGGGGATTTTGGCAGAATGGAGAAATATGATAGTGACTTTTGGGTCTAGAAACATTCAGCTTGGGGATGGAATATTTATTTCCCCAAAAGTAAGTTAAATGATTTGAAAAGTAAAAGCAACTGCATACCTTTAGGAGGAGAGCTGAGCGAATAATTCCCAGCAAAGGGGTGATCTGATGAGTTGTGTGTCTTTTTTTGCTTCTGGAATATTGTGAACAGATTGTAACTTTCTTACATGTATTTGTTGTTTTGGAATTATTTGCCAATTTATTTTTTTTCAACGTTGACTTCTTTATTCCAAATGTGTTGTTGCTTGGTTGTGATTTGTTAAAATTTATTAATCGACAGCCCTATTTATTACTGAAATGGGGGGAGGGATAGCTCAGTGGATTGAGCATTGGCCTACTAAACCCAGGGTTGTGAGTTCAGGCCTTGAGGGGGCCATTTAGGGATCTGGGGCAAAAAATCTGTCTGGGGATTGGCCCTGCTTTGAGCAGAGGGTTGCACTAGATGACCTCCTGAGTTCCCTTCCAACCCTGATATTCTATGATTCTATGAAAATCACATTGCACACCAGCACAAGCTTAAACATCAGGTTTTTGTTATGAGTGCTTGCAGAAAGCCAATTTAAATTTTGCATTGTGTGAGCATTCAGACATGAGCTTCAGAGATTCCCTTGCTGAGAGCAGATATGCTAGTGGATCTGATTGCATGAATATTTGTGGAAACAACACAGAGGGCACAAATGGGTTTAAAAAAAATCCTTCAAATGAATATTTGTGGAAACATTTGGCCTACATACCATGGTGATTAGCAGCTTACAAATATCTAGATAGAATAGAATAGACTATTTGCCCAGCTCTATTTATGACAGGGGATGCAGATTTGTAATCATACCAGAGAGTCAGTGAAGCTGCTGTATTAGGGGATTATAAAGTGAAACTGAAATGACAAAAGGGTATGGGAGTTCTATGTCGGGAATACTTGCAGGATCAGACCCTAAGTTTTTTCCCAGAATGATAATGAAAGTGTAACTAAAGCTTCTAGACAGCAACTTAAATCTCTCCCTTCCCCAGCAAACTCCTTCTCTCCCCAAAACAGCCATTTTAGACCACCGGTCTCACCGGCTTTCTCCCCAGAGATCTCATTCTAGCTGGTAATATGTCTCGAAGGCCAGGCCATGTGTAATTAGAGCAGCTTTGGAATGCTGTGAACTGTCATATAAAAATGATTCAGAGAAGAATTGCTTTCCAAAACCAGTTAACGCCTGGCTTAAAATAGATCTGACGGGTCATTCTTTTGGCTGCCAAAGCCAGCACAGAAATTCTTGTTCATTTTTTCCACCTCCACTGTTGTCACCACCATTCTCCTCTTCTTCACCCAAGTTCCATTTATTTTATGGCAAGACACATTGCATTTTTCAGTGTGATATTAACTTTTTTCAGTGATATCCTCTAGTTTCCCAGGCAACCAAACAGTTACACCATCAAGATCATGAGTTTTAAATACAGAGTGTGAAGGCAGTAGGGGGTGGGGATAAATGCTCTCTCCCTCTGGCATTAGCGGAGCCAAGGAATCTGAACGTTCATCTCCCTGGGTTGGCTTGTAGAAGATGGTCTTCATTTAGAGATGAAGTGCCTACATATTTCAAATCTCGGAAATGGTAGCTATTATATTTCTGTTCGTCACGCAGGGCAAAAGCCTGGAACTAGGGTGCAGCTGGACTGGTCAAGCTGCACGCTAAAGCTGTCTCTGGGAGTAGATGAAAGGAGTCTTTACCACCTTCCCTTGTCAGCTGTGGAGTGGGAATGGAGCCACTCTGAACTCATTATTCTAGCCCTAGAGCAGTAGTAATACCCTAACAGCCAATATTCTCCCCCTTTGCAGGGACGTTAGGACCAGTGGGTGCACCAGCCATGATCCTCTTGCATGCTGGGGCACAGGGAGATGCTATACAATAGAATTCTGTTGTGCATGTGATTATGGACTTCCTATGTGCCCTGGGATCTACAAATCTTTCTCCTATCCCATGGGAGAAATGCACCAGACCCTACATCGCTTTAGATGAAGGGGCAAGGTCTGACACTACTGCATTTTCCTCTCCCTTTTGTGGATTCCCACAGAGAGCTGTAAAGCTTTCCTTGTAAATAAGTCAATCCAGGAGATAAGGGTCTGTGGTGACAGTGTAGGCAGAGCTGAAATCTCCAGAACCCCCTTGAGAAAAAATTAACTCTGTATAGCTCATTACAGACCATTACATATCTACAATACAGTAGAACCTCACTAAATCAGCACACTTGAGAACTCTAGGGCAAAAACGGAGGTCTCTCCCTGCTTCGCACAAAAGATACCAAGGGCTGTTTGACTTCTAATGTTCGGAAAGATGAGGGTGAGAATAAATCCAATCTGGACTGTTAAACTAAGGTAACTTTTCAAAAGCCTTTTCATTCTGGGTATTTCCCTGTCTGGGATTTAGGTTGTGTGGAAGGTTTATACAGCTGTCTTGCATAGTCATCTTGATGTGAATGAATTTCCACAGTACCAATGTCTGTATAGAGTCAGTAGCCCAAGGCTTATGCAAATGGATCGTATTATACCAGGAACATTTGACCAAATTTTGTATCCAGTGACCACTGTCATCTAAGCATGCAGCTGAGTCTGCATACCAGCAGATGGATATCTTTCTGCTGTTATGTTTCCCATATCGCCTCCAAAGTGAAAATGGAGCTGAACTCACTGCAGCTGTTATTACAGAGCTGAAGCTAATGTGGAAAGAATTAGCAATTATCCATGGTAAGTCTCATCCACAAAGTCAAAGATCTGTATAGTTTTTGGAAAAGGAGATGTGAAGAATAGGCTTGCAGTAATGAAAAGTGAAGATAATACCAATGCAAGGCTGTTGGAATCTAGTTCATTCAATTTCACAAAAAACACAGGTTAAGGGACCAGACAATCACCAGGTACTGTTCTCTTCAGTGGAGATGCAAAGGTCTGACTAATGTAATTGGACCATATTCTGTGCTTGTGTACATCTTGTGAAATCACAGTACTTGCACTAGGTTGGATGGGGTGTGAGTAAAGGTAGAGTTTGGCACATCATCTCTACAACTGGAAGACTTAGAATGGATGCAGCCAGAAGATGATTTCTTGTCTGTTTAGCCCTGTAACAGGGTCAGCTGCCTCCCAAGGACCCTCTGGTGGCCTGGAGTGGCTCTGTGGCACCTTCCCTCCGTGTCCCTTCTTCCTGGGCTCCTCAGTAAATTTCACACAGGCTTCTTTCTGTGCATACACCCCTTACTAAAGTCTGGGTTTATTAATGTCACAGTTGAAAACAAAACTAAAGTCCACAAGGTCGATTAAATTCACTGTTTTAAGCAGGCCACTCTAAGCCCTACCTGTCTGGGGTCTTGTTCCTCTAATGTCTCAAACTTGCCTGTAGGAGTCTGCTAATGCTTTGCAGCTTCCCCTGCCAGCTTCCTTCTTTATAAGGCCTAGCTGCCTCTCCTTCAGCCTACTTGAGTATCAGGTAATTGGTCACAGAGACACTGGACCCCACACCTTCTTAAAGGTGCAAGTCAACCTATGACAAGGCCCTACTTACAATCAGAAATCTCATGACCAATCAGATTTTCATAGCCAACATCCTTGTCATCAGTCAGCACCAATCCCGCTAGTAGTATTTGCACAATTCTCCAGAAAGAAGGAGAAAACCTCAGCAAGCAGATAAATAGGACACATGCTCCTTGGCAAGCATATGGAGAGAGAATGATGCAATTAAGTAGAATCAAACTTAGCTTGAAGAGAAGGTTGCTGGAAAAGCAGAAGTCAGTGTAGCTGTACCCTTTTCATGTTGAGACAGTCCCTAGAGATTGAAAGAAAATTCTTGGTGTTATTTTAAACGTGTGTGAGCGAGAGACACACTACATGATTGGTGGCCTTTCAGGGTTGTGGATATCTGGGAAGCTGTTTATACTTTTCACCTAGTGAGGTGATGCAGGGACCCTGGTGAACAGCAGGAGGATGGGGAGACTGAGCAGAGCCCAGGAGGAGCTAGAGCTGAGCCCAGGGGAAGGGTAGGGCTTGAAGAAGGGTAGAAGAGCCTCTGGAGAGAAGGGCTGTGCCCACCTTAAGGCTGGGACAGAAGCCTTTTATTTTGTGATGTTTGGACTAAGACACCTTGGCAACGAAACCATGCTGATGGCTGAGAGTGCCATCACAAACAAGGGTGATTGCCGCTGCAAACTCGGCATGCTCTGGGACTGCACCCTGCTACAATATTGACATTGGTTGAGATTTTCAAACTGACCTAGGGGATTTGGAGGCCCATGTTGCATAGAGGATAATTGGGCCTCCAAATCCCCTAGTTAGCTTTGACAATTTCTAACTGCTGTCTTTTTTTATAGCTGTTTATACCATTTTTATTATGCACCTACTTATGGAGCATGTGACATTGCTTGTGTCAGTCATTGTTAAATAAGAAGTTAATTTCTTATTTAGAAATATTGAACCTATTAAACTGAGATATTTTCCCCTAAATGTTTTACCTGAGCTCATTGGAACTGTATTTCTTGTAATTGACCTGCTTCAGTGCCAGCGTCCATCATTCTGCTATAGCTTGGTTTAGAAAAAGATTTACTATGTGCTTATTGCCATGACTATTTTATATGATACATTCCTGCTCATTACCTGAAATGATCATAACTTCAGGCCTCCCAAGCCTGTTTTCTGAAGCAGGAGACTCCTGAAAAATAACATTTATCCTGCTGTCCCTCACGATCGCTCTGAGTTCCTGCCAGAGGGAGATTTGAAGTCCTGGCTCTGTGCTAGACTGCAGACATCACCAGACACCTGCTGTTCCCCCACTCAAGCCAAGGGTCTGAAGCTGTTGTGGCAAAGCCTGCTACTTTCTGGCATGCTGCTCCTCACCAGCCTACTCCTCTGTTACAGATACCACTGCTCCTTACCTTGCCTCAAACACAAGGCCAGAGGCGGGGAGCCAGCCAGTGGTCACAGTCTTCAGGAGCACGCCTCACTCTAACATAAAAGTACTCTTCTGATCAGTGCGCAGCTCGGGCCACATGTTCCAGCTGGAACGTGGAGCACTGAGAGTCTGTGGGAAAGGAGAGGACCAGCATGGGAGGGAAGGGATTCTAACAAAAGCAGGGACAGCAGAAGACAGGGAGAAGTTACTGGGCAACGTAAGTGTGAGCAGAGAGAGAATTTGATTTGAGGGAGAGAAAAGAAGAAATCACTAGGAGTTAGAGGACAAATGGGGGAAAAAATAACAAAGGAAGACCAGCGGAAAGGAAGAAAGGTCTTTAGTCTAGAAAAAGGGAAGAGGATTAATTTTTCGGGAAAAGAGACAGAAGAGAAAATGAAGGAGAAACCAGACAGAAAGGAGGAAGCTGAACACTGAATGAATTGAAGATAGTAATGGAGGAAGAGAATAAAGACATTTAAATGGGAAAGAAAAAGCACTAAAAGTAGTCCACAACTTTTCTGTACTCTTCCCCCCTCCCCACCAGGTTTTTTTGTGTTCCCCTGGCAAACAGTCCACACCTTCATATATTTTTGGGAAGAGGGATTACAAAATATCTTGGCTGTGGAGGTTTAAGTCCACTGCTTCCAAATCTTACAGTTGGTCATATATTTGTAAAATAACATACCATAGCAGGTGTATGCAATTAGAAACAAGAGTTTTCCAGATATGGGTGATTGCTGATTTGCAAAGCAATAAATATTGACTTTTCCTTATCCTGCTGCACAGAATCTAATTCTAAACTGCATAATTCTATAGCATTTGAAAACTACATTTTGGGTACCCCTCTTATGCTTTTTTATCTGTTAGTATTACTAAATGAAAGGCCATTCATCTAATAGGCTATTTGTAAAAATTGACAAGTTTTTCAGATAACCAGTTTTGAATGGAAATGTAATTAAAAGCAAAATTGTCCTGTTGCCTTGAGTATTTAGCACTCCAGCTTCGTATGTACTCTGGTGTTCTTGCTTCCTTGTTTACCTGTTACTGTTTTTCTCTCAAATATTAATAAATAAAAAGCCTTAAATTAAGGCAACTATTTTGTGTCCTTACTTTAGAGATATGCTCTCCTAATACTCTTCTCAGCTACATATGCTCCTCAGTGTGTAAGTAGACTGTGGAACTCCTTGCCACAGGAAATTGTTGAAGCCATACATTTAGCAAGATTCAAAGAGGGATTGGATATTTAGATAGCTAACAAGAATATTCAGTTATTACAATTAGATTATACATTTTGGAAAGGGTGTTAAATCTCATGCTTCAGGGCTTAAGTGAGCCTCTAACTAGTAGACAGTAGGGGTATGTATAGACTACAAAATTAGGTAAATTTTATAGAAGTCGATTTTTAGAAATCGATTGTATACAGTCGATTGCGTATGTCCCCACTAAGCGCATTAAGTCAGCGGAGTGCATCCTCACTACAGTGGCTAGCTTCGACTTACGGAGCGGCGCACTGCGGGTAGCTATCCCACAGTTCCCGCAGTCTCTGCCACCCACTGGAATTCTGGGTTAAGCTCCCAATGCCTGATGGGGCAAAAACATTGTTGCGGGTGGTTTTGGGTACATGTCGTCAGTTTCCCCTCCCTCCATGAAATCAATGGTAGACAATCGTTTTGCGCCTCTTTTTCCGCGCAGACGCCATACCACAGCAAGTGTGCAGCCCGCTCAGCTCACCAACACCGCCGCTGTTGTGTCCTGGGTGCTGCTGGCAGCAGATGGTGCAGTAGGTCTGCATACCATCATCATACACCGCTTCCGCTGCAACTCTGCTCTGCTGCTATTGCCTCGATAGCGAATTTCTCCGTGTTTTCTGTCATGGTCTCCTGGGTACATGTTTTCTCCTTTGGGAAATGTGCGCGGTGCTAACCGTTGACCTCCACCACTTCTGCTGCAACTCTGCTCTCCTGCAGACCCCATATCACGGCAAGCATGGAGCCGCTCAGCTCACTGCTGCTGCTGTGAGCACTGTAAACACCTCGCGCGTTATCCTGCAGTATGTGCAGAACCTGCAAAAGCAGGCGAGGAGGCGATGATAGCGCGATCATGATAGTGATGAGGACATGGACACAGACTTCTCTCAAAGCACGGGCCCTGGCAATTTGGACATCATGCTGTTAATGGGGCAGGTTCATGCTGTGGAACACTAATTCTGGGTCCGGGAAACAAGCACAGACTGGTGGGACCGCATATTGTTGCAGGTGTGGGAAGATTCGCAGTGGCTGCGAAACTTTTGCATGCGTAAGGGCACTTTCATGAAACTTTGTGACTTGCTTTCCCCTGCCCTGAAGCACAAGAATACCACCATGAGAGCAGCCCTGACAGTTGAGAAGCAAGTGGCGATAGACCTCTGGAAGCTTGCAACGCCAGACAGCTACTGGTCAGTCGGGAATCAATTTGGAGTGGGTAAATCTACTGTGGGAGCTGCTGTGATCCAAGTAGCCAATGCAAACACTGAGCTGCTGATATCAAGGGTAGTGACTCTGGGAAATGTGCAGGTCATAGTGGATGGCTTTGCTGCAATGGGGTTCCCTAACTGTGGTGGGGCGATAGACGGAACGCATATCCCTATCTTGGGACCGAACCACCTTGGCAGCCAGTACGTGAACTGCAAGGGGTACTTTTCAGTGGTGCTGCAAGCACTGGTGGATCACAAGGGACATTTCACCGACATCAACGTGGGATGTCCGGGAAAGGTACATGACGCTCGCATCTTCAGGAACTCTGATCTGTTTGAACAGCTGCAGGAAGGAACTTACTTCCCAGACCAGAAAATTACCATTAGGGATGTTGAAATGCCTATAGTTATCCTTGGGGACTCAGCCTACACCTTAATGCCATGGCTCATGAAGCCATACACAGGCACCCTGGACAGTAGTAAGGAGCAGTTCAACTATAGGCTGAGCAAGTGCAGAATGGTGGTAAAATGTTCATTTGGACGTTTAAAAGCTCGCTGGCGCAGTTTACTGACTAGGTTAGACCTCAGTGAAACCAATATTCCCATTGTTATTACTGCTTGCTGTGTGCTCCACAATATCTGTGAGAGTAAGGGGGAGATGTTTATGGTGGGGTGGGAGGTTGAGGCAAATCGCCTGGCGGCCGATTACACGCAGCCAGACACCAGGGCAATTAGAAGAGCACAGCTGCATGACTGGCCAGGCTACGGTGTGACAGTTCTCTTTGTTTCTCCTTGATGAAAACCCGCCCCCTTGGTTGACTCTACTTCCCTGTAAGCCAACCAACCTCCCCCCTTCGATCACAACTTTCAGAGGCAATAAAGTCATTATTGTTTCCAAATCATGCATTCTTTATTAATTCATCACACAAATAGGGGGAAAACTTGCAAGGTAGCTCGGGAGGGGTGGGTGAGGAGGGAAGCACCGGGTGGGGTGGTGGATGGGGGGAGGAGGGATGGACAAGGCCACACTAAAATTCAAAACTTATTGAATGCCAGCCTTCTGTTGCTTGGGCAATCCTCTGGGGTGGAGTGGCTGGGTGCCCGTAGCCTCCCCCTCCCCCCACACATTCTTGGGCATCTGGGTGAGGAGGATATGGAACTTGGGGAGGAGGGCAGGCAGTTATACAGCGGGTGTAGCGGTGGTCTGTGCTCCTGTTGCCTTTCCTGCAGCTCCACCAGACACCTGAGCATGTCAGTTTGCTCCCCCATTAGCCTCAGCATTGCATCCTGCCTCCTCTCAGTGTACTCCTCCCTCCTCTCATCGCGTTCATTTAACATTTCCTGGACTCTGCCATTGTTTGCCTCCACGCATTCTGCTAAGCTCTTTCGGTACGGGAGGACTGCATGAGCTCTGAGAACATCTCATCGTGAGTGCATTTTTTTTCGCCTTCTAATCTGCGCTAGCCTCTGGGATGGAGATGGTAGGGGGAGTGTAGAAACATTTGTAGCTGCGGGAGGGAAAAAAAGGGAGAGTAGTATTTTAAGATACATTTTAGAAAACAAAGGGAAGACTATTTCACACAGAATCAAGCGATTCACATTACAAGCACATGTGGTTTTGCTACAAGGTCTCATTTTGCCTCTTATATTGAGTGCCTGCCGGTTTGGTGTGAGACATCACATACACTCAGCTGGGCAACAAAATTCGGCTTGCGGGCAGCCATGGTAAGGCAAAGGGTTTTGGTTTCTTCAACCTTCATAACATGTGGGAACAGTTTCAAACAGCAGCGCTCTCCTTTCCCATACCAAGCAAAGCCCATTGAGTTGGCCATTTTAAAGGAGGGGCTGCGGCTTCAGGTGAATGTGCAGCACAATCCATCTCCCCCCCCCCCCCCAATTCTCTAGAATGATCGCTTCATCCTTTTCCCTCTCCTCTCCTCCCCCCCACCCAAACGTGGCTAGTATTGGGGAAGATCCTAGTCAGCCAAACGTGACCAGCTCAGCATGAACGGGCCTACCCCCACCGCATGGCTAACAGCGGGGATGATTTATTTTCAGCCAAAGGCAAACAGCCAAAGCCCGGGCCCATTCGCTGCAAGGTTTTGTTCTGCAATGATTCCAGACTACTTGATACTGGCTTGGCGTGGTAAATTAATCATTAAACACGCTTGCTTTTAAACCCTGTATTATATTTACAAAGGTACATTCTCACCAGAGGTGCCTTCTCTGGCTTCATGGTCCGGGAGCTCGCCTTGGGAGGGTTGGGAGGGTATTGGCTCCAGGGTGATGAACAGTTCCTGACTGCCGGGGAGAAGGGATTCTCCACTTGCCTCCTATGTGCTATCCTCCACCACCTCCTCCTCCTCATCTTCAAACTCCTCATCCCTGTTGCATAAGACTCCCCCCTTGCGAGTGTCCACGGACAGTGGTGGGGTAGTGGTAGGGGCCACCCCCAAAATTGCATGCAGCTCATCATAGAAGCGGCATGTATGGGGCTCTGACCCGGAATGACCGTTTGCATCCTTTGTTTTTTGGTAGGCTTGCCTCAGCTCCTTAACTTTCACACGGCACTGCTGTATGTTCCTGTTGTAGCATCTGTCCATCATGCCCTTAGAGATTTTGGCAAATATATTGGCATTTCGTCTTTTGGAAGGGAGTTCTGCCTGCACGGATTCTTCTCCCCATACAGCGATCAGATCCAGTACCTCCCGTTCGGTCCATGCTGGAGCTCTTTTGTGATTCTGGGACTCCGTGGTCACCTGTGCTGATCAGCTCACCACGCTGGCCAAACAGGAAATGAAATTCAAAAGTTCGTGGGGCTTTTCCTGTCTACCTGGCCAGTGCATCTGAGTTGAGAGTGCTGTCCAGAGCGGTCACAATGGAGCACTCTGGGATAGCTCCCAGAGGCCAATACCATCGAATTGCATCCATACTACCCCAAATTTTGACCCAGCAAGCTTGATTTTAGTGCTAAACCCCTCGCCGGGAGGACCACAGAAATCGATTTTAAGAGCCCTTTAAGTCAACAAAACAGGCTTGGTTGTGTGGATGGGTGCAGAGTTAAATCGACCTAACGCTGCTAAATTCAACCTAAACTCATAGTGTAGACCAGGACTAGGATGAAACCTAATGTGTATGTGTTGGGGAGTAGATCATCCCACATCTGCAGGGTTCTTACATCTTCCTCGGAAGCATCTGGTACT
This sequence comes from Malaclemys terrapin pileata, assembly GCF_027887155.1. Lineage (NCBI taxonomy): Eukaryota > Metazoa > Chordata > Testudines > Emydidae > Malaclemys > Malaclemys terrapin. The sequence continues at coordinate 86,953,705 of NC_071511.1, read as the reverse complement.
GGCCATTGTCAAGATACTGGACTAGATGGACCTCGGGTCTGATCCAGTCTCGCAGTTCCTAATATTGCCATTTTGGTTTGTTTTTTTACCAGCACTCTAATGAGGAGATGCTATTTGTAGACCTGTTCTGGATTTTCTTTTAATAGTTTGACGTCTCTATCTCAAACTTTCTCTTAAGCTTGCTCATCAGATGATTGACTGTTGTGCCACTTCTTTGTTTTGATGCTGGTGTAGTGGACCAGAGTGATAGGGAACATCGTGCTTTGTCTGTCAGTCTTGACTTGCATTCATCTTGGAAATAATAGTAGTTTTATTTTTCTATTGATATAGATCTCTGTGTGGCTCTCACAAGCTCTGGACCCTTCTTGAATTAGCTATTTTGAATGTAGAAGGAACTAGTGTTGACTTACAGTGTGGTATTCAAGGGGAACACAGGCAGGGTCTTTTGAGAGCTCAGCAAGAAATTGTGAATCAAAGAGCAGTCACCTGCAAATCCATGTCTCCCTTAGTCACTGCTGTGGTATAGTCGGATTAGGGACAGGAGGTGAGGAAGAGCCAACCCTCAGTTGCCTAGTAGCTATAGCCATTCAAAAATAGGACAGCCATAACAAAGACAGGGTATAGTTTGTAGTCTGGTGAGGCAGGGAATGCCTATTCCTGGACCTTCTCTATATTACACGTGTGCCCACAAGCACACACATAGCAATACCTTTTCTATTTTTGAGGGCTACATCTTAAAGAGGTGCTCTTTATACAGTTGAAGCCACAGTTTAATGACAGCTTGAATTGCCAAGCTAAACCAGGAATGATTTTCAAGTACTTACTTATTTTTGTCGCCAGCAGAAGGCTGATTGGGCCTTTCTTCAGAAATACTCCATTCTAGGATGATTTCAAGGAGCACTAAGGTGTCCTAAAGGTCAAGACAGACTGAGGTCTCAAGTCATTAATGGAGCAGATATAAAGGGCCACAGACTCAAAAAGCAAAGGCTAATGTGCACTTGTAAAAACATTCCTTTACACCTGGGCCCATGTTTGTATACGTAAATGTGGAAACTAACTCAATGCGAGCAGGATTGGGGCTCACGTTTCATAGTGTTCTTAAACTTTAAAAGGTGGTTGGGCTACATTGTCTTTCATTCCCATGGATGCTTTTGAAGCAGCCCATGATTTAAACACAATGAATCGTTTTCTTTGTTTTGTACAGGGAGCAGAAAATTAGTTTTTTTTTTTTTTTTGTGGGTGGCCTGCGGTGGGGTGGGCTCGTTGACGTACAGGAAGCCTAAGGCTTTATGTATATTGAATCTACCTGAGACTGCTCCTCAACTTCATTTTTTGATACAAGTATTGTGCAATCACTTGTTACATTTGTTGTTGCCAAGAAGACATAGTGTGATGCCACTTTAAAAAAAGAAACAACAAAACTTAAATATGTTGACTCCTCTGCTTTGTGTCTTCCTGTCTTGGAGAGACATAACCCTTTACGAGAGGAAAATCTGATCATAAAGTACTTTTTTTCAACCACATAGTAGCCTGTCAAAAAATGGGCAAGCAGAACCAGGACAGGCACTCGATAGGGCAGCAAGGGAAGGGATATAGTACTTATTGAGCAGGGAGATTTGGCCAATAAGAACGTAATAGTTGACCTGGTCAAGGAAAACAAGGATTCTTCTACGGAGATTTACAGGGGTTTATACCAGCATGATGTGGAAAGATCAATGAGAAATAGTGAGAGAATCCTTGAACTGGTGTTGCTGGTTAATAGGCCAGAACTGCTGTGCATTATGGTATGAACAGAATGTGTTCCAGGAAGTAAAATCTATCTGTTGTGCAGTAGTGTTGAGGAATCACAATACATGGAAGAGCTTTAACAAAAAAAGTGAAACTAAAAATAAACTCCCTCATTTTTGTAAACATTGGTTTGCTCTATGGTGGGAAGGTGAGGTTGAAGAACCAGCACAATTCTTCTTCCTGGGCGTTTGGAGACTGGGGATGGTGGAGAGATTTGTGCTTATGTAGGAATGTTGTGATAAACTCCTTCAGGGGGACTTCACTGACAGACAAGATGATGTGAGGAAAGGCTCTTGGTTTTATGCAACTTGTTCCCCAGTGTGATAGATTCTTTATGGCTTCACACCTCCCACCAAATTATGGGGACTTCTACTTGGAGAAAGCCTCACAGGATAGATACCAATGGATATTAAAAGGGGAATATCTCAATTGTAGGAATATTCTTAAAGGGGAAGGAGACTTTTTTTGCAGTATGTCATTTGCTAAAAGGGAGAAGAACCTCTCAGTGATGGACTATTTTTAAAAAGTAGAGGGCATTCTGATCCTTGTGGAATTGCTGAGCTGAAAGCCTACAATGTTATGATAAGGGTTGCCTTAAGTACAGGCTGAGATTCCAGACTAATTTCTTAAGGGTCCCCCAATAAACTAAAGCTAACTGTACTCTTCCCTTCCACAGAAATAGAAATAACCATATAATGTCATTTCGATGATATTCCTTGCTCTTGACTATTTTATCCAGATGAAGAAATAATGTACTCTTATTTCTTATAGCTACCCTACCCCTCCTGCTTACCTCAGCTCAGAATTAGGCCCATGGTATATAGATCTTTGTTTTCAGTGCATTCTTGTATGTGGTGTTTGTTTGGAATCTGTGATGGTGACTTTAAATCATTCCAATTATATCATCCTTCATTTCAGGGGAAAACAGCCAAGGACGAGAAGGAAATGCGGACGTTGCAACTGAGGAGCCTACAGTATTTGGAACGATACATCTATCTGATCCTGTTCAATGCCTACCTGCATCTGGAGAAGAAGGACTCTTGGCAGAGGCCATTCAGTGTCTGGATGCGTGAGGTAAGAATTCTCCCAGCCCCCACAGTTAGCACTGTGGAAGAGAAATCAACTGCATTGAGTGTGTGTTAATGGGGCCTACACTCAATCCTGCATTTGTGTTGGTGAGGAAATGATGACTGGCTCAGGCAGCTGATTTTTCTGATTACCAGTGTATTCATGACCAAAGTTTTCACCAGAGCAGTATTTCATAAACCTGTTATTCTCTCATGTTTGCAATGGACCTCAGAAATGGCTCACCTTTGTATATCGGGTTTACATGCTAGCTCATCCACAAAGCAAATTCAGTTTGGCTGAATGCTGAAAAACTGTTGCCTGGAAGGGGACTGGCAATTTCTGAATATGGAAAAAGACCCACTTGACTTACTGTATAGACTAGGTGCAGACCAATAGAAGACTTCTCTCCAGTCCTTTCTCTTGGTCCACTTCAACCAAATAAAGAAGCCAAATGATATAATTTAAAACCTGTTTCAAATGTATTGCTAGTGACACAATTGCTTTATCAGATAGTATCAGCAATACACAATCCCAGTATACAGCAGCACATATTGGTCCTTATCTGGATAGAAATTGTTAATGTAAATGGAAAAACCTTTTAGGCACATGGGAGGTAAGCTTCCTATCTGAGCTAGTGAAGTGTATACTTGAAAAACTTCCATGAGAATGTATGCCCCAGGGTGTGGGTGCTTAGTTGAATTTATCCAAACCTTTGGTCCCTTAGTGTTCACCCTTTCCCCACAATAGGCCCTGGTCAGCTGTGCCTTCCACTCCAACTGCAGAAGTAGTCCTGCCATTGCAGGCGAGAAGGGGCAGGGATGATAGGGTGAGTGTAAGGACCTCCCCCAATTTCCTCCCTTTAAGAAACTTTATGAAAACCTCACAAACATGTATGTACTTTGGGTACATTCATTTCAAGGGATTGTGGTGATGGTTTGGGCTGGACCTTGGGTGTGTTTTTTTGTTTTTTGTTTTGTTTTTTTGGGGGGGAGAGGGGGCATTGAGTTTTTTATTTTTAACTGAATCCTGCTTTGAGGTTCCAGTGACTAGTACTACAGATAATAAAGTAATCCTGCCATTTGTGATAAAATTACCCACAAGAGCAACTCTTTATTTGTTACTTGTGTTTTTCACATTCATCAAGGGCCTCATTTCTACTTCCTCATTGTCAACAATTGCTCACAGCTACTAGCTCTTCACCTTGCCTCCACTCAGAGTTTTCACAGAAAGAAACACAGACCTCCTAGAAACTGTTCACTTGCAGTCACATGTTGCTGTAAATCCAGAATGGGTTGTTGCGATTGCAGTCCTGGATTTATTCTCATGGAAAATGGCTGTTTTCTTCTGTTGAGCCATGGTTCACAGGATGTCCAGATTAGTATCTGAATGAGCACTTGTGTTATGATGGCCAATGCTGTGTCACATCATTTGCATCGTCATGTCTCAACGCAGTGATAGGGTGATACAATATGATCATGTCACGATTCCTCAAATAGCTTTTGGGCTCTGCAATTATCCTGTAGCATAGGCACACGGGGTGTGGGACTAGCCATGAATCTGAGGATGGATGGTAACTCAAACACATGAGCCATGACCAAAGAAAAAAAACTCAAACCCTTTCAAGAAAGTTTTAGACATTTCAGCTGGTATATACAAGTCGCATTTCTTTTGGCCATCCAGAATCCTGCTGTGAGCCTGAATGTTTGGTATTGTTTAGTGTGCTGATTGATGGCAAGTGGCCTTTTTATGGAAATTTCCTAATTTTAAATTGAATCTCCCAAGCACTGCTGCTGCCTCAATTTCACTCATTCAAACAGGAGGCTTAGGGGCCTCCTAACTATTTTGTCTTCAGTCATGTTTAAAACTACTGACTACCTATTTAAATAGCAACATTTGGGGCTTGAAGGAGATCTTGCAGCCCATCTAGTTCTCCACCTAACTGTCTGCTTTGCTGCCCTGTAATCATAGAATATCAGGGTTGGAAGGGACATCAGGAGGTCATCTAGTCCAACCCCCTGCTCAAGGCAGGACCAATCTCCAGACAGAGCTTTACCCCAGTTCCCTAAATGGCCCCCTCAAGGATTGAACTCACAATCCTGGGTTTAGTAGGCCAATGCTCAAACCACTGAGCTATTTCCTCCCCCGCCCATGCCGGTTTCACTTTCACTCTCACTCCTGTTTTGAATGTTCCCAGTTACATCCTCTGTTTCTCCCTCTGATTGTATCTGTCCTACATACTAACTATTCCCGAACTCCCACAAATCCCTGCCTTTTTTTATCTACAGTTCATGCCCTCTTTTTTGGAGTCACCCTGTGATACAGTCCAACCTGTGATGCATCCCACACTTCAATTTAAACCTGAATTAGATTAACAGAACCCTATTCTGGGCAGCTGGCACTGTTTGCATTGTTAGAAAAAACGGAAGGCAATTATGGTTTGGCAGTGCATGGATTCCCTGAAATTTCCCTTCTTTACTCCTCTCGCCTCCATGTTGTAGCCAGTTCACTGTCCTTCTAGACAAATAGGAGAGGATGGCATTCATTTTAGTACCCATCAGCATCATGCTTTGATCAGTCAGAAGTCACTGCTGAGTGATGCTAGTTACCCCCCTCCCTGCCATCATCCTATCTGAGATGAAGTGCATCACAGCATTCGCAAGCTCAGATCTATTTGAGAAAGTTGCGCCAATTTATTGAAGGTGTGATTTTTTTTTTTTTTAAACTGATTTAGTTAAACTGGTATAAAAGGCTATGTGCATGTTCTTAGTGTGGTGTAAACCAGGCTTATTTTGGTTTAGTTTAAAACCATTAGGAATCAGTTTAACTAAACCAAAACAAGTGTGCCTACACTGGGTTTTGCACAAGTTTAATTATATCACTCTTTAAAAATATATCTTCTATCATTGCCACTGTTTAACATCCTAGCACTGGTACTGCGAGATTTCTTGATGTTCATCACCAGTGCAAATTCCTGGCATCACTGGGACAATCAGTACAAGTGTAGAAATGTGAAAAACAGAAGCCATCTTCTTTTCCAAATGGCCTATGTGGATATGTGGGAAATTTGATCTCTTCGCTGCATTTAAGGTTGTTGACAAATTAGAAGGTGTTCAGAAAAGTGATTATTGGATCATGATCAATAAGTACTACATGTAGAGAAAATTTCTGATAGTAGATGGTTCTTTAATTTAACAAAGGCACAACAAGTTCCACTGTCTTGAAGTTAAAGCAAGACAAATTCAGCCTAGAAGTAAAACGTATTTTTAACAGTGAGGGTAGTTAACCATTAGAACAGCTTACATAGGGATCTGGTTTGTTATGTTACTTAATTTTTTTAATAAAGTTTAGATATCCTTCTAAAAGATGTGCTCTAGATCAACCAGAAGTTATGGGCTTAATGTAGGAATCACTGGGTGAAATTCTATGGCCTGTGTTATGCAGGAGGTCAAATTTAGATTATCTTCATGTCTCTTCTGGCCTTAAATCTATGGATGAAATCCTGGCCCCATTGAAATCAATGGGAGTTTTGCCATTGGCTTCAATCAGGTCAGCATTTCATCCTGTGAATTACTGCCACTATGACATTGCTCCTTCCTCCCTGCCCAGTGCACAATTACCTTGGAAGAAGAATAATTTTGTCCTTAAGGTAAAATGAGTATTTTTCTGTTTCTTTATTAACCCGTAGTTTTCCCATAGTACAAATCTGAAAGCAGTATCACCCATTGTACTGAAACGTACAACTCAGAGCTCATGTATATGTTTGCAAACTAGAGCCTCGATGGGGTATACGAAAAGTGCTCCATTCAAAAATTCTCTAGGTGGTGTCAAATGAAAGTAAATAACTAAGTGAAGGTGTCCAAGCTGAATGCATTAATGTTCACACCTAGACCAGCTCTTTAAAAGGTGACCTGGGAAGGGAAAAAATTGGGCTTGTGCTCTCCTTACTGAAGTAATGTATGACAAAAGTCTGAAAGCTTTTGTGTGTAGGAGGGAGGGGATTGAAGAAGATGGCAGGTTTCTGCTTTTTTAGACCCCCTCCCCCCCCATTTTGTTTAAGCATTAGAAATTCAGGTCTTGTTTGCCCTGGCAGACTATGATGACTGAAGAACTAGTGAAATAACATCACAAAAGTCAAGTGTGTGAAAAGTAAGCAATTGAAAGGTGAAGGGAATTTTAGTCAGTGTTTAAAATTTTCTTAGTTGGGAGCTTTAAGTTACATTCCTGTGTCTGTATTTAGACACCTAAATAAGTGTATAGATTTTCAGTGGTGTTAGCCACGTAACAGCTCCACTGAGATCCATAGGAACTACTGAATGCTCAGCACCTTTTGGAAAATCTGGCCTCTGATTTAGGTACTTAAATAACTTTAGGCCCCTACTTTCTTTTAAAATTTGACCTTTTAAATTTTTTGTAACACCTATTTAGAATCAATGACTAATGCACATTTTAGATAAAGGATGTCTTTTTGTTAGTGTCAAAAACTGCACCCTTTCCATTAGGTGTTTGAGCTTTTAGTAACCATACTGTGAGGGCTAGACTACTTAAGACAGTGCAGCTGGGCCACTGTAGTGCTTCAGTGCAGACACTAACTACGCTGACGGGAGGGCTTCTCTTGTCAGCCTAGATACTCCGCCTCCCTGAGAACCAGTCTACTAGTGCTGTCTACCATGGGGTTGGGTAGTTTAACAGCATGGCTCAGGGGTGTGGATTTTTCACACTGACCTTATTTCCTAGTATAGACCAGGCCTGAGACTCTAGAGGGCTCTCCAATGAGGGAGAGGTAGACTTGCAATCACTGACATTTCTGAGGTAAAAATCAAACAGAAAACAATTATTTAACCACCCCCAAACAAACAGAAAGTTAGGGCCTCCCTTACTACATCATAAAGATGTTAAACATGGATACAAGCCCAATTTTTTTTAAAAAGAGCACACTTTTGCAGATCACCTTGACTCCTAGTCAGAAGTGATTATTCCTGGTGAACCTTTTGAAGTTATGAAAACTGTCTTTGGAAGTAGGGAATGGACAATATAAATAATAAATTCACCCCCACTCCACAAACTAGACCAAACCATGCTCTGTCTTTAGTGCTGGGACATTGGTTTCTGCACCTGAAATATCAGGGTCCCTCTTGGGGAATGGTTATATTCCAGTTGTAATTGCCATGATTGAGACAGCTGCTGTCAGATGGGAATAGCTGAAGGGTATGCATATATTGTGAAGCCTGTGAATTCTGGACTCAGATTGCCCCCATCCTTCTCCCTTTTTCTTTCCTCCTTCTGCCTCTTAGCTGCCATGGTTTCTCTGCATGGGGGAGATTTTTGCAGGAATTTACTAGTGTACCTTTTTGTTCTTTCCTGCTGTCTCCACACACTGAACTTCAGAACGTCTGGCTTCTGGGTTGCTGTTGATGTGTTAATCTCAGTCCGTGGTTTGGTCAGATGGACGTGCACAGAAGAGAATGGAATTTTTGTGCATTCTTGATAGATTACGGCTGATTTGTCAGCTTTTGCAGCTTTGATGTTTTGCTTGCTCATTTTTCTTTACTGAATAATAATAATAATAATTAAGTGAGTTTAGCAACAGTAAGAAGAGAATTTGTTCATATATGTACTGGAAAAAGTAGCCAGAGGGAGCTCCTCTCCCTGGAGTAATAACTGGACCACTTTTGTCATCCTTACCAAGGGACAGGAGAGTGAAAATATCCCAGGTAATCTTATGACGTTGATTTGATAATGTTTCTTAATTGTACAAAAATACCCAAACTGGTGGGAGGTGTGAGAATGACACAAAACTTAATCTAGGCTGCAACATAAATTAAATTTGAAATGCAATCATTGAGAATCATTTAGTTTTCCATGATGTTTATCCCACTTTGAAGTTTTAAACTTACTGGTGGTATCAGCTGCAGGTAAGAGTACTGCTACAGGATATCCACAGTTGTAGGCTTTGACTTTTAATTTCCTAATCTACTGACATTTGACAAAGCTTTTAAGGTCTTCAAGGAATTTAATGTACTCCTGATGCTCTAATGCAGTGCTGAGCTCAACTAATTCATCAGCAAATGTGTTGTCCACTCCTCGGTCAGCCAAGAAATCCATTAAGTGGTCATACATCTTCCAGTCAAGAGAGTCTGTGTTGAGAGTGTAGTTGGTATCCTTCCAATCTGATTCTCCAGTGGGCTGAAAGCTGACCTCCTGAATTGAGAAAATGTCACTCTCCCCTTCCCCATGTCCAATCTCATCCTCAGGATAGTGGCAGTCAAGCACAAGAGTCTGTTTGGGGTCATCTTTTGTTACTTCTACAACAAAGTTAGGAGTCGATGTAAGTTCAGGCTCCTGTTCATCAGTTTTCTGTTGTTCTTGTGGTTCTTCATCAAATGTTGGTGGAATGCTGTTGTTAACGTTGAATGTAACTGTAATCCTTTCACCATCTATTTTCCGCAACAATTTGGCTTCAGTGCCATGCACTTCTAGCTCCCACCCTCCAGACATCTTGGGCAGGGATTTATGTTTCCGGATGTTCTTCTCCTCTTTAATTTCATCTCTCAGAAACTCTGCAAATGCTTTGTCCCCCTCGGTGTGGAGGCCGCCGCAGCCGCAGGACACGCCGGCGGGGGAGGCTCGCTGAGGCCGCAGGAGGCCAGGCCGCTGCGTCCCGGCGGCGTCCCCGCTGAGCAGCCAGAGGCTGCGGGTGAAGGGGCGGGCGGCAGGCGGGCGGGCGTCGCAGAGCAGGGCCGCGGGCCGCAGCAGCGGGGAGGGCGGGACCCGTGGCGGCAGCGGGCGGAGGGCGGCGGCGGCGGAGCGCAGAGCCCGGGCGAGCAGCATCCTGCCAGGAGAGCGAGGCCGAGTGAGGCGGGGGCACGGCAAAACTTGCTAACCTCAATTTCTCGTTTTGTGTATCTGGGGGGTCATGGCCACAGCTAGCATGGAGGGAGGTCCAAGTCCCAGCCTCCCAGGATAGTGTGGAAATATGGTGTGTATAGTATCTTAATTTTAAAAACCTGAGTATGGATAGGAAGGAAACTAAGGACCCATCTATCATACAAGTACAACTAGGTGTTTGCAAATATTCTAACACCTTTATCTGTTAGGTGTGTTTGTAACCATTTGTGGCCCACAACAGCATTTTTCACAACACAACCATGTGTCATCTGAGTTTGTGTATCCACACCTACAACACTGGTTAATGATGTTTGCACCTATGCCTGCTGGGAAAATCTGAGCAGCTATCCTATATTGCCTGGTGCATGCACAGAGTGGTGTCAGCAGCACATGCAGCAGTGTGCTCTGGGATGTCCTGCCTAACTGCTTACACAGGCATAGGTATAGGGTCTCATTCACATGGCAAAACAGGTTACAGGAACACACATGTGCTGGCTTAGGCCCCTTGCAAGGGTGAAACATGGTGAGTTGCCATGGTTACAAACTGAGTAGAGACTAACCACTAACTGGTTACAAACATAGTTAAAAATTGAATTGCAGACAATGCTTTAATCATAACTTTGGGGTGATAGGATTTGGCAACACCCCTGTTTACCTCTTCAGATCATGGCTTCGTGTATACATATGTGCATGTGTGTGTATATATAAAAATGTTTGTAACATGAATTTCCATTTCTTCTGCATGCATTTTCTGCTGCTTATCTTTCCTGGCTTATACATGTGGTGAGTATCCTTAGAGGTTAATAGCTTTCTTGTCCTGGAAGTAGTTTTTCGATTAAGATGATTTTATCTTTTGTCTGCCAGGAGTTTTGTTAATGGGGCCTTGCTAGGGTAACTTTCTTTCAGCACACAGCATAGGTGTACCCCCCCCCTTCCCTCCCACTCATAAAATAACGCACACTAAAAATCCCGAAACCCTCCCTCCCCCAAATGTTACTGTTGAAAACGAAGCCCCGGTAGTTTAAAATGGCTTGGCTATTTGTACCTCTCTAAACAAACAGAACAGGAAACAATACAACTCTTCAAACAAGTCTGGGCTGGGTCAAGTCTCTAGGGGATGAGGTCATGTTGAGGAAATGAGGGAGATAGAGTGCAATCCATTAAACTGAAAGGATGCTTGTTGGGGCAGTGAGGCAGAGACAGGCTGCTTCTTTCTTTCTCCCCCCCCCCCCCTTCCCCTTCTCTCTTTTTTATGAGGTATTAAACTGCCCCTTGAAAGCATTCTCCTCCTCCCCATTATTCCCAGGCACAAAGGGCTTTTTGAGGCTTCTCCTTTATCAGGACTTTGGCATCTCTCATATCCAAGCAATCAACTCTTTCTGTGCAGCAGTTCTACTCATTTGATGCAGGGAAGGTTTTGTAGATGCATGCAAAGGTTGGTTGAGTTGGTGCACTCTCCACATCTCTCAATACAGAGATTAAACTTGTGTGTGTGTGTGTGTGTGTGTGTGTGTGTGTGGTGTAAGGGGGTGGAGGGGCTAGCTGAACTGCACATTTGTACAAGCTCTGCAGAGGTAGGCAGTCCAGGAAGTCCCAGTGCACTTAAACATAAAACTCAAACAACATTATTTCATTTGCCTGGAATTAAGATTACTCATGTGCAACTCTCAGTAACAGTCAATGAAAATCAAGAAAATCACTGGTCAAGGCAATCTTCATTCATGTGCATTAACCCTCCACAATCAATATATGTTGGAAGTGTAAGAAGGGAGCTCACTGTGGAAGTGAGAGGTCTGGGTGGGTGTTTAGGTGTTAAAGGCTTTTAGATGTCCCCCATCACTGTAGAATGGGCATGGATCAGCGTTCATGTCATGCTCCCAGTCAGTACCTGGCTCGGGCCAAGGAAGCTGATGATCCAATCAGCGGACCAAATTTGGGGATGAATCCTGGTCACGTGCCACCTGACGCATGTTGCGCATATGCTAAGAAGACTGTAGAATCAGAGCACCTGTAATACCAACATTGATGCATCCTCCACACATGTAACAAATGCTCTGTTAACATCTTAAACTATCACATGATGCTCAAATCCTACATTTTAAACCCAAGTTAGAATTCTTTTCAAACATGTAAATGACGGGCTCCTAGCCGCAGGAGCTGAAAGGGAGCAAACTCCATTCTGCTTTCTTGGCCAGTTTAATCTTTTGGCATCCAGGTGGTCAGACTTCCCAGGGTCATGTAGCATGATAGGATGTCATGAATTCTGCCAGCAAGAGTTAACTGGGACAAACTAAAAGGGTGATTGGGAGAAATATGCTAAATGTGAAGCAGCATATTTGTCAATTTTCTCCCTACTCCACTGTTTTCTGTAGCAGACTGTTGTTCTCGCTTCACGCAGTTGTACCCATTGCAGTGTGAATGTACCCCATTGCACTTCCCACCTGGGGAGTTAAATTTAAAGCTAAAAAGTTAAATATTCTGGCAAATTTCAGCCCTCTCCCATGTCTCAACCCTTCAAAGGCTTGATCTTAAAACTAACTGAATGCATACTGTACATGAACACAAATCAATTCTGAATGCTTCTCTGTAGTGAGGCCTAGTCTGAAATACTCTCCCCCTATACAAAGCCATAGGTTTGTTTCCTCTAAATGCACTTCTTTATAAAAGTCACTGTTCTATTTTTTTAAGGACTTACTAGGTACCAAAGACCCTTTTCATAAGCAGAATTCATTGTATAGGGAAGAATAAGCTTGATTTGAACAGCATAAACTCTGAGTCTGAAACGGCAAACCACAGGTCTAATTTCTCCAGGGAGAAAATACAAACTCTATTTCTTAAATGTCATTCATACATTTTATTTTTGTATATATGCGTGCGTGTGTGTGTGTGTGTGTGTGTGTATGTGTGTGTGTATATATATATATACACACACACTGAACTGTCTATAATGAGCCACACCAAAACCCTGGATCCAAACAGCCTGAACTTTGGAAAAGTTCTGATCTGGAAAGAAACATCATAAATAAATGATGTATTAATTTATTTGAATTTATACAAATCAGACATTAGAAAAACATACATACTCTGGTCTCTTTGCTTCATATTAACAATACAAATACTACACCAGCAAAATTAAACCTAGCAACTTTCCCCCAAGCCAGAAAATAAAATAAAAACTAAAACTACCCAAGTCCCAGCCCTGAACACATCTTTCCCTCCTTGGAACCTGGGAAAAGAGATTAGCTTTGCAATATTCCCTGAAGGCCAACAGATTCAGGCTATATTGGTGTAATGTGGTTCCCTGCGCCTTAAGGGGACAGTGGCCTGGAGCTGGCCAGCCCCATACAGTTAGCCCTGCTTGCCACATCTGGGATGGAGTGTGGGGTTTAATTAGTAGAACCAGCTGAGTGTGAAGGAGCTGATTCTCCTATGACAAGCAGCAGGAAGCTGCAGAGAGAGAGAGAGAGAGAGAGGTGCCCTGGGAGAGAAACAAGAGTGAAGCTGGAGTGAGAGACTTCAGCAGAAGTTTGTGAGGGCAGGGATTGGCTACTGGGCAGGAGGCGGCTCTAGCAGGGGACTCTGAGGATATGTCTACACTGCAGTTAAACACCGATGGCTGGCCCATGCCGGCTGACTCAGGCTCGCCGGACTCAAGCTAAGGGACTGTTTAATTGTAGTGTAGATGTTCAGCCTTGGACTGGAGCCAGAGGTGAAAATAAGCCAGTCCGGCGTACCGGCAAGAGCCAGTCCGCTGTGCCGGACCTGACTTGCTTCCCCAGGCTGGCGATTTTAAAGGGTCCTGGGCTCCCTGCAGCGGCCGGAGCCCCAGGCCTTTTAAATCGTCGCCCAAGCCTGGCTGCCGGAGCCCCGGGGTAGCGGCGGCAGGGCTCCATCTGCGATTTAAAGGGCCCGGAGCTCTGCTGCAGTAGCGGTGGCCAGAGTCCCAGGCCCTTTAAATTGCCCCTGAGCCCCAGGGCTCCCAGCCACCTCTGCAGCTGGTAGCTCCGGGGGTGATTTAAAGGCCCCGAGGCTCCCAGCCGCAGCCAGAACCCCTGGATTTAAAGGTCCCGCCTCTTCCAGTTGAGGCCACACCCCTGCTCAGGACTCCGGCGTACTGCTAAATCCTTTAACTTACTTTCACCCCTGACTGGAGCCCAGACTAAGGGACCCTGTGAGGGGGAAGGGTCCAAGAGCCCAGGCTCCAGCCTGAGACCAAAACATCTACATCTCAATTAAACAGCCCCTTAGCCCAAGCTCTGCAAGCTTGAGTCTGCTGGCACGGGCTAACCATGGGTTTTTAACTGCAGCGTGGACATACCCTGAGAGTACGTCTGCACTGCTATTTTTAGCCCCAGGATGTGAGCCCTGTGAGCCCTGAGTCAGTTGACATGGGCTCTGAGACTCACTGCTGAGTTTGTTTGTTTTTTCCCCAGTGTATATGTACTCTCAGTCATTCGGGACAATCCAGGCAGGGTATGATCTGGGAGACCCCAGCAGGAAAGGGTGGAAGTGTGGACTTGGGGAAGCTTTGAGAACTTTATTTTGGGTCTGATTTTGTTATTTTAATAAATCCAGTCCCAAAGAGGAGTGTGGATGAACCAGAGAGTTGTTTTGATAGTTTGATTTTAGGGGCCCTGAGCTGAAGAGGGAAACTGAGGCAAGGTGCCTACAGAGTGACTCTAGCCACGAGAGTTTGCTTGGGAGGTGTCCAGCTCATTTACAGTTAGACTGGGATGTACTGAATTCTGAGAGTTCACAGAGAAAGCCCGGTCAGCTGCTCCAACTTTATTAAACTAAAAGTGTTCCAGACTGAGCACCTCTAATTGTAACTATGGTGATATCAGCTGGAATAGAGACCTTATTGTTAGTGTACATGTGTGCGTAGGGCTCTATACGTTTATAAAATCTTGTCCATTCATCTGTGGTGCATCACAGTTGCACCTAGGCATCAAATACCAAAATAAAATTGAAGATGCAGTGTCTGCAAGTGACACATACTCTTCAGCTGCTGTAACTTAGTGACATTCGATTTGAATTACTCTTAAATTTTGTGCAAAATATTGTTTTAGACGTTAACATTGAAGCGAAACTGGGAAGACACTAAATTTGCACCTAAAGAGCCTCAGTACAGTGAAAAAGGATCTTCCAAGATTAAGCAAACAATGAGGAGGCAAGTGGTGTGTACGTGTGTGGTGTTTAGTTATTGAGTCATTCTGAGCAATGTAAGAAGGTAAAATAGAGTGGACAAAGGGAAGAGAGGGGGCTGGGACTCTCTCTCTCTCTTTTTTTTTTTTTTTATCTGTGCATTGGGATTAGCCTCTCTCTCATTTGTGTAGGCAGTAAGTGGGGAGTCTCTGGCTTGTGTGCTGTGGGAAAACCTCCTCCCCTCTCTGTCTCAATTAGCCCTGCTAATTCATATTGGCATGTTTGATCTTTTCGGAGAGAGATGAAAGGGGCATCTGCCAACTCTGGTTATAATCAGAGCCTGCCCAATCTCGATTGAAGGGACTGTGCTGGAAAAGGACATTCATCACTTGAGGGGAGGGAGGGGGAAGAGAAAAACGCCACCAGTGCCCTGCCCAAATCAGGGGTGTAGAATGCAAGGGGAGGAAGGAATGTTATCTGCGCTGCCTTACCCAACATTCTCTTTGAAAACAAAATCAGAGTTGAAACGTGCTCCGCTATGTTCAACCTGAAATGGCTGAGGGAAATGGCACCTCATTTATTTCCCTGTTTTCATTGTCAAACGGTGGGAGTGGGGAGGGAGAGGCAGCCTAAGTACTTCTAGTGCCCTGAGCAAAACTGAATTACAGAGCTAGTCTTGCCCACCCTCTTTCCTCCCCCCTATTTGTGTGGTTAGACATGAGAGTACGAAGCAACAGATCTTTGCTACCCAAATGAAGCATTGGGATTCCACTTCAAAGGTGCCAGCAGAAGCCCCTTCGTGCTCTTAGAGCCTGTTTACGCACACAAGTTGTACTTGTATAATTAAAGCAGTACAACCCGCTAGTGTGGCTCTACCAGTAAAAGCTGTTTTATAGCTATTCTTTTACAGGCAGGGGAACAAGCTATACTGGTATGTTACCTTTATACAGATAAAATTGCATCCACACAAAGGATTGTACTAGTATAACTCTAGTGGTATAAAATCACATCTCTAACCAAAATTGTACTGTTGGTACAATTTTATAAAACTTATACACCTCTACCCTGATATAACGCGGTCCTCTGGAGCCAAAAAATCTCACCGCATTATAGGTGAAACCGCGTTATATCCAGAGGTTAAAGTAAGCTGGTATGGTCAGGCTTCCCTGGCGGTGATTTAAAGGGCCCGGTGCTCCAGCCACTGCGGGAGCCCCGGGCCTTTTAAATCACAACCGGAGCTCCGGCAGCGGGGCTCCGGCGGCGATTTAAAGGGCCCGGGGCTCCCTGCTGCTTTACCGCATTATATTCAAATTCATGTTATATCGGGGTAGAGGTGTACCAGCGTAGCTATGTTGGTCAGGAATGATGCTGATGTCTATCTCCCCAAAGCGCTCCTGCCATCAAGAGTGTCTAAGCTTTTTCTGCCTTATACGTTCCTACATGGAAACTGGAGTCTGCACGTCATATAATTCTCTGCCCTTGCATTTGCATAGAGGATTTCATTATTCCTAAACACCCTTAGTGGATGGGAGGGCCTTGTCTAGTCTGGAGTAGCTTGTCTAGCTTGTTCTATTGGCAAACTGCACTCACATCTGTGATTTTTTTTTTTTTATACTAATATTTAAATTTCCCTTGCCTTTGCTTCCTTTCCACTCTTAAGCGGCTCTAAAGTGAGAGGTTCAGTCTGTGCCCTGGGGATTCGTTTAGAATGTTTTTTGTTTTCCTGGCTCATAACGCCACCTGCACTAGGTCATTTCAGGCATCATAAAACGAGGGGGTTCAGCGCTCAGAGCTAGAGAGAAGAACAAGGTGCACTAGCATCATGAGCCCCCTCCCCACTTACAGCCACTAAAAATTCCACAGCACTTTTAAAGAGTAGTGTGTTAACCCTGGTGCCCTGGCCAGATTCCAGCCTGGGTCATTATACGTTTTGAGGCCTGATTCTCCTTTTACTTACACTAGTAAATGAAGTTATACTGTGAGAGGAGAAGCAGGCCCTTCCTGTCTAAAGTCCTTCTTTCATTTCCGTTGGATACAGTATCCCCCTCACCTCTCCTAAAATGTTAGGTAGCATCACTTAAATAGTGGCATGATTCCACACTAGAAGTGACAGTGGCAAGTGAATGATCCCTGTATATTACCTCTGTAAAGTGCTTGAGATGTTTCGGAATGAAAAATGCTATACAAATATAAGCAAGGCCCTAGGTCCTATGCAGCAGGAAGGCAAGGATTCAGGAGTGTCTTCCTAAGCCTCCCCATCCCCCGGGCAGTGTAGAGAAGTACAAAACAGGCTGTACAGTATACCTTATTTTAGCATTTGATATTACATTAATGTTGCACTACCCTTACATATTCAGTGTACTGCTGATTTTATTTTTATATTGATAGTGCAAGATTGCATTGTGGAAGTTATGGGGATGAGGAGGAAGCTGAGAGTTTTGGTATCTGTGTAGGGGACAGATGGGGTGGGAGCTAGTAATATGGAGAGAGATGCACTTCCTCTTTCTCTTTTGCCTTCTAGACAGGTAGGGTGACCAGACAGCAAGTGTGAAAAATCGGGACGGGGGTAGGGGCTAATAGGAACCTATATAAGAAAAAGACCCAAAAATCGGGACTGTCCCTATAAAATCAGTCACCCTATTATAGACAAGGGTGAAAGTCACTTTGAATTTGGGGAGGGAGAACTAAATTCCTCATTTCCTACTCCAGCAAGCATCCACTGTATCCTGGCCTACTCTCTGCTTCTACTCCCAACAGTGGAATAGTACAAACTAATGTGTGAAATAGTTAACAATTATGACATATAATATACCTTCATTAGGGTTCAAAGTGAGATGAATGGGAGGAGTTAACACTTCTCAGAGTTCTTGTTTCAAGCAGTGAGCAGTTTCAGGCAGGTCTGACTGCATTGGTATATTCATTTTACATTTTGC
This sequence comes from Malaclemys terrapin pileata, assembly GCF_027887155.1. Taxonomy (NCBI): domain Eukaryota; kingdom Metazoa; phylum Chordata; order Testudines; family Emydidae; genus Malaclemys; species Malaclemys terrapin. The sequence goes on along the minus strand of NC_071511.1, from coordinate 86,935,886 downwards.
AGGCTTTCTTTGTGAGCATAGCAAGTAGAGACTTAATTTTTTAAAAACAAATGAAAAATGAGATTCTGGAGCTAATTCAAAGAAAAAACTGCCCTGGGTCTAGGGTTCGCTGTACCTCAGTTCCCTTTCTGGTCTCTCTAAATCACCCCCTCAGGGGATAGGCCTCTTGCTCTGACCAGTTTTGCATGGAATTTTGCAGTTCTCCCTCTCTTAGGCCAGGCTCCGGTCATGATATCTTGTGCACACCAACTGCTTATCACACCGCAAATCTGATTAGGTTCCAGGCACCTGCGTTTCTTCCCTTTGGGAATCTGTGACCAGTGCTATTGAACAACAGCCTTCTTAAAGTATTTTTATTTAGTAGTTGGAACAAAGCATTAGAGAAACAAGAAAAGATTTTAAAACAACTAAACTGCTGACGCACACATTTAGTCTGATTACAGGAATAGAAACAGACCCAACTCACATTCTCTTAAACCACCAGGATCTTTCTGTGCATGTCTGTCTCGATCTCTCTCTCGCTCTGACTGGTTCCTTCTGACAGGTTCAACAAAGTGCCACCCTCCCCGTGTGGGGTCTGGGTCAAATTACCATATTGCTGAATCATTTTTTTGTTTATGGGCCCAGGTGTGAAATATCCTGGTGCCTGACAGTCGGTTTTTCTAGTCAATTGAGCATGCAATAGGGCCTCTCTGGGAGAATGCCCTCTTGATGGCTGCTGCAGTGTTTGGACAGTTAGATCCATTCAGTCTCAATGGGTTATAATCCCTAGCCTGATGCCTGCCTGTCTCCTGTGGGTGAGTGTGTTGGAACTGTCTGCTCTCCTTTGATAGTCTAACACACCATCTTAGAAGTCAAGCACATAGAGCATATTATGATTACAGACTGAAATGCGCAATTGATAGAGACACTCTGGCCATATATCATCACAGAAGGACAATCATGTGACTGATTACATGACCATGTAATCACATTATGCAGGAGGACCTGAATACAAGATGGTATGATGATCATCATTTTCAGCACCGTGGAGCACAATGAACCTACTGATAGGATTAAGAAGAAGGGTTCTAAAGTGATATTTATTGTCTAAAAAGTAAGGAAACATCACGAAGGATTGACCTAATGTTGACCATTATTGAAATGATTTTTGGCCTGTTGAATTTTGGCAAAGGGGAAAGTTATGAAAAAGTCCTTATTTTATTCATGTGCAAAGGAGTGCCCTCTACATTATAGAATAAAATAGCAGCTCCTCTGCTACACTCTTCAGTAAATTACTAATTAGGTGCAAGATGGCAGCTAGCTTCCCAGGCTGACAGCAGCTGGGTGGAGAGACAGAGACAGATGAAGGGTGTGTGTGGAAGTGGAAGTTCTGGGAAAGGATAAGATCAAGTCACTCGGAGCATCTCGGTGCTGAATTAGAAACAGGCATTGAGACAGGAGCTCAAACAAGCAGCTGTTTATTCACTGCAGCAGCTTTGTTAACTGAAACATACACTGAGCATGATACTCCTCTTGCTGATATCAGTAAAGGCGGATAGAGGTAAACTTACCCGTACAACCTTAACTTCAGCATTTCCTGACTGAGTGGTTCACTTTGCACAAAGTGCAGAATCTGGTTTATGTGTCTATAACCTCTTCAGTAAGAATCAAGAAGTTGATTACCAAACATTTGAGACCTCTGGTCTCACTTGTTTGGTAGAAGACTTCTCCCTATGCCAGTCTCTGTCTCTCACTGAAATGTGTGGACTCTAAATTGTTAGCCTTTCTTTCTTAAGAAACACTCTGACACATGCTGGATAACTTCCTATATGAGTCTTTATCTTCCCACTGAAACCAAATGGCATTATGTGGATGTGGCTACATGGCAAACCCTGTCTATATTCACTCTTAGCGCCTTTCTCTAAACGGAAGCTTACCTGTTGTTTTTTCCTGAGTACAATAGCTGTAATGCATTTGTTGCCTATTTAAGTGCTGACGGCGTCTGAAAATCTGTTTGTTTTTTTAAATCAGTGTATAGGACCATGAATAAAAAGTGAGCTATCTAATAGCTTTTTATTTGAAAGATGTTGACTATTTATCTAGTTGACAACCCTGGGGTGATACATTGGTTATCTTCCATCCCCATGGATAACACAGAGTGCTTCTCCTAATGAAGAGGCTGTCATGCATTATCAGGCTGCAGGAGCTGTCTGTTCAGAGAGTCCAGGCATTAACAGAAAAGGAATTGATTGTAACAGGACTGTTTCCTTAGCATGCCCACAGCAAGGGCAGTGTATGTACACTATTTAAATCTGTCTCCCTTCCACCCCTGCTCACTTTACATATCCATGAGGGGGGATGGTTGAGGCTAAGTCTGAGGTACTTCAGGGGAGGCATGTGCCTGGCTTATGGATAAAAGGAAATCTTTGGGCTGAAGTGCTGTCAGTCCCTCTCTGCCCTTTTCATAAGCACTACATTTTTAGCAAAAACAAGGCAACATTGTAACTTTCCCAGAACTCCGCCAAAGCTAACAAACCCTGCAAATGCTAACACAAACAGTTAAAAAGTGGCTTATAAAATGTTTAAGCACCAGATGTAGGAAAGTACGAGGTTTTATTTGTTACCATATGTATGACCATAGTTCAAGCTTTTGTTAGGTTAAGTATGCACTGGACCTGTCACAGCTCCTCTGACTACCCGCTCTTAGAACAACCACAGCTCCTTTAGCTACCCAGATATCTGTTGGAAAAGTAATATGGTAAAACACAAAATTTCAAATAAGTTCTCGGACTATATTGGGGACAACTTTTTGTTTGAGAAGGCACAGGAAGTAACCAGGGGAACAGCCATTTTAGACTTCATTCTGACCAACAGTGAGAAATCAGTTGTGAATCTGAAGGTGGACGGCAACTAGGGTGAAAGTGATCGTGACATGATAGATTTCATGATTGGAAAGAAAGGAAGGAGTGAGAGCAGCAGAATAAGGACAGTGGACTTAAAAAAAACAACAACAGACTTTAACAAACTCAGAAAACTGGTAGGTAAGGTCCCATTGGGAAGAAAATCTTAAGGGATAAAGGAATTCAGTAGAGCTGGCAGTTTCTGAAGGAAATAATATTAAAGGCACAACTGCAAACTATCCTGATACGAAGAAAAGATAGGAAGAACAGTAAGAGGCCAATATGGCTCCATCAGGAGCACTTTAGTGAACTGAAAATCAAAAAGGAATCCTACCAAAAGTGGAACATGGATATATTGCTAAGGAGGAGTACAAAAGAATAACACAAGTAGGGACAAAATCAGAAAGGCAAAGGCACAAGATGAATTGCACCTAGAAAGGAATATAAAAGGTAATGAGAAAAGTTTATTCAAATATATTAGGAGCAAGAGAAAGTTGAAGAATGTGTAAGTCCTCTACTTAGCAGGGAAGGAGAAGCTAATAACTGATGACATCAGGAAGGCTGAGGTGTTTAATGGCTTTTTTGCTTCAGTCTTTACTAAGAAAAGGTTAATGGTGATCAAATACAACTAATATTAACAACAAGGGGGAAGGGACACAAGCCAAAATAGGGAAAGAACAGGTTCAAGAATATTTAAGTAAGTTAGACTTATTCCTGTTGGTAGGGTCTGATGAAATTCATCCTTGGGAATTTCAGAAATGAGCTGAAGCAATCTTGGAACCATTAGCAATTATCTTTGAGAGCTCATGGAGGATGGGTGAGGCCCCAGAGGAGTGGAGAAGGGCAAACAAATTTCTACCTTTCATCCTGAAAAAAAGTAGATGTATTGTTTTGTTGGTGGCATTATTAGATATTGTGTGACCCAGTATTTCCAAAGGTTTGGCTTTTGGGGATTTATTTGTTTTGGTTTTCAGTGGGGGTTGTGCCAGGTTGGTGAACCATGCTAGTACTGCTGAAAGGAGCTGTTAGGAGAGCAGACCAGAGGTGCTGCAGTGTTGCTAAAGATTCCTGTAATAGGAACAAGTTTTGCACAAAGCAGATGGAGAGAAAAATCTCTTTTTTTCTTTTTTTGCTTTCTTTCCCTAGTGATATGCAGAGCTGCAGCAGCGGACATCTGCTGCCTTCCCCCATTACTCACATCATTGTCCCTACCGTTGTATAGAAAGCACATTTCTGTAAGAGTTGCAAGGGCAACGGGAATGACATCCTGGTAAACTTCTGTGCTCAATACAATCCAGCCTGTATACTCAGAGGAATTTAAGACTCTTCCTTTTCCCTTTCTCCCTCTTTTGCTTTCAGGTGGCGGCCAAGGCTGGAGTTTACGAGATCCTGAATCAGCTGGGGTTTGCTGAGTTTGAGAACCTAGAAGACAAGTCTCTCTCCAACCTCCGCTATCGCTGGCAGGAACAGAGCTGTAGCCAACTTCCATTCCGAGGGGAGTTCATTTAGGACCCAACGCTGTGAGGCACCTTGGGAATTTCTACGTTTCTCCAGACTTGGCTGGTTCTCTTGCTTTTTATGGGTGGGGGGAGGGAGAATTTGCCTTAAGGAAAGACTTTGTTTCCAGAAAGATTGGAGGGGGATGGGACACACCTTAAACTGACTTTAAAAAACAAAAATTTATAGTGTTCTGTTAGACACAATAAAAAATATTGTAAATTAAATAACAGGTGTCTAATTGAAAACATTGTGTAACCTTTAAAAAAAATCTCTGAAATGTTTAAAACACAATCTTTTGAATTTAGTGAATGTATTAGCAGCAAGTGCCAAATTTTTCATGGCCTTCCTCACTTTCCCACTTTAGCAGTGCAGACTATGCACTATATATAGAGAGAGTCATATAAATGTAAAAGAATTTGCAGGCCAACTTGGGATTCATGAAGAATCCCATAGGCACTAGAATGAGATCTGGATTTTTATGTTTGTGCATATTTATTACACTTTTTAAAATTAACTTTATTAACAAACTGGAGGTGTTTGAGTAAAATATAAGCCAATAACTTCCCACAGCCCTGCTACAGTCAAAAGCCTTGTTTCCAGTGCCTGGTCGCTTCTGTTGTAGTATGGCACCAAAGTTTCTGTTTAGCAAAAAGCCACATTTTGTGGATCCAGAAATAAAAGATGAAATCTTGGTCCAACTGATATCAACAGGATTTTTGCCATTGAAATCAGGATTTCACACAATGTATCTAAAGCAATTAAATAAAACCTTCACAGAGGAAATAATAAAAAAGAAGGGATTGGAAAGATTAAAAAATAAAATGAATCAAGAGTGTTCAGATAAGGAATAAAGTTGCATTCCCATTATCACATCTGAGGGAGAGGCTGGTTGCAGAAGTTTGGTGAGCAGAAAAGGAATAGTCCAGAGCTAGTATGAATAGGATGACAAAATAAGATATGAAGTACAAATGCACAAGCATGCAGTCTTCTCTTTCCAAATCGGCTTTCATCGGTTGCCAGCAGTTCAGAAGGTGCATACATCAGAAATTAAAAAGTGAATTTTTTGAAAACATTAAAATACCAAGAGGTGTGTTTTATATTTGGAATTGTTTCTATTGCTACTCCAAAATCCAAGCACCAAGGCTTCTGTTTATTAAGCATTTTATTTTTGGCTTCTTTCTGATGGAGCATTTTGTTTTGTTTACTTTTTATAAATGCAAAGCATCAGATCAAGTATTTTACATCTCCAGCAGGATATTTTAGGGTTTGAATTATTTGCTGGTGATATAACTGAATAGATAAATTGGTAACTTGCAAGAGGCAGTCACAATTTCTTTTTCTTTTCTTACCTCTAACAGCCATCTGACAGCATAACATGTTTTCTCATCCCCTATCGTAACTGAAAGGTCGTTATGTTGAAGTGACATAAAACCAAATGAAACTTGCTCATTGAAGGTAGTTTATGGCACCAGTATGCAAAGAACTTTGAAACAGCCCTGTTCTTTATTGATTTCTGTTACAAACAGATGTATACCAATTTTTGTATTCAGTTCCTTTCCTTTCTTATAATGGAACATATACTGTATTTTTTTGCAAAACTACTGTACAGCTGTATGCCTCCACTTTGTTTCTAAATTTTACGTGATCTTTTGGGTTTCTCTATGTGTGTGTTTATTTCATTAAGGTTAAAGATCTTTGTGGGGAGTAGGGTGCCTAAATACCTTTCAGGATCTGTGCCTAAGTGTTCCCTGATTCGCCAAAACAGTTTTTTCAAGGAATTCTTGTGACTAACCTGATAACTTCATGTTTTATAGAGTGCTACTAACAAATCTACCATATTACAGATTTCCCGAAAGTTGTACCTTTAACATTTCTTGTAACTGGGCAAAGACCATTGTGTTTCTCCAAATGGACATTTTGTTCCTTAAAGGTACGATGTCTGGGGTGAATTCTGACTCCATTGAAGTCAGTGCAAAACTCCCAGTGACTTCAGTGAAGCCATGATTTCACCCCTCATGTCCACATTTCCATAGGCCATGAGCATTCGATTTATGGTTTCAGAAAACCTCTCTTTTGTACAGAATGTTGTTGAACTAGCTATTGAAATTATACACTTACTAGAAACTGGGCTTTCAGTAAATGAAAAATTACTATAATCATTTTGATAGTGCTTTTGTTATGTTCTCAAATCCTAAAAGAAAATCTGACAAAATGTAATCTGCAACCTTGCCCCTATGATTCACTAGTTAGCACTAACCTAGGCTACTTTACTGATCACATTCCTTGCCAATCTCCCTGCTTCTCCTTTAATTGAAAAGTAACTTTTTGTTTAGATTTCCCATTTGTTCAATCCAATGAAACTTCTGTGATTCTCTTACCGTTTGTCCACTTTCATTTCTGATCTCTTTGCAACAACCATTCCCAGACAAGGAGATATTGCTGTACCAAACTGTCTTAGCGCTATTCATCATTCCCTTGGGCCACAAAGCATTCATTACGGGCCATCTCCATAGCAGGTGTGTTATATTTCCATTCTCTTCTCCACAGTTCCAGCATTCTGTGATTCTTCTTTTCTGCCTTTGGTGTTTTTAGCCCCCTGTATTTTTACTGTTTAATTTTTTTTCCTGCTAAACAGCTTTGAGTGACTATTAAATGGCAGATTTACTATAGGTATTTCTTAACTGAGTTCTTCCATGTTAGTGAAGAAATAGGTTAAGCATAGGAGTTCAGATTTTTTAGACTTCGATATGCACATTCCCCATAGTGTGTTTAATAGTATGAAGCTGAGACTGATTCGTATTATAAAATTGGCAGCTTAATGCTGCTCAGAGGGGAACAGGCCTCATACATTCTTCCTCTTTGGAATTTACCCATCCCAGTGTACTTCTATTTTTGACTGCCAGCCAGGAATATGGTGTGCTTCATGATAAAAACAAAGTCTTGGTAGGGATTTTAAGTTGGGAAATCCTAAATCTTCCATTTTCTGTGGCAAGAGTCAAATATGGGAAGTGACAAAGAGTCCTTATAGACCAACAGATGTATTGGAGCATAAGCTTTTGTGGGTGAATGCCCACTTCATCAAATGCAACCTGGGAAGACAATTCTACTAAAAGTTTGGGATATCTTATTCACTTTGGGAAAGAAATACTTAAATCATTCAGCAATGAGATCAAAATATCTATCCATCTTGTTTAGTAGAGTCTGCTAATCTGTAGGACCTTTGTCTTGTTCCATTTGATATGTGTGGGGTATTCACAGCTCACTAAACCTAATTGTATTGAATGTAGAGACTGGATTTATAATGATTTTTTGTGTGTGTGTGAATTGAGATGTTTGGTACTCTTTCTAAATGTCATTTCAAATTCATGCCATTCCAGGAGTGAACTCTGTAGCAACCTTTTGGGGCCATATTTCTAAATATGGCCTCAAATTCTATGCCAGCCAAAATGCAGAACTTGCTTTCACCCATGGTACTGGGATTCACACACTTAGCTCTGATTATTATTTGTTTTATTGTAGTGCCATTTTTCTATCCATTTTGCATGAACAAGTGCAGTTTTCAGGCTGATGCTGGGGCACTATTACCAGAGATGACCATCACCTCATCCCCCTGAGAGATGTCAAAAGGGGGGCAGGGGCTGTATAGGCTCCTGAGCTGAAGCCTTTGGGTTAGCTCAGTGAGGTTTGAGGATATATGGGGTTTTTTCTCTTCACAGAATGCAGAACATATTAGCACTGACAATGCTAATTATGGCCTTGGAGTTCCTGTTCTGAAATAGTATGAACTAATTACCTAAAATAGCACTACTGGTTATATGTGGAATTCTGTCTTGCTGTTCTCTTAATTGCAACTCGAGGAAGCTTTTTCTGAGACTGGCTCCACATGCCACTAAAAGGGCAGAAAGGAGGCGGGGAGATGTGGGGATACATGGAGCCATGACTCGGCTCCCCCAAATGCATCACCCAGTAAAGGCTAAACTATGCTGTGTCCAGTGCTCCCTCTCCACCACTCCCCCACTACAGACAGGTGGAGTTCCAGGGGAATTTTGCCTCAATGGGGCACAATTACTTCCTGGAGCAGCACAGCAATGACTCCCACCCTACTGAGGTATTGAGCCTAAGGGCTCAATCTAGCTCTAAATTTGTAATACCCCATACATACCAGTTATTCCAGCAGGGGCTGCAGTTGTGAAAGGAGATGTGCTCTGGTTTCACACTGCCCATCACATGCTCCCTTAACAGGTACAGGTGTGGAGGCAGTTGAGCTGGCTGCAAAAATGTCAGGCACTCTCTAGTCAAATCTGTAATACAGCTTCTCAAAGGATGTTTCAAATGATTTTTTTCCTGCAATAAAAGGTAGGGAAGATCACTGTGCATTCTGAGAATAGGATAGATATAGGGGAGGGGAAATCCTAGCCCTGCTGAGTGGGTGGACCTTTGCTCCAGTGGGGCTTTGCACAGGCACACGAGTTCATTTGCAAGGATGTGACTGCAGGAATTTGGCCTGAGACTGAACTTGGGATGGGATGGCCATAGCAGTTGTGGATTCCAGTATTTTCATGTGTATTTTTTTAAATAAAAGGTGATATCCATTACTTTTGACATTCGGGGATTTTTGTGATTGGTGTATATGGTGCCAGCGTCACGGAAAGCTAGAAAATGAAACCCTTTTGTTGGCTAGGAAGCTAGTAAAGATTAGGATCTCACAACACCATCACACTGACGCAAAGGATTAGATCAGCTGACTACTGGTAAGAACAGCAAAACTGGACTGGAAAAATCAGTGACCACAGGCTCTCATTTCTAGTAGTGCATCTGCCCAGAATTTGTGTATAGTGAATGTGGGCCAGACAAGATGTCACAAAGGTGTTTGTTCAAGCTGCAGTGATGGGTCTGAGACAGAAGGATAGCAAATGGGCATGATATCGATTTCTTAAATGCAACATTTAAGTTGTATATTTGGGAAGTGTGGAGCAGGAAAAGGGGGTGGAGGTGGAGCAAAATCTCAATGCTGTCTCTTTCTTATAAAGCAGACTTTTTATGATCTTTTCCTCTTTGTGCACACAAGTTTCCATTGAACATCCTTGTGATTGAGAGAAGGTTTCTTTAGAAATGGAGGACCTTACACTAAGAGAGAGAGAAATGGAGAGTGAGAGAGAGTTTCTGCCTTGACAGATAAAACATTCAGTTCAAGACAGGAATGATCTCCATCCTATAACATCTCAGTTTCTATGTAGTGCTGAAGATCCCACAAGTGTTAGGAAAGAGTGTGACATTCCTTAGGGGGGCTGTTTCCAAGTAATAGGATCTTTACTAACTACCTTGCATCAAACCAAACTGCTGCATCAGCAGAATATATGAAGCAGTGGGCGGGGAGGGTGAATTCTAAGGATGATTGTGGTACGGTCACAATCCACTATCCCAGTAGGGGTGGGTGATGGGTGTTGCTATGGGCAGAAGAACAAGAAAGCTTAGGGGAGGATTGTGGAGTGAGAAGAAAAAAAAAAACAGATGGGACATTAAAGAAGGTGAGAATGCAATGCTTGTTTTGCTTTCTGTTTAACATATGTATATATAGTTGCAAGTTGTCCAGAGAAAATCCATTTAAAAATAACAAACCCTCAAAGTATTAAGATGACCTCACTGAATTAGACGCATACCATGGAGCCTTCGAGGTGGGAGAGTCACTTAAATCATAAACATATTACAGGAAGAAATTCCTTCGCCCCCACCAACACTGCAAGTAAACACTTCAAGCTACCATTACACCAGCCAGAGGGAGAGTGGGTACACTTGATTGTTTCTGAGCTGGCTCTTTTGGGAACTAAAATTATAGGGGAAATCATTTTTTAACAGCAAAAGTAATTAACCATTGGAACAATTTACCAAGGGTTCATGGTGGATTCTCTATCACTGACCATTTTTAAATCAAGATTGGATGTTTTTCTACAAGATCTGCTTTAGGAGTTATTTGGGGGAAGTTCTATGGCCTGTGTTATACAGGAAGTCAGACTAGATGATCATAGTGGTTCCTTCTGGTCTTGGAATCAATGAAAGCCCCACAGCCATTCCAAACCTCTGTGGTGTGAAAGCCTCTGGATCAGTAGATTATCCCTTTTGCTGCTCCACAAGCCCCCAGTGAATTCTGTGGTTCCACTATTTGCTGAGAACATTTCCTCAGGTTGAAGTGAGTGGAACATCAAGCTGTAAGAGAATGATCTTAGTAGGATGTATGTTGAAGAATCAGGGTCACTGAAACCCTTGAGGCAGACACTACACTACATACACAGATCACATCCTCAATATCAGGCTCTTAATGGAATGAGACTAGAGTAAACCGCCCACTGGCTGTATAAGAGGACGAGTATATACAATGTCATCATAAACATAGACACCATGGAACTTGCTGGCACAGCAATTATTCCACTAACCTATTTTGCTAGTGGTGTCAGTACTTTGGCTAATATGTTTCCATCCTGGCTCAAAACACCCTGACCAATCCCATTCCTAGCCAACCCTCACCCCATCCCTGCTCCCTCTCTCTCTCCCAGGAATGCCGTTGATGCACATCTGTCCTGTCCTGCAGCAGCCTTGCTATTCTAGTCTTGGACCTTTTACTCAACTTTCCAGTACACTTCAACCCTGACCTGCAGCATTCCCTGCTGTTACAGACTTGGGCCTTTCTGAGGAGGTTCTGCTGAGTGTGTGTTGCTGTGGTTAAATGAGCAACATGGAGAATGAGGATGAAGTCACCACCCCAGACACATTAGTCACCTGACGTCAAAGGCTATTCCAATAATTAATTATCATCTTCCTCCTCTTCCCCTTATTTGTTGAAATTCCTTGAAATTGTAGCCATCATCAGCAAGGAAGAGGTTTAAAAGATTTCTTTGTCTGGAGCTGCATGAATGTTCCTTCTAGTTTATGCCACACCTCAAGGGAAATTGAAGATTCTTAATCCAAAGAAAATAGCAGCGATTGAAAAGCATTCAGTCTGAGACAAGGAAAATATGGCTGTGCATTAGGAACCTGTTATTAAAATATGGTTAATGAACAGAAAACTGACCTTGTTACTGTATCTTCAATTAACTCTATTTGATTATAGCAAGTGTTTCCTTCCATCAGTTCTGTGGAGGCAAAAGCTGCATTCTGTGCTGCCTCACATATCATTAATGAAAGCACCAGCTAACTGACTCCAGAATCCTTATTGCTGGAGATAATGTATGAGGCGGGAAGGACCCCACTTGCTTTTCAGACACCAGGCTGAGTTGCAGAGATTCCAGCCTTGGACATTAGAAACAGAGTAAGTCCTGCAGACACGGAGTCCATTTAAGGAAATCTAGGGGCATTCTCCTCTCAGAAATGCTTGTAAGATAGAAACTCAAAATTGTACTATTTTCAGGCAGATGGTTGTCTAGTTGACCTTTTAACTGATAACTATTTAATTTAAACCCCAGGGACCTTATATTTTTTGTTAGACTAAAATAAAAAACATATACCAACCTTATAGTTCTTTTAAAAAAATCTGCTCACACAATTTAAAAAAAAAAAAATCTGATTTAGCTGATTATTCAGAGATATCATTGTTCAATGTGCAGGTCCTGCCCTCCTAGTACTGTTTGGCTGTAAGCTAGAAGTTTGCAGCATGAGCTGGCAAAAAAAAATAAAATCCTGTTTTGACTTGTAAACGGAGCATGTTTGATCTAGAAGGCAAAGGAAGGAGAATAAATATTGGACACTGAGATGTCATTTAGACTGAGTCACTTTTCTGACCCTCTCCCCATTTTAACATAAAAGGGATGTGGAACTAATGACCCGAGGGGCAACCTCTTGGAGCTTTTTAAAGCTGAACTTTTAACATGAGAGATTCTTAATGATGGTAAAAAAAAGGAGGCAACAGATTTGCACGGAGGGCAGGGACTAGAGGAAGGAGATGGTGGTATCTAATTTGAATGCAGCTGCTCACCTCAAGCAGAGGAAGCACCTCGGGGTGCAGCTAAACCCTTTCATTACCTCCTTCAAGTGTTTGCATCCCCCTACCCTTTGTATGGGTCAGCACCATCTGCTACTCCTGCTGAGACATGTGGATGCCTAAAGAAAATATTTAGTTCCAAGAAAGGTGATAACTGTTTAGGTTTTTGTTTTGTTTTTTGCCCTGAGTGATAATTATATCTGTCTGCAGAACCGCTGCACGGCTGGGGACTTGTATGCTTGGCCACACACACTGGGAAAGAAAATAATTTGTTGCATTAACAGGATATAAGGCAGCAGCACTAGCATATTTTAGTCTTGGTTTTGCTCACTGTGAGAAGAAACACTTGGAAATTGAAACTCGGTTTGTGCTGCATACATGCATATCTGATACTCAGTGTGATGATTATCTGGGGATACTCTAGTCTAGCTCCATCTCGAAAGACGCATGAAAAATTAGCCATCACATGGAAACAGGGCCCAGTCCTGTGAGGACTGAAAGTGTATCCAGTGATGCAACTTAGGTGCCTAAATTCCAGAGTTAGGTGCCTAAGTGCCCATTGATGGCACCAATATGATCCATGAAATTCCCACCTAGCTGCTGCCTACCCCTATAGGTGCAGAGTGAGTTTAACTTTCTGCAGTAAAAGTCTCCTAGGTACCTAAATTCTAGACCCTGGGGCATGTGCACTGTGATCCCACTCTAAGCACCTGAATACCCATCTACCACATAAGCCCCAGAGTGACTCTCAAACTGGGGGAAGATAGGCATTTGGCCACTTATGTCGTGGGGCCCAATCTAGTGCAGGATAAGGTGGAGGAGGTGGTGGTGGTGCCCACCTTATAACTTAGCCCAATGGTTAGAGCAGTGACTTGGGATGTGGGACACCCAGGTTCAATTTCCTCATCTCTACCAGAGGGGACAGAGGATTTGAACAGGGGTTTCCTAAGTCTCAGGAGAGTGCTCTCACACTGGGCAATGGGATATTCTGAGATGGGCCTCCATCAGAGTCTCCTGCTTAAGCTGTTCTACTCTGAATAAATCAAGAAAGGCTACGTCTACACTTATCACTATACACAGTTACATGTGTATTGTTGTGTCATAACCTCCTTATTGTCCACATAGCATGTTCCTGAAGGAGAGTGCACAGTGTGAGAGCTAGCACACATGAGGTGTAGGTATGTATATACCTGCACTATGGCGTGGAAAGTTCTACAGTGCAGTGTGGACGGGGGCAAGGGGCATGTGCCAGGTCACCGGTATCAATAGTCCTACAGGGCCATTCCCGCAATTCACTGCTCCTTTTGCTGCCTGACCCTTACCAAAGGTGTGGAGGTCCCTGATCCCATCCCACCCCCTGGTTGTCAGTGGTAGTAGTGACCTGCGCTGAGCACTTCTGTTCTCCTGTGAACTTTATTGATCAGCACAGGCAAGCATGGATCATGCTCCAAGAGCAGCCACCTGGTCTCCAGAGCACACCTGGGTGCTGATCAATGAGTGGTGAGAGTACATTACCCTCCAAGCCTTAGTCCAGAGTGGCAGGAACATACACGTGTACCAGGACATTTCATGGAGGCTAGAAGAGACCAGCATTTCCTGGATTCTGTCCTAGTGCTGGGAGCACCTCAGGCTCTGTCCTGGATGGTGAAGGACTCTAACGGTTGCTCTAGGAGGGGACCTAGCATATGCCAATGTTACAATGAGCAGGACTGGTGCTCTCCAGGACTGCAAGTACGTAGTGACTTACAACCCCCTCCTTAAACCTGCCAGCTTCCTTGTAGGATGGGAAGTCGATGAGGGACAGGGCATGGAGGCAGCAAGGACCTTGGAGAAAGTCCTGGGAGGCCCAGAGGAAGACAAGGATATGATTCTGCACCTCTATCCAGCAAACCTAGTGGAGGAAGTCCTCCCTCCCTTGGGAGCCCTAGAAGGACCCCAAGCTGCAGCAGGAACCAGCACCCAAGGCTGGTAAGTTACAATATACCCCCACGCTCCCCGGAAATGTACCCTCTTGCTCCCATAATACATGTCTGAAGCCACCCGGCGCCCTACCCCCCTGCTCCATCCTGACATGGTCCCTGAAAAAGACACAGCTGTAAATCGAGACTAAGGGTATGTCTATACAGCCAAAGAACACCACCAGCAGCAAGTCTCAGAGCCGGGGACAACAGACTTGGGCTGTTCGGCTAAAAACAGCAGTGTACACATTCAAGCTGGAGCCTGGGCTCCAAGGCCCTTCCCTCCTGCCAAGTTTCAGAGCCCAGACTCCAGCCCAAACGTTTATGCTGCTATTTTTAGGCCTGCATCATGAGCCTCGCAAGCTCGAGTCAGTTGACCCCAGGCTCTGAGACTTGCTGCCACAGAGTTTTTTGTTTGGTTGGTTGGTTGGTTTTTTTTGTTGTGTGGATGTAGCCAAAGGGAGCTAAACCCCTCATCTTTATGAACATAATTCGTCTTGCCTCAAGACAAGACTACTCCCTTACAAAAGTTTCATCTATTAATGTCCTGATGTAGCACATTGTACTGCCCTGGCGGTCAGTCTGTATCATCCGTTATCTTCTGACTTTTATACTTAGATTGGAAGCTGTTTGCGGCAGGGACTATCTTTTTGTTCTGTGTTTGTACAGTGCCTAGCACAATGGGGTCCACCCATAGGGTGGTGGTAATACCAATAATAAATAATTATAGTAATGTTCTGCAAACCCCCTAGGCTGTGGCTTATGCTGAGCAGAACTTTGCAGTCAGACTGAGGTGACCTTTCATACCTGTAGGACAGTGGGACTTTTTGTGTAGAGAGCAAGAGAGAAAACTGGAAAGAATTGGGAGGTACTGATGGTTTGCCACTGATAAAATCTGTCCTGCAGATTAAAAAATCTTTCATTATAAACAATAGGTTATAAGGGGACCACTATTACCATAGCTGCTGTCATTTAGTATGGGGCCTGATCTCTTAGGTGGCCTCTGAGAACACCCATTGAATCAGGTCCCACAGGTGAGACAGGTGGGGAAATGCCTAGTTTGTGAATTCTGAACACGTGAGTTAGGAGCCAAGCAGCTTGGTGGTGTCAGGACTTAGGCAGCTGTGTGCATGCTCAGCAGCAGAAATTTAGTTGCCTAAAGCTACTGACCCCACTCCAAACATTGCCTCAGAGTGCTTCTGATATGGATTGACCTGCTGGTTACCCAACCACTCACTCACATTTGACTACTGCTCTAGACTGCCCCCTAGCCTGCCTTGGCCACTGGGCATTACAGTTCCAAGCTTTAGGATGGGTTGAATTACAGTTTTATACACTCTACCTATTAATTTTATTGGCATCTTTTTATCACAGATAACTGGGCTCCCATCATGCAGGGTTGGTACAATGCCGGGCATCTCTCCAGAGAGCACCATTGTCAGCTACCATTGATCCCAGGTATTTAAATTCTTTCACTTTCCTAAGTTCTCTGCCTGTGATATCCTTTACGGTGAATCCTCCCTCTTCCTCCCCTCGTTATTGTAGCCTCGGTCTTACCAATATTCCCTTTAAGTTCTTCCTGCTCAGAACTGTGTTGCCACTGTTCAAAGTTGGTTTGCAAGATCTCCCAATCTTCTGCACACATCATTAAGTCATCAGTGAACAGCATATTCCAAGGCTGCTCCCTTTGTATATATTCACTTATCACATCCAAAACAACTGCAAACAAAGAAGGCTCAATGCTGACCCCTGGCGCAGGCCAATGTTTACCGGAATTTTTCTGCTGTAGACCCATATGCTTTTCACTACAATAGTCACTCCATCATGCACACTCTGGATAAGATGGACAAATCCTTCCAGCACATCTTTCCATCACAAATTCCACCAAACTACTTATCTTGGTACCTCATCACATGGCTTCTCCAAGTCCACAAACACGGTGCCCAGTTACTGTCTCTTTTCTCTGAACTTCTCTATGAAGAGTTACAGAGCAAATGTGGCATCAATTGTACTCCTTCCCGGCATAAATACATACTGACCCTTGCAAGTTTCAACTGTTCCATGCAGACATTTTTCAGTAATCTTCTCCATACTTTCATAGTGTGTGATGTCAGGTTAATTGGGCAATAACTAGCACTCAACGTAATATCAGTTTTATGTTTAAAAATGGGCACCACAAAGCTTTCATCAGGCATTTTCTCTATCTTAAAAATATCGTTGAGCAGACTTGTAAAATAGCTGCCTTTCCTTCCCATTGACTTCAGTGCAGCCACCTGGTGCCTCATCTGGTGCAGGTGCTGGAAGATATTAAAGAATAATTAACAAGCTAAAAATGAGCTACATCCGCCAACCTGGCAAGATCTGAGACAATTCAGGTCCCATTAGAAACTGCTGAAAACCCACAGATCCAAGGATAAGTTCTGTAAGGACTGTTTTTACATTGCAACTAAACATATTTGGGGAAAATATGGCAGAATTTACCCGAGAAGACTGTAACAGTCTGATTTGATGTGTTTTTTTATGTGTGTAATAAATATTTGTTAGCTGTCTGTCACATTATAAGAAATCACTGCAGGTTTCATTTAAACAAAATAGCTCAAACATGGCAAATGTGACTATGGCACATCCTTCCTTTGAGGTGTGTCTATTAGCGTCTGACTTGGTTTGCCTCAAGGGTTTTATACGAAAGAGACTTTGGGGAAAAATAATTGAAAAATATTTTGCTATCGCCAATTACCCATTAAGAGTTGCTAATGAATATGATACTGAGACACTAGATAGCTAGTGTGAATCCAGCCGTGTGAGAATGACTGTGACACCCACAAAAGGTTTATTTTGCTCTTTGATGTTACTAGACACGTCCTGCCCTCAGGATCACTGATCATCCAATGAGAGTCTTTTTTTCTCACGACATAATGGATTCAGTTTAATATTTGCTAGAACTTGTGTGGGTGCAGTTCTTTGAACACTGCTGGAACCTGATCTCCTAGTTCAGAAAAGCTACCAGCTCTCCTCCTTATGTAGTTGAATTATACTCTTTTCTTTATGCCCCATTCGAGTATACTGTCCCAGTTCTGAGAGGTAGTGCAATGTACTGATGTTAGGACAGATGACTACAAGCTGGGAGGGGCTGCAAGTTCTTTGGGAGATAGGATTAAAATTCAGAATGATTTGAACAAACCAGAGAAATGGTCTGAAGTAAATAGAATGAAATTCAATAAGGACAAATGCAAAGTACTCCATTTAGGAAGGAACAATCAAAACATTCCTTGTATGCACACATACAAAATGGGAAATGACTGGCTTGGAAGGAGTACTGTGGAAAGGGATCTGGGGGTCATAGTGGATAACAAGCTAAATATGTCAACAGTGTAACACTTGCAAAAAAATGAACATCATTCTGAGATGTATTAGCAGGAGTGTTATAAGCAAGACACAAGAAGTAATTCTTCTACTGTACTCCGCTCTGATTAGGCTTCATGGAGTATTGTATCCAGTTCTGGACACTACATTTCAGGAAAGATGTGGATAAATTGGAAAAAGTCCAGAGAAGAGCAACCAAAATGATTAAAAATCTAGAAAACATGACCTATGAGGGAAGATTGAAAAAATTGGGTTTGTTTAGTGAGGAGAAAAGACTGAAAGGGGACATAACAGTTTTCAAATACATAAAAGGTTGTTACAAGGAGGAGGGAGAAAAATTGTTCTCGTTAACCTCTGAGGATAGGACAAGAAGCAGTGGGCTTAATTTGCAGCAAGCCTGGTTTAGGTTGGACATTAGGAAAAACTTCCTAACTGTCAGGGTAGTTATGCAACTAAATTGCCTAGGGAGGGTGTGGAATCGCTGTCATTGGAGATTTTGAAGAGCAGGTTAGACAAACACCTGTCAGGGATGGTCTAGATAATACTTAGTCCTACCATGAGGCAGGGGATTGGACTAGAAAACCTTTCAGGGTCCCTTCCAGTCCTATGATTCTATGTCAGGAGATCTGTATTCTATTTCCAGCTCTGCCGCTGACCTGTGATGTGTCCATGGACAAGTTACTTCATCTCTTTGTGCCACTGTTTCCCCTTCTACTCTTTGTCTGTCCTGACTATATAGATAAGTTCTTCAGGGCAGGTACTGTCTTGTAGAATGAGTTTGTCAGTGCCTGACACAATGGGGCCCTGATCTAAATTGGGGCCTCTAGGTGCTACTGTCATACAAATAGCCATTTCTATCTCACTCATTTCTGGACTCTTAATACTGTAATTGTTGCGCTAAACACAAAAGCCACCTTAACAGAGATTCAAAATGCTAGCGCACTGTTTGTACACTGAAGGAAATGCATTTAAAAACCTACCTCAGAGAGTTTTCTGTAGCCTGAAAAAGAAGAGCCAGAGACTCCAAGAAGTCTGTGGGGCTTTGCTGTCACCACACTAATTAATGTGGAAGGCTTTCAGATGTTCTGATGATGGGCAGCAGCACAACGCTAACTAGAAAATATATCTGGGGACCACATCTCTTTTTATATAGTGGCGATCAATAAATAGTTCTTCCCTTCCTCACTCTACTTCTTTCTTCTTTCTGTTCTTTTTCACTCTGCTCTTGGAAATATGCTTTTGAGCACGGTTGGGTGGTATTGGAATTGACTAATGCTGAAATTGGTAGATGTATGAGGTGTGTGCATGTGCGTACAGATATGCAGGCCTATGTTTTCAGCCCAATCAATACTATTACTATCAGTATTGTAAGAAGGACTGGCCTCTTTAAAAGGGAGTAGGCCAAGGCCAGGCTCTAGCACCTGTGACTCGTAGGCTGCCACCCAATTGGGGTTAAAAGAAGGCACCTGGGCTACATAGAGAATCATGAAGTGGCAGGAGAGAGCTGTCGAGGGGAGTGGGATAGGGGTCAGTGAGGAACAGGGCAGCTGAGAGTTGCCTGACAACACACAGAGAAACACAGATACCCGCCTGAAGAAGAAAGGAGAGAGGCAGGAGAGCTGGTGTAGAGAGGCATTGAGAAGAGTGAAAGATTCATGGTGAGGCCTAGCCAGAGCTTGGAGAATCCCTGATGAGTTAAAGGAGAGCTTGTGCAGACCCCTAGGAAGAAGGGGGAGAGGCAACCTGGTTAGGAGATGCTGAGCCCAAAACAAGAGGGTTGTGTTGGAAGGTGGATCCCGGGAGAAGGGAGGCATAGGTGAGTGGAACACTGCAGGAGGCCCCCTTGCAGCAGGCCTGAGTGGAGAGCTGCAGGAAACTGAGCCCAGAGTAAAGGGCTGGTCCTGGAGGGATGTTCCCTGAGCAGGGGTAGGACTCATGGGGAGGTTGGGCTGGCTGTGTGGAACACTGAAGGGAGTCCTCTCCTGGGAGACTTGACTTAGGCTACTGGAGAAATTTTTGGATAGAAGGGAATCTGGGGTTTTTTGGCCTGATGGCCTGAACAGTGGAGCCCTGGAACAAGAGCAAAAAAGGTCTGGGGACAGACTTGTTAATGACTCTCAGGAGGGTGAGCTGGAAAGGACAACCTGCAAGGGGACATGGAAAACGGACGTGAACCTGCTGTACTTTGGGATTTTAGGGAGAATGCTTTTACTACGAGGTTTCTGTAGACTATTGTAGAAGTATAGGAATAAATTATGCCTAGAGGCAGGCTTTTGAATTGGACATTGAGAGAGATTGTGTTCCTTCTATGGCTAGACCAAGGGGAAACCGAGGCACGTTTACCTGTTGTGCCACAGCCTGACACAGGTCGGGGGATGCCTTATGACAAATATCGGATATTCTATCTCTTATGTGTAATATAGGATGCACGATTGGAGTGAATAAAGGTTTTATCAGCATGAGTTTGCAATGACTTCATATGCCCTTAAGAGTGCAAGATTGGGCAGCTTCATGGTCCTTCTGCCCTACAAATTGTGCCAGACAGAGCTCACAGCAAGCCAAGAAATGTGGTTCTCAACCAAACTGCTGAAGGAGCAACCAGTTATCTGCTTTCAAGGGTACGTGAGAGCTAACTGTGGCCTCCTGAGTCACTTATACGGGGGGGCGGGGGGAAGCAGGCAAGGCAGCAGCTACTGCTGCAATGGAGGGGTTTGGCTTCAACTTCTCTCCTGTTACATTTTAAGCAAGGAGATACTTGCCAATCTTGACTTAATAAATAAACTATCCTTCTGAAGGGTTGGCCTGTTTTAAAATGTGCCACCTGTTGAATGTGTTACTACACAGGCTCCAGAATAATGCATGAACAAGAGGGTAATTGGTGGGGTGAAGGGACAGAACAGAGAGGCCTGTGGGATGGGGTGAGTGTTAATGTGACCCACAGCATTTTTTGGGCTACCCATGGTTGTCTAGACTTCAGCTCACTGTTCTAGATGTGGGTGAAATGCATGTTTGCTCGTGCGCTGTAAAGCTGAAAGGCTTTCCAGCCGGCCACTTCCTAGCTGTAAAAAGGCTGCTGCTGACCTCATGTTTGAATTGTAACTAGGGCTATGGGGTGTGGGCATGGGGTGTGGGAGCTGGTGCAGTGATGTGATGTTCTGTGGCTGGAACTCTTTTTCCTCCCCACTCCCTAGTGAGCTCATCAGCTGCCTAGAAAAAAGAGCTTTTCATTAAAGGGCCACAGTTGTGCATGGTGTAATAAAAGCAAGAGGAATACCAAGGACAGGGCAGGTAGACCCATTACTCAATGAGGGGGGCGTGGGGAACAATAACAGAAAATGTGGAAATGGCAGAGGTACTTAATGACTTCTTTGTTTCAGTTTTCACCATGAAGGTTGGTGGTCATTGGACGTCTAACATAGTGAATGCCAGTGAAAATGAGGTAGGATCAGAGGCTAAAATAGGGAAAGAACAAGTTAAAAATTATTTAGACAAGTTAAATGTCTTCAAGTCACCAGGGCCTAAAATTTTTAAGGAGCTGACATGGGAGAGATTCCAGGAGAATGGCAAATATAGTGCCAATTTATAAAAAGGAAAATAAGGACACCCCGGGAAATTACACATCAGTCAGCTTAACTTCTGTATCCGGAAACATCATGGAGCAAATAATGAAGCAATCAATTTTCAAACAGCTAGAAGATAATAAGGTGATAAGTGACAATCAGCAAGGATTTGTCAAGAACAAATCATGTCAAACCAACCTGATAGCTTTCTTTGACAGGGTAACAAGCCTTGTGGATGGGGAGAGGGGCGGGGGGAAGTGATAAACATGGTATATTTTTACTTTAGTAAAGCTTTTGATACTGTCTTGCATAACCTTCTCATAAACAAATTAGGGAAATCCAACCTAGATGGAGCTACTACCTGAAAGGGGGTTCCAAAGAGGATGGATCTAGACCGTTCTCAGTGGTACCAGATGACAGAACAAGGAGTAATGGTCTCAAATTGCAGTAGGGGAGGTTTAGGTTGGATATTAGGAAAATCATTTTCACTAGGAGGGTGGTGAAGCACTGGAATGGGTTACTTAGGGAGGTAGTGGAATCTCCTTCCTTAGAGGTTTTTACGGTCAGGCTTGACAAAGCCCTGGCTAGGATGATTAGTTGGGGATTGGTCCTGCTTTGAACAGGGGGTTGGACTAGATGACCTCCTGAGGTCCCTTCCAACCCTGATATTCTATGATACTATAAAGTGGGTAAATAACTGGTTGGAAAACGGTTCCCAGAGAGTAATCATCAATGGTTCACAGTCATGCTGGAAGGGCATAATGAGTGGGGTCCCACAGGGATCAGTTCTGGGTCTGGTTCTGTTCAATATCTTCATCAATGATTTAGATGATGGCATAGAGAGTACACTTATAAAGTTTGTGGATGATACCAAGTTGGGAGGGGTTGCAAGTGCTTTGGAGGATAGGATTCAAATTCAAACTGGGGGAAGACAGGCAAATTCAATATGATCTGGACAAACTGGAGAAATGGTCTGAAGTAAATAGGATGAAATTCAATAAGGACAAATGTAAAGTACAGTAACTCCTCACTTAAAGTCGTCTAGGTTAACGTTGTTTCGTTGTTACGTTGCTGATCACTTAGAGAACATGCTCATTTAAAATTGCGCAATGCTCCCTTCTAACATTGTTTGGCAACTGCCTGCTTTGTCCACTGGTTGCAGAAAGAGCAGCCTGTTGGAGGTAGCTAGTGGGGGCTTGGAACTAGGGTGGACTGGCAGCCCCCCATCAGCTCCCCGCTCCCCTAAGTTCCCTGTGCAGCAGCTGCCCAGCAGGCTATCAATTGCCGGCAGTTCAGCTGTCCCTCCCCCCACTGCCATGTGCTGCGCCTGCCCTCTGCCTTGGAGCTGCTCCTGGGAGCCTCCTGCTTGCTGTGCAGAGGGGGGAGGAAGAGGGGTCTAATATCAGGGTGTTCCCCCTCTCACCTGCTCCTGCCCCCACTTACCCCATCTCCATGGAGAGGGGAGGGGGGACATGACAGGGCTCAGGATGGAGGGAGCTTGCTAGCAGCAGCTGCTGTCTCAACTTGCTGATCTACTTAAAAAGGCAATGTACGTAGAGTGGGGTCAGCGTACTTAAAGGGGCAATGCGCATCTCTCTCCCACACACAGGGTGTGTGTGTGTGTGTGTGTGTGTGTGTGTCTGTTAATGTAGCTTCACACTCTACAAGGCAGCACAAATGGAGGGAGGGGAGACATCATGGCAAGACAGACAGACAATGTGTTAACACTTGAGGGCTGAGCCGAGTGCTTGTTCGTCATTTAGCAGTAAGGCATTCCCTGGGAAATATCCCTCCCTCTTCCACCCTCTGCCTTCACCATCTCAACCAAGCTTCACAGTCATCATTGCTGTGTACAGTATTAAATTGTTTAAAACTTATACTGTGTGTATGTGTATATATGTATATATATGTGTGTGTATACAGACTAATTATAATTATAACACTGGTCTACAATTTTTGAGAAGTCGTCTGCTTCAGAGATAAAATGTGCTATTATGTATTTTGATGTGCTGAATTCAAATATGACAATTAAAACAACTGGCTTCTGTTTCTAAGATATTTAAATTTTTACATTTTATGTCTATGTATATTGTGTAGATAGAGTTTTAATCATAAATTGTAAACCTAGGTCTTTTCATGTGTTTATGGTTGTTTTACATGATAATATTTCACCTGTCCTGTTTATGTAACACTTTAAAAATCAGCAAAAGGGTTATATAAATAAAATTTATTATGAAACAAAAGGCAAAAAACTATTATGTACATAGTTTAGTCCTATTCAGTGTCTACTCGGCGCTTCTTGGCTTGTCTCTTGTATTCATTAAACGGAGCATCTCTTGTCACTGTCCAGCAATAGTCTGCAAGCATTGATGGGCTCCATTTGCCCTGGTAGTGTTTCTCCATTGTTGCAATGTCCTGGTGAAATTGCTCGCCGTGCTCATCGCTCACTACTCTGCAGTTCTATGGAAAAAAATCTAGATGAGTGCAAAAAATGTATCTTTAGTCACATGTTGCAACCAAGGCTTTTGTATACCTTGAGGAGGTTTTCCACCAACAACCTGTAGTTGTCTGCCTTGTTGTTTCTGAGAAAATTTATTGCCACTAACTGGAAGGCTTTCCATGCCGTCTTTTCCTTGCCACGCAGTGCATGGTCAAATGCATCATCTCGAAGAAGTTCACGAATCTGAGGACCAACAAAGACACCTTCCTTTATCTTAGCTTCACTTAACCTTGGAAATTTTCCACGGAGGTACTTGAAAGCTGCTTGTGTTTTGTCAATGGCCTTGACAAAGTTCTTCATCAGACCCAGCTTGAAGTGTAAGGGTGGTAACAAAATCTTCCTTGATTCAACAAGTGGTGGATGCTGAACACTTTTCCTCCCAGGCTCCAATGACTGTCAGAGTGGCCAATCTTTCTTGATGTAGTGGGAATCTCTTGCACGACTATCCCATTCGCAGAGAAAACAGCAGTACTTTGTGTATCCAGTCTGCAGACCAAGCAAGAGAGCAATAACCTTCAAATCGCCACAAAGCTACCACTGATGTTGGTCATAGTTTATGCACCTCAAAAGTTGTTTCATGTTGTCATAGGTTTCCTTCATATGGACTGCATGACCAACTGGAATTGATGGCAAAACATTGCCATTATGCAGTAAAACAGCTTTAAGACTCGTCTTCGATGAATCAATGAACAGTCTCCACTCATCTGGATCGTGAACGATGTTGAGGGCTGCCATCACACCATCGATGTTGTTGCAGGCTACAAGATCACCTTCCATGAAGAAGAATGGGACAAGATTCTTTTGACGGTCACGGAACATGGGAACCCTAACATCACCTGCCAGGAGATTCCACTGCTGTAGTCTGGAGCCCAAAAGCTCTGCCTTACTCTTGGGTAGTTCCAAATCCCTGACAAGGTCATTCAGTTCACCTTGTGTTATGAGGTGTGGTTCAGAGGAGGAGGATGGGAGAGAATGTGGGTCCTGTGACATTGATGGTTCAGGACCAGAAGTTTCATCCTCTTCCTCTTCCTCTTCCTCGTCTGACTCAAGTGAGAATGATTCTGGTGCATCAGGAACTGGCAGTCCTTCTCCGTGGGGTAGTGGGCGTATAGCTGATGGAATGTTTGGATAATGCACAGTCCACTTTTTCTTCTTTAACACACCTTTCCCAACTGGAGGCACCATGCAGAAGTAACAATTGCTGGTATGATCTGTTGGCTCTCTCCAAATCATTGGCACTGCAAAAGGCATAGATTTCCTTTTCCTGTTCAACCACTGGTGAAGATTTGTTGCACAAGTGTTGCAGCATATGTGTGGGGCCCACCTCTTGTCCTGATCTCCAATTTTGCAGCCAAAATAAAGGTGATAGGCTTTCTTAACCATAGTGGTTATACTGCACTTTTGTGATGCAAAAGCCACTTCACCACAAACATAGCAGAAGTTATCTGCACTATTCACACAAGTACGAGGCATCTCTGCTCACTTTGGCTAAACAGAAATGTGTCCCTTTGCAAAATCAAACACTGACAAATAAGAGAGCATGACACTGTATGATTTCTAGAGCTGATATAGGGCAATTTGTAAGCTTCGTTATGATTGCATCATCCATGACTTCTAGGAATAACATGATGCAATTCATATCATGTATGACGCAATACCAGCTTCAGATTGCATCATTCATTGTTTTGCCTAAAAAGCAAGTACTGTCCAAACCGAGTCATAGATTTATTCATAGATCCAGTCAAAGATGTATTTTAGTCATTTCTGGTTTAAATTGAGATCGCTTCCCTTTATAACTCACTTATCCTCTGCCATTCCAAGTCAAGGGTCGTATATACTGACCCAATAGCATATCTTGAAAACTAGAGCCAATCAACAATTTTAAGCATCAATTTTGTTCTCAGTGACCCAGAATTAGTAAAGTTTGACTACATTTATTTCAGAAGCATTTTGGCTGTAGAGTAGGGTAATTTGTCTGGTGAAAAAAATTTCCCTGGAACCTAACCCCCCCCCCCCTTTACATTAATTCTTATGGGGAAATTGGATTTGCTTAACATCATTTCGCTTAAAGTCGCATTTTTCAGGAACATAACTACAATGTTAAGCGAGGAGTTACTGTACTCCATTTAGTAAGGAACAATGATTTGCACACATACAAAATGGGAAATGACTGCCTAGGAAGGAGTAATTCGGAAAGGGATCTGGGGGTCATAGTGGACCACAAGCTAAATATGAGTCAACAGTGTAACACTGTTGCAAAAAAAACTAACATCATTCTGGGATGTATTGGCAGGAGTGTTGTAAGCAAGACACAAGAAGAAATTCTTCCACTCTGCTCTGTGCTGATTAGGCTTCCACTGGAGTATTATCTCCAGTTCTGGGTGCCACACTTCAGGAAAGATGTCGACAAATAGGAGAAAGTCCCGAGAAGAGCAACAAAAATGATAAAAGGTCTAGAAAACATAACCTATGAGGGAAGATTGAAAAAACTGGTTTTGTGATGTGATTGACATGAACTGGGACCATATAGATCATTGTTGCAACCAAGGTCCTGTAGTGGCACCAAATCTTTTATAAAGGGGGTCAAATAAGGTGTCTAAGACAAGGTTATGGTTTCCTGGTTATGATTATGCTATCTGTAGGTGTGTATCATTTTTGTAGTTGAAGTTATGAATATTGGCTCTATGCTGTCTGTATTTCAAACTTATGCTATGCTTCTGGGTGACACCCCAGACAAGTTGGTGTCAGCTTTGCCTAGCCTGCTTGATGGCCCATGAAGGACCATCAGCTATACAATTGACCCACTGAGAGAAGGCAGATATACCTTGTGACTCAGCAAAGTATGCAGGGACTTGCCCATGTGACTCCAAACTCCATTTTGCTGTAATTTTCCACAGTAAGGACAAAGAGGTGTCCTTACACCTGGAAGAGACTATAAAAGGCAACTGCCTCATCTCCAGCTTGTATTAATCCTGCTTCTTACCTCTGGAGGGACTTTGCTACAAACAGAAGCTCTACACAAAGGACTGATGACCCATCCCAGCTGTGGATGTACTCCAGAGACTTGATTTGAACCTGCAGTTTATTCCATCACTGCTACAAGCTTGAACTAAGAACTTTGCCAAACTGGACAGTCTCTATGCAAAAGAATAAATAGACACAAATCAGACATCAAGAATTATAACATTAAAAAACCAGTCAGAGAACACTTCAAATCCCTGGTCACTCAATTACAGATCTCAAAGTCGCAATACTCCAACAAAAAATCTTCAAAAACAGACTCCAACAAGAAACTGCAGAATTGGAATTAATTTGCAAACTAGACATCATTAAATTAGGCTTGAATAAAGACTGGGAGTGGATGGGTCATTACACAAAACTGTTTCCCCATGCTAATTTTTCTCCCCTACTGTTACTCACACCTTCTTGTCAACTGTTGGAAATGGGCCATCCTGATTATCGCTACAAAAGTTTTTTTTTCTCCTGCTGATAATAGCTCACCTTAATTAATTACTCTTGTTACAGTTGGTATGGCAACACCCATTTTTTCATGTTCTTTGTGTGTGTATATATATCTTCCTACTGTATTTTCCACTGCATGCATCCGATGAAGTGAGTTTTAGCCCATGAAAGCTTATGCTCAAATAAATTTGTTAGTCTCTAAGGTGCCACAAGTACTCCTCATTCTTTTTGCCATTACTGTATGTAATTGATTCCATTTAACCAATTCTAGCTCTCATCTATATCTTTTTCCTTTTATGAATAAACCTTTAGATTTTAGATTCTAAAGGATTGGCAACTGCGTGATTTGTGGGTAAGATCTGATTTGTACATTGACCTGGGTCTGGAGCTCGGTCCTTTGGGATCAGGAGAACCTTTTTTTCTTTTACTGGGGTATTGGTTTTCATAACCATTCATCCCCATAACGAATGGCACTGGTGGTGATACTGAGAAACTGGAGTATCTCAGGGATTGCTTGTGTGACTTGTGGTTAGCTAGTGGGGTAAAACCAAAGTCCTCTCTGTGTGGCTGGTTTGGTGCCTTAATAGTAAAGGAACTCCATCTTTGGGCTGTAACTGCTCTGCTTTAAGCAATTTGTCCTGAATTGTCACCAGAACTAGCATCGTTACGGGAACATAACAATTTTCAAGTACATAAACGTTTATTACCAGGAGGAGGGAGGTTAATTGTTGTTCTTAACTGCTGAGGATAGCACAAGAAGAAATGGGTTCAAATTGTAGCAAGGGAGGTTTAGGTTGGACATCAGGAAAAACTTCCTAACTGTCAGGGTGGTTAAACACTGGAATAAATTGCCTAGGGCGGTTGTGGAATCTCCATCATTGGAGATTTTTAAGAGCAGGTTAGACAAACACCTGTCAGGGATGGTCTAGATTAGAGGTGGGCAAACTATGGCCTGCAGGCCACGTCCGGCCCATGGGACCGTCCTGCCCAGCCCCCGAGCTCCTGGCCCAGGAGGCTAGTCTAGGGTTACCATACGTCCTCTTTTTCCCGGACATATCCGGCTTTTCGTCAGTCAAACCCCCGTCCGGGGGGAATTGCCAAAAAGCCGAACATGTCCGGGAAAATGGCGGCTCTGCTCCTCCCCGACTCTTCGGCTCTGTTTAAGAGCCGGGCTGCCCGAATGCTACTGGCTTCAGGCAGCCCCGTGCCTCCAGACCCTGCGCCGCCGGAGCCCGGGAGGGGAAGTGCCCGGCTGGGGGCGCAGAGTCTGGAGGCAGGGGGCTGCCCGAATCCGGTAGCGCTTGGGCAGCCCGGCTCTTAAACAGAGCTGAAGAGTCGGGGAGGAGCAGAGCCGCAGCGGCTGGAGCCTCCAGCCGCCAGGGCTCTGTGTAACTGACACAGTGTCAGTTACACAGAGCCGCAGCCGCTGGAGGCTCTGTTTAAGAGCCGGGCTGCCCGAGAGCTACCGGCTTCGGGCAGCCCCCGTGCCTCCAGACCCTGTGCCCCCAGCCGGGCACTTCCCCTCCCGGGCTCCGGTGGTGCAGGGTCCGGAGGCACGGGGGCTGCCCGAAGCCGGTAGCGCTGGGGCAGCCCGGCTCTTAAACAGAGCCTAAGAGGAGCAGAGCCTCCAGCCGCGGGGGCTCTGCTCCTCTTCAGCTCTGTGTAACTTATACAGTGTAAGTTACGCAGAGCCGCCGGAGCCCCGGAGGGGAAGTGCCTGGCTGGGGGCGCAGGGTCCGGAGGCATAGGGGCTGCCCAAAGCCCGAGCGCTACCGGCTTCACGGTTTGCTGGGCAGCCTCCAGACCCTGCGCCCCCGGCTGGGCGCTTCCCCTCCCGGGCTCCAGCTGCGCTGGGGAAGCGCCGGCTGGGGGCGCAGGGTCTGGGGGCTGCCCGGGAAACCGTGAAGCTGGTAGCACTGGGGCAGCCGTTTCCCCCTGGCTGGGAGTGGGAGGGAGGAGGGGGCGGAGTTAGGGTGGGAAAGGGACGGAGTTGGGGCAGGGCTGGGGTGGGGAAATGGGCGGGGCCAGGGTCCGTGGAGGGTCCTCTTTTTTTATTTATGAGATATGGTAACCCTAGGCTAGTCCCAACCCCTCTCCCGCAGCTCCCCCTCTCCCGCAGCCTCAGCTCGCTTGCTCGCTCTGCCACTGGCACAATGCTCTGGGTGGTGGGGCTGTGAGCTCCGGGGCAGTGCAGCTGCAGAGCCTGGCCTGACCCAGTCTCTATGCTGCGTGGTGGTGGTGGCGGCGTGGTTGTAGCACCTCCAGCCACTGGTGCTCCAGGTAGTGCGGTAAGGGGGCAGGGAGCGGGGTGGGGAGGGGTTGGATAGAGGTCAGGGGGTGGGAGTGTGGATAGGGGTCGGGGGGAACAGGCGGTTGAATGGGGACAGTCAGGAAGGGGGGGGTTTGGATGGGACGGCAGGGGGCAATCAGGAGACAGGGGGAAGGGGTAGTTGGATGGGGCAGGCAGAGGTGAAAGTAAGCCGGTACGGTCTGGTATGGCGTACCAGCAAGAGCCAGTACGCTGTGCCGGACTGGACCGGCTTCCGCAGTGGTGATTTAAAGGGCCCCGGGCTCCAGCTGCTGCCCACCTCTGGTCTAGATAATACTTAGTCCTGCCTTGAGTGTAGGGGACTGGACTAGATGACCTCTCGATGTCCCTTCCAGTCCTATGATTCTATGAAAAGGCTAGCATTCCCCGTCACACAGGAAAATCCAGAAGGCGATCTCTGCATGGTGCCCCATATACAGTTATTCCTGATTCCTTCCATTGGGTGATAAGTTCGGCAGGAGGTTCCCTTCTATTGAATAGGCTCCAGAGTGGCCTCCAAAGCCCATAGATCTTGGAGAATCTGCCAGAGATACGTAGCCCTCTGCATTGAGGCTGTCGGCCTCTGCACTTCCTTTGGGCCCGCAGCTCTGAATGCAGCTCTAATGAAGCCAGGCTGCCTGAGAGTCCCTTGCTGGAGAGAGCTCCCCAGAAATGAATCAGCCATAGGCTGCATTAACTTTTGGGCAGAATCAGTGATAGCGGCTACAGTAATGATACTGAATTAGATCTGCCCGTGGGCCGATTTGAGAATTTTAGAGGTGGGCCATTTGCGCAGAAGGCTGACAAAATTAAAAAAAAAATTTAGCTGCCAATTAAGAAAGACCTTGATTGCAACATAAATATTAGTGTTTCTATCTTTTAAAAAAGTTTATACATCAACATTGTTACTTGTGTTTGTGGCTATCTCTAATGGGAGAGGTGACAGATGATCTCTGGCAAGCTTTGTGAAGAGTGGTTTGTAGGAGGTCAGATCAAAGCGCATGCACTGATGACGATGCTCATCTGTTAGGCGATTGTGGTGTTGGTTTTTTATAAAGTTCATGGTAGAAAACCCAGATCCAAAGAGGTACTTTGATCCAAACAGCATTAAAAGATAGAAGGCTAGATACCGGCTATTCTGTAACTGGTCAGCATATTGAGTCCAGAAATCATAAAGTCCCACTTCTTTGAATTTTTCCTTCAAGACATCTGAGCTCTGGAGCCTTACCATTTCTAATTGAAGGGCACCTTCATCAATTGAATCAATAATGTTCTTTGCTTCAGAAGGATAAGGTCCATCAGCAGAGACAATAAACAGATCACAAACAAATAAAAGCAAATCTTTTGGCATTGCAAAATTTTCACATTGCATTTTAAAATGTTAGATCACATTGTTTAGGAATTCTTGCATTGTTTTCATCAAAGTTTCACCTGTAGCAACAACATTCAAAGTGCAACATCTTTCTGTTAAGTCTGAAAGATTTCAAGATTCTTCTGAAAGGGACCCACTCTTGCAAACAGATCCCTGTTTGGCCTTGGGCCTTGGGGCTGCAAGTTGAGGGAATTCAAGTGACCCAGTAATATCGCGCAGAAAAGCAATCTCTGATATAGAAGGGACATCATTCATAAATTCCAGGAACTCCCAAGCCTTGTTGATCTTGTGGTTTGAAAGACTTCTGTTTCTTTTTGAAGCACACAAAACCTCTCTAAGACACTCCCCCTACTTAACCAGCGAACGTTGTTGTGTTGCAACAGGTCACTGTATTTGGCCAAAATGTCTTGTAAAAGAGCTTTAAAAAGACGATGTTGCAAGCTAGAAATTGAACGTATGTAGTTCACTAATCTCATCTCAATGCCCATTACACCTCTACCTCGATATAACGCTGTCCTCAAGAGCCAAAAAATCTTACCACGTTATAGGTGAAACCACGTTATATCGAACTTGCTTTGATCCACCGGAGTGCACAGCCCCGTCCCCCCCGGAGCACTGCTTTACCGCATTATATCCGAATTCATGTTATATTGGGTCACGTTATATCGGGGTAGAAGTGTATTTTTTTTTTTAAGTCCTCAGACAATTTACTGTCCAGGACAGGCTGGTGAATGATGCAGTGAAGTATATTTAATGAAGGGTGGAGCAAAGCCCTTCTCTTTCCCTGCCAGGGAGGCACCTCTGGCTGTAACAAGCAAGTTTACTCTTTGGAAATCTTAACCATTTTTTTCAAAAAAACCTTTTGCCTTTTCAAAAATGATCTCTCCTGTGCTGTGGGTTACTAAAATTCTTCCTTGAAAAATCTCACTATCATAAAATCTAACAAACAGCGACAGCTGGGCAGTGTCACTTAAATTGCTTGATTCGTCCACTGCAAGAGACACGTATTTGGCATTTTTTAAATTGGAAAGCAGTTCTGACAAACAATCCTTGTGAATCACCTCCAATCTCCGCACCGCCACGGAATCAGACAGGGGCACTTGCTTCACACCGTTCATAATGTCATCTTTGTTTTTATCTCCAGCAAAAAGCTCCTCCAGCATTTCCAGCATGCAGTCTTTCACAAGCTCGGCATCCAGGAAAGGCTCTTTCTTTTTAGCTAGTACCCACGTTATCTGAAGAGAAGCAGCTGTTGCTTTTTCCTTACAGTCGCTGATGTTGTGAGAATGACATTTGAAGGGTGATAGCACGACATCAGATTTTTAATTTTGTCACGTGTTGCAACACTGCCAGGAGGATAGGCCATGCTGAAGTTACTGTGCTGTGATTCAAAGTGGCGCTTCACCTTGATGACCTTATAGACAGATACAGTGGCTTGGCATATTAAACACAAAGGTTTTGTGTTTAAAGGAGGTGGCATAATAAAAAGGAAATCTGCTGTCCAGTTTGGATTAAAAGCTCAGTTTTCTTGACTCTTGACTTTGCAACATTTACTCCACTCACATTAATTTTTTGCTCCATTTCCATCACTAATGAAAAAATGGGTGGCGCCCAGGGCCAGCCTTATGGAAAATGGTGCCCTGGGTGAACGTATATTTTGGCACCCTTTCTTTGAGTTCAGTCCAGCAGCACTGGAACAATTTTTTATAGTGGGGGTGCTGAAAGCCACAAACAAAACTAAACCCTACATATGATGAAAACCATTACAAGCCTGTGGGTGCTGCTGCACCCACAGCACCCTTAGTTCCAGCACCCCTGATTCAGCCCCGGGTAGTGGGGCTCTGGCTGTTAGCCCTGGATGGTGGACTCTGGCTGTCAGTCCCATGTGGTGAATTTAATTATAAACTTTTTTTTAAGGTGAGCAGGCAGGCCACACAGGAAGCGTTGTTGGGCCACATTTGGCCTA
Source organism: Malaclemys terrapin pileata (assembly GCF_027887155.1). Classification (NCBI taxonomy): domain Eukaryota; kingdom Metazoa; phylum Chordata; order Testudines; family Emydidae; genus Malaclemys; species Malaclemys terrapin. The sequence continues at coordinate 86,903,043 of NC_071511.1, read as the reverse complement.
CAGGCTGCGTATTGAGTATCACTGGGTTACAGGGTTCTGTACCTGTCTTGAGACAGGGACTTAATGGCGCTGAAGAGACACTCACCAAGCCCCTAATTCCTTGTAAGAAGGGCCTGATCCATGCACGATCCATCATATCCATTCATTGTTTGTAACTCTTCATAATGTAGCTGCAAAATAAAAGCCCTTTCCCTGCCAGGTTTTGTTAATTTTTTTCTATTTGCTGAATGTTGATCTCTTCTCTAGTATTTCTATTGTACTGTGAAATGAACATGGCTTTATGGTGATGTCAATGGTGGGGGAAAGCTTTTGAGAACTGAGTGCTAATGAAGAACTGCTGGGGGGCATCGGAACCGTGGTTACTGAGCTTCAAAGAGGAAAAAAAAGTGTGTTTGAACAGTGCATGTCTAAGAACAATGCTTTGAGTTCTTATTCTGAGACTACATTCCTATGGTCACAAACTCTTGAAGTTCCCGGTGCCACTACTCAGAATCTTTTGTAGGAAATGTGTATGTAGCCAGCTGATTGATTGATATGGGAGATGGTGTAAAAAACAGCTTTGTTCTACTGAGATACACACAAATGGTGTCAAATCTATTTACTGGAGAATTAAAGTTTCATAGGACTCTCACAGCCCACTCTCTGATATACTAGTCTAACTGGACTCCTTTACTTCTCTCTGTTTCAACAACTCTCATTAGTTATCCTAACCTTCAAGTGGAAAACTTTGGCTGCACTTTGTCATGTTTGGCCCCTGCAGTGACGGTGACAACAAAACCCAAGTCTGTAGCCCTCTTTAATGTAAAGACCTCCCCCACCATGTTGCTGAATTAGCCAGGGAGTGTGTCATTCTTGATGGCATCACTCTAAGGTTGTTTGTCAGGCTTATTGCTTCTGACTCACCCGCTATGACATACTGTCTCCTCCAACACAGAGGCAGTCAGACCAATTGTCCAGCTGCTTATAATAGCCTCTTCTTGCTGAGAGTGAGTTTAAACAATTGAAATGGAGAATAAATGCGTACACAAAGTAAAATGATTTGGGACTATACATTCTCTTTCTTAGCAGTGTTGGTAGTCTTGACAAATGCTACTGAATAAGATCTAACATTTCAAAATTCTATTTGGTGACACTTATATCGGTCCATGCAGCTGGGTGGATTTCTGCATGCTGAAAGAGAATTATACTGGTGAGTAAAGATAAAATATAATTTCAGTTCTTTGGTGATTGAAGTAATCAGTTTTGTGCCTTTCAGCTTCACTAGAGATGTGCAATAGAGTAATCTCTCCCAGCATGCCTGGATGTTTTAGATGAAATACCTGGCATTTTAGTGATGTGGTCAAATGCTTATGTGAAATAGTCACTTGACCAGTTGACTGAAAGTTTCCATATTATTATGTGCTATGAAGCCCAGCCAACACTGGCGCCCCATTGTACTAGACATTGTACATACACATAGCGAGAGACAATCCCTGTCCCCAAGAGCTTACAATTTTATAGACAAGACAGACAAAAGGTGAGAGGGAGAACAGAGAGGTGAAGTGATTTGCCCGAAGTCTTGCAGCAGATCAGTGGCAGAGTTGGGAATAGACCTTAGATGTGCTGATTCCAGTTCAAAGCCTTATCCGCTGATGGAATTACTATCACAATTATCCCTCTCCAAAAAGGAATTTTTCTAGGGCAGTTGAAGAATGTCAGCATTCACAAATGACACTCTTCATCACATGCAACATTTCTGCAAATAAAATGGAACAGTTTTTTGTGAATTTTGGGAAAACTTTTTTGAAGCTAGCTTTGTCATTCCTCAAGGGTGTTGCAGTGTGTGTGTGTATTAAGGAAGGTAAATGTAGGGGCCTAATTAAAGCAGAAACCAGCTAGGTGCAGGAGAAAACATAACGGTGATGAAAATATTATTTGTGCAATTTTAAAATGAAAACAGGGAGTAGAAAAAGTTATGGTTAATTATCATATGGAGCGATGTGCAGTACAGTAGACACAACTGGTCAAGTGACTATTTACTTTGTCATTTGACTATATCACTAAAATGCCAGGTGTTTCATCTAAAACATCCAGGCATGCTGGGAGCGATTACTGTACTGCACACCTCTGGTGAAGCTGAAAGGCACAAAGCTAATGACTTCAATCACCAAAGAACTGAAATTTTATTTTATCTTTACTCACCAGTATAATTTTGTGCACCTCCAGACGTTGAGACTATGCTTTGTAGCAAACAAAATTCCACTTCCCAGAGGCCAGCTGTGGGATGCTGGATCCCTAATCCTAGAAGAAGTGTCAGGGAGACATATTCCTTTGACATCAGGGAGATATCCAACCAACTTCAGCAGGCTTGCTTCATGCTCATGTGTAGATCTCTGGTCACATGCAACAAAAAAGATGATGTGGGTTCTTCTAATTGAAGGGGTAAAAGGGGTGCATATGTGAGTCTTACCTGCTCTAATGCAGCAAAGACTGACTTGTATGGGGTTGATTATTGAATAACATGCTTGGATTATGATCTCCACCCCCACATCCTTTCCTCTTTCTCTGTCTTGATTACCGTGTATGTGCAGGAATGTCTCAAGTAGAAATGGTCGGTACTGGAAATCTTTTTCTTGATATTTGTATGCTGAGGCTAAGAAACGTCATGGAAACTCTTAAAAACACCACTTATGAGCCGATGGAAAACATTATTCACGTTGAGTATTTTCAGGATTGTGGCAACAGCATTGATGGAGATTTAGAGATGAGAAGGGCACCACGGCCTCCTTAATAAATATTGCTCCAATGCTTTTGCCAGAGTAAATATCAATACAACAATGCATTTAAAAGCTGCCACATTAGAGGGGACATACTCATTAATAATGGTCCTGAGTGTTTCACTTTTCCAAAGAAACCGTCTCATTATGTCTTATTCATCTCTCCCTAACTTAAAAGGCATGTCATTCCCAAATATCATCTAGGTTACCATGAGGGTCTGAAATTCCTGAGTCTGGAGCATCAATGTAACAGATACAAACAAATACATGTATAAAATGAGAATTAATGTTAAAGCAACATTAGGATTCAAAATCAAGAGTTCAAAAGTCAGTACACTGAAAAGTTACACTAATTCACTCACAGAACCCTTGTTCCAGTTGTTTTTACTGTATGTCAGAATCACTGAGGGTTTGATTTTTCTCAAAGGTGGTGAGCACCTGCTGTTCCCATTAACTTCAGCTGGAAGCATGACTGCTCAGAACTTCTGAAAATCAGGCCCCCACGTACATTTAAAACATATATAGAATACTCCTCGTGTGCCAAGTTGCTGAGATAATGAGGTGGGAGTTACCCTAACTTTTCCATTTCCCAGCTTCTGCATGCTTGATTTTTCAAGCTGAATGTTGCATTAACACTAGTTCTAGTCCCAAAGAGTCTTCTATCTAATTAGGCAAGAGAGACAAAGAAAGTATTAGTATCCCCATTTCACAGATGGGGAGACTGAGGCACAGAGGGACTGTGATTTGCTTTAGGTCACACAGGAAGTCTGTGGCAAAGCCAAGAGTTTGAACCCAGGTCTCCTGAGTCCCAGTCTAGTGCCTTAACCACAATGCCATCCTCCTTCATGAAGGATGGCCAGAGTCAGATATGACAGTGGTTCTCAATCAGGGGTACAAGTACTCCTGGGGGTATGCAGAGGTCTTCCAGGGGGTACATCAACTTATCTAGATATTTGCCTCGTTTTAGAAAAGCACTAGCGAACTCAGTACAAACTACAATTTCATGCAGACAGTGACTTGTTTATACTGCTCTATATACTATAAACTGAAATGCAAGTGCAATGTTATTATTTCAATTGATTTATTTTATAATTATATGGTGAAAATAAGAAAATAAGCACTTTTAAATAATAGTGTGCTGTGACATTTCAGTATTTTTATGTTTGTTTTTGTAAGTAGTAGTTTTTAAGTGAGGTGAAACTTGGGGGTAGGCAAGACAAATCAGACTCCTGAAAGGGATACAGTAGTCTGGAAAGGTTCAGAGCCACTGAGATATGGGATCAAGTGCTGTTCCCAGCACAAAGCCTGAGTAGCCAGAAAAGAGAAATCCTTTTTGCCAGCTGAGAGTGGAAGCCTCAGGGGGACAGTAGCCCCTCGGAATTATCTTTGCAGAGGAAATGACCAGAGGATCTGTACAATGCTTGATCTTTAAGCCCTTGCCCATCTCTCCTCTTTCCTGCACCCACAAAAGCAGCAGGTGCACAAGGACGCATGGAGCTTATTACTCCGGGGAAATTCTGAGCCACTGCACAATGCAGAATTTTGCAGAAATTAATGCCCCCTCCCCCAGCCCCAGAAATGGGCTGCAGTGCTGCTGGCTACCACTAAGGGCCGCTGAACCCAGCAGAGCCCCGTTCACAAGTAGAAGACATTGACGGAGAGGGGGAGAAGGACCTGGAGGGGTCCCGGCAGCTGCAGTTTCCAGCATGCCCTGAAGGAAGGAGGCAGTGTGCTGAAAATTCTGTGCAAACCTGGGACCCAGCATCAGGCTGTTTCTCCCTCTGGATCCCTTGGCTTTGGGGGTGATAGGGGTAAGGGGGTGTGAGTGTCCGGGCTGTGGGAGGGCCCTGCAACTGGGTTCTGGGGAGAGGGGGTGTAAGTGTCTGGGCCGAGGGGGCACAGGTGGGATGGGGGGGTGGGATGTGAGTATCTGGGCCAAATCAAGTGCCCAGTCCTCAGCCAGCGTAGCTGAGTCAGTTGCTGGGACGATGTGTTTGGTGTTAGAAGGAAAAGGAAGATAAGGAAGCATTCTCTTACCTAAGGCTGCAGAGCCACTACACAGAGGATGAAGTAGCTTTTGTGGGCCCTTATTCCACCCTCCTGAGAGGGAGTATCTGCCCATTGGCAGAAATTCTGCTTTCTCCTCTGGCTCTCCCAGGTCCCATCTTCATCCAGCCTCTGCAGTTACTCATCAGGGTCAGGGACCTCGCACCAAGTAGCACTCCATGCTGTACAGGGGGCATGCAACCCCTCCTCTGCCTACCTACTAGTAGAGGCACACAGGCTTGGCAGCCATTTGAGGCTTGTCTCACCTGAAAGTTATAATTTAAACTGAATAGGAACTACAGGTATATCTCAATTCCAAATACATCAGCTGGACTGTGGCGTATAAAACTATGTAATTGATCATGGCTCTATTTTCTCTGTATTAAAACTTTCAATTTCAAAGGAGTGTGTCTGCCAGCAGGGGCAGTAGACACTTTGCAAGCCAGAGTTCAGGCAGTGTTTTAGATCAGACACACACTTTTTCAGATATTAGTTTAGTCATTTCTCTTCATCTAAACAAGTCATTCAGACTGAAAGTACACGGTTTCTTCTGTGTGTATGGAAAAATGAATCCTGGGCCAAATTCATCCCTGATGTAACTCCATTGTAGCCAATAGAGTAAAAATAGCTAGATATTATTTTGTCCTGTTAAATTTAGACACAAATGCCTAATTCTATTAAAAATATATTTGCAAGTTTAAATTGGGAACCACACTCCAGATGCTTCCTACATGCTTTTATTACTATTAGCAATCGTTTTTAGACTCTGAATTGTAAAAGTATGTGCAAATGCAGTTGTTCCCAGTCAGATGCTCAGTTTGTTTTTTACACACACCTCTCTCTGAAAACGTAGCCCACATTTCACAGTTGGGCCTCAAAGCAGAGGTGCAAGGAATGGAGCCCTATTAACTCTGCCAGTTCTCTTTTCTCATGTTGGGGAATAGAACTCCTTAGGGGTTAGAGTTAACATTGCTTAACGTTTTTCATAAACAGAGAGGAAAATATAGCATGAAGCCAATATTCCACTGGCATATTGTACTAAGTTTCCCATTTAGGTTCTGTTTGAGTTAATCACTGAAGTCAGCAGGCACACAATATTTGCAGCTTTGTCTATATGAGGTATAAAATGACAGTTGACAGGAGCTAGTCCATTGATTTAATTCACAACACCTGCTATCTTGCCTTACAGATGTAATGGGACATTAGGGTTCATTAAAGTGAATGGGAGTCATGCAGCTAAAATTCCATACATCTCTTTGGGAGTTTATGCCCCAGGTCTTGTTACCAGAATTGTAACTAAACCAACTTGCCTAGCTGTGTGTTGCTATGGAAGTTTTGTACAGCTGTAGTTGACGTATAGGGCTCAGTTCTATTTGGCTTTGACTGACCTACTACAAGAGGTTGAGTATCCTCCATTGCCACTGCCTTCTGTGGGAGTGGAAGATGCTTAGGACCTTCCAGTATCAACTCCACAATAGCTGCCAAAGGAGACCAGAGACCGCCTACATTACTCTTGGCTGTGATGCTTGCAGCTATCTTCCTTCAATAATTCCAAGAGGACTATATAGACAAAAAGCACCAATTTACCACACCCTTGTCTTGGATTTGGGTGCCCATCCCTAGTTAGTAAAACACTTAAGTCCCACTTTCAGCGGTACTTAAGCATTGGCTTAGATCTTTTGTTAACTAAGGGTCTCAGTGCTTTAAATTAAGCTTGTTGCAGTGAGAAAGACCAGAAGCCATGCCCCTCCCTTGAGAATATTCCTGATTTCTACCTTGGCCATATTTTAATGTTACTTCTGGCAAAAGCGAGAAAGAGGTACATTTCGGAGATCAGGGTTTACATATTTCCTATGTATTTGAATGCTAGGCTGGAGACGCGATGAAGAGGGGGCCAAAAGCTTGCATTTGAGCTGACAGAAGTCATCACAAGGGCCACAGCTACTGAGCCGTACAAATGAAATAATTAAAACCGTGCCGGGAATGCATGTGGTGCTGTAAAGCTGCCACAACTCGCTCTGACATAATTGTTCTTTTAAAATAATAGTAATTCCCATGTTTTTATTGCTATGAAGCACCATTGTACACCAAACTCCCATTAAACTGTTGGCCCTCTGCAAAAAGAAAGCATCTGTGTTTCATTTAATAGCTAAAAAACAGTAATTAAGAAGCTTTTGTGGAGCCAGGTCTTGGAGTGCTTAAAAAAAATCCATTTATGCACAATACCATCCCTCTGAGCATCATAAACTTTTCTTTTCCCCCCCATCTTGTCCTTCCAGCCCTGTCAGACCCTCAAGTGTAATTCATTTCTGTGCCAAATTGCTGGTTTCCATTTCAGGGTACTGGAGTGAACTCCTGAGAAGGCCCTGGATCAGAGCACAGGTATGCTATACACTGCTTGACTTTATGTATGTGAGTGTGATGCATATGTGTGTATAAAATGGACGTTATGAAAGAAGGAATTTTGGACTGTGAATATTTGGTATAATTGGAAGTATATCAGACCCACTAGCTTAATATTACAAAAATCTACCAGAAACACTTCTAAAAGAAACCATGTGTTCTGATAAATATTGGAATGCCAGATACTCATACTTCTCAGACAGTTAAGAGCACTTGGGCATTCAACTTCCTGTCTCACAAGTAACTGCTATGACTGCATGCTATCTTGTGTGGTACATAGGCCCAGTTAATATACAGAAAAAACTCATCAGAAAGCTGAAACTGGTTGGAAAAATCTGAACTCAGGGCTACAGAATTTCCACAACATGCTAGCAGAGACGGGAAGGGGCTTGTCTATCTCAGATCTGGGTGTATAAGGTCTGGATGGGAAATCTCCTGGTTATCAGGACATCCTTGGAGAACCAAGGTATCAGTTCAGAGGCCCTGACCCTCTGTGGTTCTCCCTGACATTCCTTGTGATAGCCCTGTCCAGCCAGTCTGCATCTCGCCCAACCCTCCCACAACATGCAGGGAACAAAAAAACAACAACCATGTGATGAGGTGATTGATTATGATAAAGCTTAAATGTCTATGAGCAAAGCCCTAGACTGAAATGCCTTTGTTCAAAAAGAAATACATGCCGCAAACTAACAGATTTGTCCACGAGCAGGTCACCATTTCCACAATCTGCTGAAAATAAATGGAGCTAACTGCAAAGAATCAATTGGGCGCTCTGAAGAGCGTGTCCATCTCTAGGTGGGACAAACTATGTGTATGTTACCTAAGGCTGCTCTGATCCTGAACCATCAGGATCCTTTAAGCCTATAACCCAGGCCTATTATTTAAGGAGGTGCTTCAGTTGCTTAGCCAAGCCAGTAGGAGCCATACTAAGCTTTTCTCGGCTGGTAGCTTAGTCATTTTCTCATATATTGAAGCTTTCCCTGATAAAGAATAGTAAAGAAAAGGATACAATGAAAAAAAAATCTGTATGAGTTTAGTTTACAGAAAAACTGTATGTCTGGACTGGTCTCTCTTTTAATCCCCTTCTGTTTTAATTTTTTCTGGCTCCCTGAAACCTCAAACGCTGGTCGGAGACTGGGCTCTTTTCAGCCAACAAAAAGGAATTTACATACCAGTGTCTGCCTGATGTTCTTAGGCTAGCAAGGCTGTGAGCTCTCCAGTGGGCTGACACACAGTCAAGTGTCCAGCACAGTATACCTAGCACCTGACATCTGCCACATGCTATTGTCAACCAGACATTTGCTTTCATCTTTCCAACCATATAAAAGTGTGTAGAGCCTGATTTCACTTTGGCTTTAACCAGGCCTCCCTTGTCGTGCCTACAGTTCTCAAGGTACAAATAGCTGTGGCTGTAAGTTTGCTCTCCTGTATGAGTACAGACATAATTTGTCATTTAGATGGTTAGCTACCTTATTATACCTGCATATCAGCTAGTAAGTCAAATCAATGACAAATTATACCTGTTTCTCACATTTAATGTGCAAACATACGATGTGGATGAGAGAATTTTCTGTCCATGAAGAATTAGCCTAGCTTTGGGGTGTTTCCTTTTTGAATTTCCCAAACCCTTTTGCAAATGAAAAAATAATTTTCACAGTTCAGGAACCAAACAGAAGACACTGAAAGACACAGTTAAATGAAATTCACTCTAAAGTGCTAAGTGAATTGGCAGGGATCATACTGGAATCATAACCATTATTTCTGAGAACTGCTGGGGGACAAATGAGGACCTAGAGGAGTAGAAAAAACAAATTTCTTAGGTTTAAGAGAGAGAAAAGGAGATGTGGGATTTACATGCCACTACATGGTAACTTTAGCGGGAGCTTGGTAAAAAAGTAATAACCCAGTCCCTGTGTACTGAGAGGAAAACATGGCAATAAATAGAAAGCCACATGGTTTTGTCACAAACATATGCCAAGTTAACTTTTTTTTTATTTTAGAGGGAAAAAGTGCATTGAATGCCATAGCTCTTATTTATGTCTACTTAGGAAGGTATTTGCTGTCATTCCATGTGACATTTTCCTAGGGAAACTAGAGAAATGATGTAGACTTAGTAGAGCAACTATTAAATGGAAATAATTAGTTAAAATACTAAACTGAGTTGCATCCAAAAAATTAGGCTGTGAGATGTTAAAATCAAGTGGTGGGGTTTGCTTTTGTATTGGTTTTTACATATAAAAAAATAAACTGATGTTAAGCACTGCCTAGAATCGGCACCACATTCTCTGATATGCAGTAACTTATTTTCCTGGGGATCAGAGGGCGTGAGCTGGGAGTGCAACATACGCCACTAATCCCTGGCTGGTAGAATGGCCATTAGGCCAAGTTAGAGCAGCTCTGTGGTCCAGCAGCTGCTTTAATTTGTGCTGGAGGATGGCTTGGTCCTCTGCCATCCCCAGGATCAAGGGGAAGAGTAAGATAGCTCAGAGCTACCCTTGCTTCTGGTCCCTGAGCTTTTGTTCAGCACAGCTGAGGATTGCATTCCCTTGTGAAACGCCCAAACTCATCTTGGTCCCAATGTCATTCAATCCGCCTATTCATTAATGTCTTGGAAAGATGGATTGGAGAGTATGTTAATCAAATTGGTGGCTGGCATGAATCTAGGAGGGATCTCAAATTCTTTGAAAGATACAGTAGGATTAAAAACTCAGCTGGTATTTATAAAATGGAGAACTGGGTCAATATAAATAAATTGAGCTTCATGGAAGAGGTTCTCGTGAGCAGGAGTGATAAAATGCACAACTAAAGACTACAGAGTGCCCTAGAAAAGGAGCTGAAATCAGAATGGATAATACATTGGACATGAAGCAATGGGATGCTGCTGCTGCAAAAAAAGACACATGTTGCATTGGTGTTAGAGACTGGGCCAGGGGTAGGGTTGCCAGATAACAACTGTGAAAAAACGGGACAGGGGGTGGGGGATAATAGGCTCCTACATAAGAAAAAGTCCCCAAAAATGGGACTGTCCTTTTAAAAATGGGACATCTGGTCACCCTAGCCATAGGTGGTCTGTTCTAGTGGCTAAAGTGGGAGTTCAGCCTACTGGTTAGACCTGAGCCCAGGAATGCGCTGAGGATCAGTGCCAGAGGGACAGAAGCCAAATGCCAGAGCTGAAGACAGGGTAAGCAGATTATAGGTCAGAGGCAGAGCCGAGGATCAGTATTGGAGAGGTGGAAATCGAATGTCAGAGCCAGAGGGTCAGCCAGAGTCATAAGCCAGAGGTGGAGCCAAGGATGAATACTGGAGAGACAGGAGCTGAAGGGGAACTGAGGCTGGAGCAGAGTCTGGAACAGGAACTGGAGCAAGAGCTGCAACAAAGCAGGAGCAGGGACTACTGCACCAAGGGCAAAGTGCAGCTGCAGGCATGATTCGCACTGAGCAGCCAGAGCCAGCTGCCAGCCAACTGCCCTTCCTGACCAATTAGGTGGTGAAGTCAATCAGGTAGTCTGCTGCAGGCCAGCTATGCTTGTTGGGTTGCCAGGAGACTGACTCTGCTTCAGGGCCTGATCCCTGACAATTGGTTCGAGAAGTATTGCATGTAAAACATACGAGGCAATTATTCTGCTCTACTTGGCTCTGATTAGCACTACCCGGAAAAAAGACAGAGAAATTGGACAGAGTTCAGAGGAGAGAGAAGAGTTCTGGAAAGTCAGACCTATGGGGAAAAGTTAAGTGAATTGGGCAAGTTGCACTAGAGAATAGAAGATGGAGGGGAGACCTGGTAGCTATCTACACATTTTGTAAAGGGATGTTAAAAAGTGGACAGGGTTTAATTACTCTCATTAGTAAATATGGACAGAACTAGAAGTAATGGGCTTGAGCTGCTGCAGGGAAAGTGTATATTACACACTAGAAAAAAACTTCATAGCTACCTGTATGAAAGCAATAACTGAGTGAACCAAGCTGCGAAAGGAAGATGACTGAAGATATTGAAGGCTAGACTTGAAATACATCCCAGGGGTGATCTATGAATAATGAAAGATCTAAAAGCTCTCCTAATGTTCCAGGATGAGGACCGTGGTTGAGAGCTCCCTTCCTCTGGCACAATGGAACTTTCTACAGTAAGGACACAGCTCATTGATGCAGGAAACAGAGCTTTCTGAGGGACCAATCTGTGACAGCAGAATAAACTTCCCCAGGACTAAAGACCATCACAGACGTTACCATCTTTGCCTCTAAGTGCAAGGTACACCCTCAAACCTGGCCTTCTCCAAAATAAATGGGTCAACATGTACACTTACAAAAATCCACAAAAACAAAACCCCACCAATACAAAATATTCCATTGAGCACACAATTCCCCACTGGGGAGAGGATGAAAGAAGAAAAAAACCACACATGACCAATGTTTGTCATGTCATTTAATGCACTTTTGGAAGGCACTTGACGAGTGGTGTAACAGTCAGTTTTGAATAGAAATCAATCCCGCCGTTACTTAGAATGATTGATATGACTCACCAGAGGTTGCTTCCAACCCCAATGATTCTATGAAATAAGGAAATACTATACGTGGACCAAGTTTCCATAGATAAATTATTAAACATTTTAAAACCAGGACTGTACACTGGAACAATTTGTATAGTGGAGGTGCTGACAGCTATTGAGCCAAACTGTAAGCCCTGTATATCATTGAAACCACTTCAAGTTAGGGGGTGCTGCAGCACCCCCAAAACCCCTAGTTCCAGCATCTATGGGTGCAACTTTCATCAACCTTGTTTTATTCTTTTCAGCCAACGAAAATAGGACTTAATTGTCAAAGCATCTTCCACAGTCCAGTGCAGAACACAATATTTCATTCTTGTCAATCCACAGGCATTTGTGCAACTTCTATCTATTTTTATGACCAAAGTGTCTCGCTGTTTAATTTGGTGAGACTAATAGCACTGTCTGAAGCTAGATATAGTGTAGGCAGGTGCTATGCAAGCTTCTCTTGAATAAGGTCTGCCAAAGCATCTCATTCCTGACATGCTATACCCCCTGCTCTGTGCCCTCCTTGGACACTTTTCATTTCTACCCATGTACCTGAATTTTGACCTGTAGCACTTGCTTTTGTTGATATTTTTCTAATATGTGTGGTATTTACAGAGTGTACCCATCACCATAGTATTTCAGGCACAGATTTTTAAAGGTATTTAGTTGTTCTCAGGGTTGTAATGCCTAACTGATTTAGGAGCCTCTGTTTCATTTTCTGAAGATTTAGGTACTTAGGAAAAATCTGCGTAAATCTCTCTGAAAAATGAGACTGAGGAGGCTCCTAAATCAGTTAGGCACTGCAATGCTGAGCAGCAATCCTTAAATACCTTTAAAAATATGGGCCTATGTCCTAAGCAACCTTGCTGAGCAGTGTGACAGCTGTGGAGAGTTGGGTTAAGGATTTGTGATCTGGGCAAACATCTCCTGGGAACTATACAGAGACAGCCTGATTTATTTTACGGGTCACTTGAGGCAAATTTTAACTCAGATCTTCAGAAGTTAATTTCTTGGCCTTAGTGGCTTTGGTGAGACCGTTCACAACAAAAGAAGTTAGGAGGGTGGGCCAGAAGGAATCCTGTTCTTAGCACACAAGAGTTGGTTTGCACTGTCACTTACCTTTTTTAGATTGTAGAGTTTTTAAGTACTGAATTATCAGGTTAATCCTAGCCTGAAAACCGGGAAAATCTGTAATGTTTCCCCGCCGCGTCCTATTTTCTTGGAGGTCACAGCCTTTGAAGTGATGTCATTTGTATTTTTGGTTTATGCACTTCAGGGTGGACTGAAGCTTGTAATAAAACCTCTGTGTGGCTTTCTTATTTAATCTGAGGTTGTGCAGACTGTCTGAACTCCTCTGTGGTCTCTGCTGACCTGGAGTTCAATGTCAGCTTCAATCATTCTCTAGGTTTGATTTATAATGATAAAGAAAGAACCTTTTTATTGTTGTTGTTGTCTAATTTACTCTCTCTCACTTTCTCCCTCTCTCCTCCCCCCCACTTCCTTTGTTCTTCTTTCAACTGTGTGTGACCTCCTAGTGGTTGGTTGCTTTTTCTAAAGCAAAGAAGAACTTTTCTTTGACATGTGTCATGGTAAACATTTATCTGAAACTTTGCTTTCTTCTGAAACTATTAGTTATTCCTGCTTCAGATAAATGGTTCCTAGAAGGAGACCTATTTTAACTCTATCCTTCTTCACTAGCTCCCTCATTAGCCAGTTACAGAAGATGTTGGAAAGCATCCAAGCTTGTCAGTATAAATCCTAATGACCCTGTTTCATCAGCTCTGACCTTTCAATCAAGTTTCTGAGATTAGCTGGGGTTGCATTTGTTTCCACAACATGATTTGAGTCTCTGGCACATTTTACCTATTTTTCAGTTCTACAGTTTCATTTGCCAACTTTCCTATTTATCATTGTCTCTCCCCATCCCCACCCATGGAAGGCATGAATTATGCAATGGTTTGAGGGCATGGGCCTACATGCAACTTTTGTCCTACTTCCTGACCTAAAACCTCCCAGGTTTGATCACACAACATCACCAAAGAAAATATCTTTCAGGAACTCTGAGGCACAAATGTAGCTGGAGCTTTGCAAGGAAAGAGTTTTGTTGATTATTCTAAAAGTAGCTAAAAATAGATAACAAATTTGGTGAAAGGCAGGCTGTTTAAGTGCTGCTTTGGCCTCTGGTTCCTTTCTGCAGGACTCAGGAGAAGTCTAATGGAATGATGCTAGACCACAAAGCCCAAGCACTCAAGGATCTAAGAGCTGTATTCAACAAGTTTGTCTTAAACAAAACAAAAAAAGACAATGTAATGAAGTTTAGGCTCAAACTTTGACTTCCTCTTTGTATTAGATTAGCACTTTTTTGCCCAGAAATTAGAGTAGGGAAAATCAAATGACCAGTGGCCAAAATCATCCCCCCCTGTCTCTCTAGACTAAAATCTTGGGGGAGGCCACAGATGGAGGTGCTGACTCTGACATAATTTCCACCAGAACCCCCAGCTGACCTTTCACGAGGCCCCAAATCTCTGGCTAGTGAGAGGGCAGACCCAAGGTCAGGAGGGGGCAGAGATGGGGACCCATTCACTATTAATGCATCACCATTCTCATCTCAACAGTGTAGTGATTGAGCTAGAACGTTAATAAAGATGGAGCCAGTATGAATTCATTTGCACACATGCTCCGTGCTGTTGAGCAGCACAACGAATCAGGTGTGCTCTGGGGCCAGATGGGGAGTGAGAGCTGAGCTGCTATTGAGCCAGAGGTCTAGGGAAGGAGTGGAGAGGCACAGGGCCTCTGCTTGTCCTGGCCCCTCCTGCTCCCCCAAGATTTATGCAGCTCTTTGGAGTGCAGAGGTTGAACCCTCTGATCATCCCACAAGGGTGTCAGGACAAGCACTGTTCTGGAGACAATCCAGAGTGAACTCTGTGAGGGAAGCTCACGATTTTTCCAGTGTCTGCATAGGGAACTGTATGGACCACTGTATTTATAGGGCTCACACAAACCCAATGTATCATGCTTCCTTTGCAGAAACATACAATTAATAACTTCTATTACAGAGGGGCATTGACATCACTGATAATTTGACAAAGGACAAAATCCATTGAGAAAGACATTGCATTTTGAGCTTCTAATAAAGTTAGTGTAAGATCACCAAAGGGCTCCTTCCACCTCAACACCACTGCACAAAGTCAGCTAAAAAGGAGCAGGTGCTGTGCTGAGCCTCCCAGACAGAAGACAGGTGTTAAAATCATAGAAACATGGGTTGGGTGAAGGTCAGAAAGGGAAATAACAGGTAAATAAGTGCTAGAACAACAATACTAAGGACCAATCTGGAGCACCTGCAGGTCAGAGTTATAAGACAGAGAACTCTTCCCTAGGAAAGAGCAGCACTGATTTCTATAAACCAGCACAAGGAAATTCACCTCTGTAGGGTGACATGCATTCCATTCCATGGCAAGCCATTTGCTCCCCGTGCCACATAAATGTCTGGATAGATGGATACTGGATTGGAGAAATACCGCTCAGATGAGAGACTATGGTTTTAGACTGCTGCTGTTGGGAGGCCAAAACTCCAAACGAAAGGAAAAAGAAGAAAATATCTTCAGTATATGTTCACAGCCCATTTGAGTCTTTGCTCCTGCAGGTTAGTGTGGAGATGCTGGCAGTTCGGTGTGTGGCCTCAGGTCTGAAAGAGCAAGGTTACTGCAGGTGAACCAGGTGCTATATGAAGAAAAAACGGGAAACTCAGGACTCCAGCAAGCATTTGGAGATCACCTCAGGGGGAGGAGGGGATGAAAACCTTTCAGTAATTGCAATTCAGCAGCAAAGTCTCGTAATTGTGGATCCAGTTATAGCAACACATGCGGTTAATAAATGACGGACATCCTCATAACCCCATTTAGTGGAAGATTTACTGTTCTCAGGAGGGATTTTCCTGTCATTGCATATATTTCCTCAAGATCTCCCTGTAATAACTTGATTTCACAGTTTTTGGTTTATTGTTTCTAGTCAGCACCATAGAATCTTTTACCAAAGTGAAATGGCTTAATGTAACTATGGCTAAGAGCATCTCTATGACTTCATGGAAACCTAGAGGACAATCTCCCTTGCAAAAGCCAGCCATAAAATGTGTTTGTGTTTTACTAGTGTTCTTGGAAGGGAAGAGATTAGGGCTCTGTTCTTATATGACATAACTGTAGTTTCCATATCTGGCTGGCCTTGACTGCCCAGGAGAAACGGAGATTTTCACTTAGGCGTTTTTGTAAAATGTATCAAAGTGACTTAGGAACCTTAGTCCCACTGAAAAGCAATAGGACATAAAAGTGGAATTTCACATCAGGGGTCACTAGTTAAGTACAGAGTCTTCATTAATAATTCACATAGTATATACTGTATTAATTATCTTTCTAACAGTGTCTTGAATAAAAGGTGCAGCAATGCAGAGGTGTTTAATATGCTTTTGAAAAACTGTGCAAGATGTTTGAAACTCTCATTAATGTCCCCAGTAGCCCACAATAGTTTTGGAGCCTCAGAATAGGAACTTGGCCAGATTTTCAGAAGTGGACACATATTTTTACAAGTGTCCTGATTCACATGCCTGTAAAATTGCCAGTGTTGGCACGCAGCTCCTGATTTGTGCACACAGATTGATATGTGCCTCTATACGTTAGCAACACACTGGAATTTGTGAGTATGCAAGTCAGACGTGTATTTTTGAAGAAAAAGGCCTTTAAACCTTCACTACCATTTTTTTGCCAGGGGTCAGTACAACCCTCTTGAAATTTGCTCAGTATATCCCCACATTCTGTCTCTAAAACCTATATACTACTTGAAAATGCTCATTTCTTTCATCTTAATAAGGGTTGCCCTTTCAAAATGCAGCATCTTGGAGACTCTGTTGGGAGCAACTTTTTAATATGACTCTTCAAATCCTTCATCATAGAGCTTGAATGCTGGCCATGGCATGTGTCGTGACCATGATGTCTTTGCAGGGAGCCTCGGGTAAGCCCCTCATCTCACTATTTTTCATCTCCGCCCTAAGTTGTGTAATGGCAATTTGCAGGATTGTCTTTGCACTGCAGTGCTGAGGCACAAATGTCATTATATTGCATAGCGATGAGACAAGACAGGATGACAGAGCTTCACAACATTATAGTTACTTGTCCTATGGGGCTCTAGAAAAGGTGATCAGCCTACTCTGTAGGTATGCTCTTCCCCAGAAATGCATTTATTTTACTTCCCTCTCTCCTTATTTTGGTACCACTTCTGAAAAAGTTTAGCTGTGTATCTGTCATTTACCTAAACCTTCAAACCGTTTCAGCGACTCCCACTTTTTTGCTTCAACCTCCCCGATGCTTTTGATAATAGACTCAACTCCGTATTCTGGCAGTCAGCAAGCCTTTTGAATGGGCTTAGGAGGGGTAGGTATGAAGACTACAAATGAGGGGGGGAAGAGTGGGATCTGGATTTTACCAGTATTTTAAGACAACTTGACAAGAATGTAATGTGCATTCTAGAGATTAAAATTGCTTCGGCCAGGATGTGGCTCTGGAATTCTCTGGGGAGCTGTTTTTCTGGCTTGCTCTGTCCCTGTAAGGACTTTTCCATGACATTGATGGGTTTCTCTGCTCATAGTTAATGTGCTTTTTGTACTTGCTGTGTGTCGGGGGTGGGGGGGTTGTTCTGATGTTTTTTCTTGCATCAGGGATGCTTCCCTCTCACCACTCATGGTGCAGCAGTAAATATTTTCCATTTTAATCTAATCACAACTCTGCACGTCTGAGGGATGAGGTCATGCTCATTCATGGAGAGAGAGACTGTCAGCAGCTTCTCTTCAGTCCCTTAGGGGGAGGCTTTC
Organism: Malaclemys terrapin pileata; assembly: GCF_027887155.1. Classification (NCBI taxonomy): domain Eukaryota; kingdom Metazoa; phylum Chordata; order Testudines; family Emydidae; genus Malaclemys; species Malaclemys terrapin. The sequence continues at coordinate 86,885,452 of NC_071511.1, read as the reverse complement.
ACTATCTCTGTAAAGGCAGTAGGACCATGGACACCACACGACACTCAGTAGTGTATATTGATGTTGAATGTCATCCTAACAACTAGTGCAACAATGCAGAGCTTAGGAACAAACTAAAATCATGTGGACTGCACCTTAATCAACCAGGTCAAACTTCCTCTCATATTCTCTCTCTCTCTCTCTCTGTATATATGTAATGTCACATGTGGTGGCAATCCACTGAGCAGCTTCAAACAGTCACGTTCAAGAGACCGTAAAACAACCTGCCGGAGACATAGCTTCTTTTTCCATTCCCAAATTTAAAATTTTCTGCCAAAATCCCCCCTGCCCTGAGGTGCAGGATGGTCAATATTAAGCCTTGGAGTAGTTGACAGGCTGAAAGTCCAATATCTTTTACCACATCAGGTCTGTAAGTGGGATCTTTATATCCTTGGAAAGAGAAAATTTTGTAGCTTTCCAGTGGGAAATTAAGCTCTCATTTCTAGCCCTGGTGGGTCCCAAAATATTGGATTTTAAAATCATATTATGGGTAGACAAGCTATTTTAGGTAACGTGTAGAGATTTCTCACATTTTATTAGTTATAACTCTCCTCTCCCTATGAGGCCTGCACAGTTGGACTCATGGTATCTAAGGCACTTGGAGGCAAAAAATAACCCCAATTAATTTTTTTTAGAACTCCCTCCAATGTTACTAAAATAGCTCTTCTGTAACATGTGGCATGTACAGAATGCATTATAGTGTGGTATAAAGGGTATACTGGCACTCGTTTCGGATTAGCTCCACTTCACCACTTGTTAGTAATTCAGATGTTCCAGACACAGGCCAAGTAAACCCGTATAGCGCATCACACGATCACATGCGACATATAAAAGTCTGTGTATGCATGTGCATATGATATGATTTTATAGCTATATATTTATTCACGGTTTTGACTGGAAAGATGTTAATTACAAAAACAAATGTAATCCTGGGAACAAGAGGAGTGCTCAAAATGAGCAGGAACCAAGCATCCATACTTTTTTTTGACAACAGAAGCAGAGTGCCTCCAGACTAAAAGAGAGCTGCATACTTTTTTACTTGGACAAATGAAAATAATGTAAATATTGAATGGACCAAATAAACAGCTAAGGCAAATAAAACAAAAATGAGAGGGGAGAGAAATTGAATCTATTCTCTAATACTTAGTTCTGCTTTTCCGTGTCCACGTAGCACTGCAGAATTACAGGAGTTCTCCACTTTTTTCCCCAAACACTAAAGCTACGCACTCCAGATTCCTGCTGCCACAATCCTTTAATGTTACTGTGGGTGTTTACAGGGGCTGTAAAGGCCTCTGAGCTGGATGAAGGACAATTCCCACCTGATGTAGGCCCTGCAGAGGCCAGTCATAGGTGGTTTCACACAGGCCCCTTGCAAATCCCAGGTAGGAGGGGTGCTATGCTGCAGAGTAGCCCATAGCCAGCCTGGAGGAGAGTGTGTGGCTGTGAGCCATAATTAGGGCAACTCCCAGTAGCTCCAAATTACACCACAGGCTGCACTGGTCCCTGCAGCAGCCCTGAATAGGGAGGAGGTCTTAAAGCCAGCTTTGTTCCCCTTCCACAAAGGCTCTACCTCTGGTGGTGGAGGGCCGATGCAGGCATCAGCAAGCTGGAGGAAAGACTTCAGATGCAGATTTTTGAAACTGGGGACATATCACTGCTACAGCGTGTTGACTAGACCAGGGATGGCCAACCTGAGCCTGAGACGAGCCAGAATTTACCAATGTACATTGCCAAAGAGCCACAGTAATATGTCAGCAGCTCCCCCACCCCGCTCCCAGCGCCTCTCACCCACCAGCAGCCCTGACGATCAGTACCTCCACCTTCCTCCCCCCACCTCCCTGATCAGCTGTTTCGTGGCATGCAGGAGGCTCTGGGGGGGAGGGGTAGGAGTGAGGGCAGTGCAGGTTGAGGGGAGGGTGTGGGAAGGGGTGGAGTGGGGGCAGGGCCTGTGACAGAGCCAGGGGTTGAGCAGTGAGCACCCCCCGGCACGTTGGAAAGTTGGCGCCTGTAGCTCCAGCCCTGGAGTCGGTGCCTATACAAGGAGCCGCATATTAACTTCTGAAGGGCTGCATGTGGCTCCAGAGCCACAGGTTGGCCACCCCTGTACTAGACCATACCTCTCAGCACTTGACGTTATGAGACGTCCTTGGGGAAGCTAGTTTATATAGATCTCTATTTGCTTAATACTAAGCTGGTCAAAATGTTTTCCGTTTTGATGACAAATGGCTTTTCTACAAAAATGAAGATTCTTATGGAAAAGTTTTGTTTTTGACAAAATTTTTCATTTTATGAAGAAAAATTCTACATGAAAATGTTCAATTTTTTTTTAATTAATTTTGTTTTGTTAGGAAAAATCTGACTCCTTTCTCACTTTTCTCCCCCTTTTTTAAAGGGGGAAGGACGCTAAATATGAGTGTTTTGTCTCTCCAAAAGAAGGGGATTTCCTTCTATTTTATGGCTGTTGTCACAATTAGGATTGCTTGGTCCTCTCCCTTGTTAAGATATCACCATATACTTTAGGGAACAGCAAGGTCCATTTTTAATATTGGTCATTTTAATATGTAATGTGAGTAATATTATTGGTGGGGTGGGATTGCTTCCTGAGTATCTGTGAGTGGAGGGGATTCTGTGCATAGATCTTCAACTTGGGCTCCATGTAAGTAGCAATCTGCCCATGCCCAAGTTACAGGATTGGGCCAAATTGCATGTATTTCCCAAGTTATCGCTAGTAAATTCAGGTTTGCAGACAAAAACTATTAATATGAGACTTGAATTTAAATGTATAGCCATTACCGCTTCAGCCACATTTAGATTAATTGTTGACCAGTAAAGCTATTATTTGGTCATGGTGAAGCCAGCACTTTTGAGAGGAGAGTAGTTGGATGGTTCTCTTGGTAAAAACCAAATTATATACTGAACTCTGCAAAACACAAATCAATCAAAATACTTGCTGGGGTCCTGAGCTGGCAGGGAAAGCAGGAGCAGAGGTAGTCTTGGCACAATGGGTGGCAGCTCTCAAGATGGTTTCTATGATCCAACCTGTCACAAGGTCTCAAACTGGGGGTCGGGACCCCTCAGGGGGTCGCGAGGTTATTACATGAGGGGATTGCAAGCTGTCAACCTTCACCCCAAACCCCGCTTTGGCTCCAGCATTTATAATGGCATTAAAGCTGAAGTTGCATATCTTAGGTCGATTCCTCCCCCCAGTGTAGACCAGGCCTTATTCATCTCTTTTCCAAGATGAAAAGTTCCAGTCTTTAAGCATGGGCATACCAGGGATTTATATACTGTCTTACTATATACACCAGTAGATTGCTCTGCCGTCGACTCCTGTACTCCACCATGGCGAGTACAAGTACTGTAGTGCAATCTCTTTATCGTGAAAGTTGCATTTACAAATGTAGAGTTATGTACAAAAAATAACTGCATTCAAAAATAAAATAATGTAAAACTTTAGAGCCTACAAGTCATTCAGTCCTACTTCTTGTTCAGCCAATTGCTCAGACAAACAAGTTTGTTTGTTTGCAGGAGATAATGCTGCTCACTTCTTGTTTACAATGTCACCTGAAAGTGAGAACAGGTGTTCGCATGGCACGGTTGTAGCCGGTGTCGCAAGATATTTACATGCCAGATGTGTTAAAGATTCATATGTCCCTTCATGCTTCAACCACCATTCCAGAGGACCTGCGTCCATGCTGATGACAGGTTCTGCTCGATAACGATCCAAAGCAGTGCAGACCAATACATGTTCATTTTCATCAGCTGAATCAGATGTCACCAGCAGAAGGCTGATTTTCTTTTATGTTGGTTTCGGTTCTGTAGTTTCCGGATCAGAGTGTTGCTCTTTTAAGACTTCTGAAAGCATGTGCCACACCTCGTCCCTCCAAGTTTTGGACGGCACTTCAGATTCTTAAACCTTGGGTCGAGTGCTGTAGCTATCTTTAGAAATCTCACATTGGCACCTTCTTTGTGTTTTGTCAAATCTGCAGTGAAAGTGTTCTTAAAACGAACAACATGTGCTGGGTCATCATCTGAGACTGCTATAACATGAAATATATGGCAGAATGCAGGTAAAACACAGAGCAGGAGACATAGAATTCTACCCCAAGAGATCAATCACAAATTTAATTAATGCATTATTTTTTTAATGAGCATCAGCATGGAAGCATGTCCTCTGGAATGGTGGCCAAAGCATGAAAGGGCATATGAATATTTAGCATATCTGGCACATAAATACCTTGTAATGCTGGCTACAGAAGTGCTATGCGAACGTTCATTCTCACTTTCAGGTGACATTGTAAATAAGAAGAGGGCAGCATTATCTTCTGTAAATGTAAACAAACTTGTTTCTCTTAGCGATTGGCTGAACAAGAAGTAGGACTGAGTGGACTTGTAGGCTCTGAAGTTTTATATCGTTTTGTTTTTGAGTGCAGTTATGTAAAAAAAAAAATCTACATTTGTAAGTTGCGCTTTCACGATAAAGAGATTGCACTACAGTACTTGTATGAGGTGAATTGAAAAATACTATTTCTTTTATCATTTTTATAGTGCAAAAATTTGTATTAAAATCATATAAAGTGAGCACTGTACACTTTGTATTCTGTGTTGTCATTGAAATCAATATATTTGAAAATGTAGAAAAACATCAAAATATTTAATAAATTTCAATTGGTAATCTATTGTTGAACAGTGCGATTAAAACGGTGATTAATCATGATTAATTTTTTTGAGTTAATCGAATATTCATGGCAACCCTTATGAATAGGATTATATCTTTTGTATTTATTTATTTGTTATAGATCTCTAATACATGAGACACCAGCTGAGGTGCACCAGCAGGACTGTAAGCCATTAGTGGGCCTGTGTTCTAGATGGAGCTAGACATCACCTGTGCTGTAATCATATGGTGCCAGATTCCTGATGGGATATTTACAGTGAACATATATGATGAGTGAAGCCTCTTTTCTGTATTAGAATTTGTTGAAATCCTGTTTAACGTTAAGGGGAATATTTGTTCTGGGTTCATGCAAAGATTTAATGGAAGTAATGCACTTACTACTTCTCTAGGATCTCTGTTACGCTACTTCTTTCCCCTTCTTTTCCTACTTTCTCTTCTTGCCCAGAAGAGTTTGTGAATAAACCATGAGAAAGCTAGGTCTGATTGTCTGATAGTTTCTGCTAGTTCATGGTGTTTATATTTCTAAGCTCTTTGTCCTTCTCATTCTTGTTTGACAAGGAATAGTGGAACTTTTTTTCCTGTTTCTACCCACGCTAAACTGATAAGAATGACAATTTATGTTAAAGTTCTAATCACAAATTAAAGTTTATAAAGCAAAACAACAAAGCAAAAAGCTATCTCAGTAAATCTTATTCTTAAACAGCCACTGATGCATTGTAGGCAATTTATGCACCGATGTAGTTAGAAGCCATTCTGCTAGTGTCATTTGTATTTCTCTTCTCTCATTTTTATCACTAGTGATAAAGTTAGGTATATGGGAACTGAGGTCCTTTTGATAACTTCCATTTCTGCTGCATACCTCTCACCTGAAGACAGAATTGTCCATTCAGTGGATGTGGAAATAATCAGATGAAAGATGTCTTATGGCTTCAGGTGGGGAATATGCAGCAGGAGGTGTAATTTGAAGAAACAAGATCCTAGTCTTATGCAAATGTCCCTAATAATAAAAAAGAGGGAATTATGAAAAATAAACACAACTGTTTCTAAACAAAATCTTTTTCAAAGTTTTTCCTGAGGCATAAGCTGCTCTTTAAGGGATTCAAATAATTTGGTTTGGCCTAGCCCATTGGGCTTATTTGATCAGGATCCACCTTTGGTATGACACAATTTTGCCAGAATGGACTAATGTGCACAGACCAGTATCAAAATGAAATTAAATTGTAAATGATTTTAAAAGGCAGTTGTGAAGAATCACAATGATGGGGCTTCGACTTCTGTGTCTTTGTTTAGAGTGTTATGCATTCTTAGTGTGCGGCATTCTCTCTCTGCACCATATATGGAAATATTATATATCAATAATATTTGCATTTCTGCATCTCTTTTCATACAGGCTGAATCAAAAGCACTTCACAAAGTAAAGAGTTAGATGCTGGCAAAGCACCAACTGAATAGGCAAACAGATCAGTCCTTACGCACTTCACCTACATGCTTTTCTATTGCAATCCAAATGGTGCCAATGCTCACAAAGCTTCTGTGATTTTTTTTCTATAAAAGGCCCATTGAACTCAAGGGGGCTGCTCACATACTTAAAGTTAAGCATGTACTTAGGTGCATTGCTGTATCGGGACCTTAAATTTTGCTTTGCATTTTTCTAATTCTTTTATCAATTTTGCCATTTTTCTTTGGGTTCTCATTCAATTTTCAAGTATAATGTAATGATTAGTGCAAAAGGCACTTGCACCAATAGATGGTGCTATATCTTAGTGTTAAATTGTGTTATGTTGTTGTATTTGATTGTGTGTGTGGGGGGGGGGGGCGGAGAGGTTAGCAGGAAGTTCCATCCTCTCTGTGTGTGCTGGAGATGGTACTTGCAGTGTTTCAATAAATCGCTTTGATTGTATAAGCGAGTGTTACACTATCACATCAGCAAAACTTTGTTTTGGCTAAAATGTGGACTGGCAACCATAGGAAAGAAAAAATACTTTTGTCCTAGGTGGGAGGTCTGTTTTGTGTTAAAGTGAGTGGGGGCCTGATTTCCAGAGCAGCTGTCCAATTAGTGGCCATTTAATGAAATCTGGCTTCCAGAACTCAGTGCATCAGATGAGGGATTTTCCTTGCTGGCCTCAGCGCATCTCTCTACAGAGCCTCCTGGCATAGAAGAAAAAAGGGAAACAGTTGCCATTGCCTAGCTTCAGTATAGATGAAGACCCAAAGTCAGGGTGGAAAACCAGAAGTAGCTCACCAGATCCACACCTTGAGCTTCCAGATGGACACCCCTTTTTCTCAATCCCTCATAGAATTATAGAAATTTAGGGCTGAAAGGGACCTTGAGAAGTCATTGAGTCCAACCTCCTGTGCTGAGGCAGGACCAAGTAAACCTAGATCATCCCTGACAGGTGTTTGTCCAACCGGTTCTTAAAATCCTCCAATGATGGGGATTCCACAACCGCCCTTGGAAACCTGTTCCAGAGCTTAACTATCCTTATAGTTAGAAAGCTTTTCCTAATATTTAACCTCAATCTCCCTTGCTGCAGATTAAATCCATTACTTCTTGTCCTACCCTCAGTGGACATGAAGAACAATTGATCACCGTCCTATTTGTAACAGCCCTTAACAGATTTGAAGATTGTTATGAGGCTTCCCCTCAGTCTTCTTTTCTCAAGACTAAACTTGTCGAGTTTTTTTAACCTTTCTTCATAGGTCAGGTTTTCTAAAGTTTTTATCATTGCTTCTCTCCTCTGGATTGTCTCCAATTTGTCCACATCTTTCCTAAAATGTGGCACCCAGAATTGGACACAGTAATCTATCTGAGGCCTCACCAGTTCTCAATAGAGTGGGACAATAACCTCCCGTATCTTACGTGTGACACTGGTGTTAAAACATCCTAAAATGACATTAGCCTTTTTGCAACTCCATCACATTATTGACTCACCACCTAGCCAATTATCCCCCATTTTGTAGTTGTGCATTTGGTTTTTCTTTCCTAAGTGTAGCACTTTGCACTTGTCTTTATTGAATTTCATTTTGTTGATTTCTGTCCAATTTGTCAAGGTAATTTTAAATTCTAATCCTGTCTTCCACAATGCTTGCAGCCCTTCCCAGTTTGGTGATATCTGTACATTTTATAAGCATGCTCTTCACTCCCATTATCCAAGTCAGTAATGAAAACAGTACCAGATCCAGGACAGACCTCTGTGGAACCCACTAAAAATGCCCTCCCAATTTCACAGCGAACCATTGATAATTACTCCTAAAGCGAGTATGGTCTTTCTTTCAGCCAGTTGCGTAGGCTCCTTATAGCAATTTAATCTAGACCACATTTCCCTACTTTGCTTATGAGAATATTATGTGGGACTGCGTCCAAAGCATTACTAAAATCAAGATATATCATGTCTACTGCCTTCCCCATCTACTAGTCCAGTAAACCTGTCATGGGCTGGGGGTGCTTGTAGCTGCATAATAATGGTTGGCTAGCAGGATCTGAATGTCCCTGCCTGTACATCCGGTACTTATAATGGGCTCCAAGAATTACTGGGTACCATGGACTTTCCTTAGTCTGTAACAAAGCTGTAGGACTAGCACAGCATTTTCAGGTACACTGAGAAAGCCAGGGACCTGCCTCCCAGCCGCTTGTTTCTGCTGAAGACCTTGTACCTTTGGCTGCCCCAGTAACAGGGACCCACCAACAAGACCGCTGTTTCAGAGCTGCAAAATGCGGTCACAATCCATGTCGTGGAGCAGAGGGGCAGGTCTTCGCTCGCAAGAGAAGGAGAGCAGCAGCCTGCTAACAGCCCTAATGTGGGACTCCCCAGGGTCTCCATCGGCACTCTGCCTGCTAATGGCAGCTGTAGCAATGCTGAAAGCGCCACGTGCAAGGGACCTCCCCTCCGCGCCTGTCTGTGCCTCCCCCAGGAGAGGCCCTCGCTGCCCCCCCACCTCCCCAGGACTCCGCAGCCGGCCTGACACTCACACGCCGGCGTCACTGCGCGGACCCCCCAGCTGGCACCAGCGTTGCACCGAGCAGCGGCGGCGACGGCAGCAGCCTCCCGGGCTCCCTCCCAGGCAGCGTCTCCTCCCTCCTCCCCACTTTGCGTTGCCAGATGCATGGGGGCTTGTCCAACTTGTGCACAGTGCGGCGGGGACCAGCAGGACCGGCTCCTGCCCTGCGTGCGCCTCTGACAGTCTGCAGCACTCCAAGAGGAGGGTGCATTGCTGAGCTCACCAGATCCCGTTTCGCCGCCCGGCTTCCCGCAGGAAGCCGAGGGGAAGAAACTTCGTTCCATCTCCCTTTAGAGAGCTGCTCCCTTGTGCGCTTGTTTTCGGAGAGAGCCCCCAGAAAACGCTTCGCTAGCACCAAATGGATTATCTCTGTGTGATGCTGTCTTGCTTGTTTCCTCTCAACTACTGGTTCGCTACAGCGAGGGCAGCAAAACCCGAAGGTAGGAGAGTTCACGGATTGAGTTGGTTTTTCTTTTTAACCTAAAGCATTCAGACATCACTTAAATCAGTGAGATCGGAAAGAGAAAGGGAGATTCACAGGAGCAATGCCAACAGGGCTGCAAGGGGCGCTCACAGAAGGGAGTTGAACAGAGAGGAAAACTAGTGTAATATTAAGAGTTTAATTTCCTTTACTTTTCTCCTGGCTCCTGTGTGAATCTCTCTCTCTATATATGTTCGTCCATCCATCCATCCATCCATCCATCTTCCCTTCCTTTTAACTGTTTTTAGGTTTTCAGTAATTTAAACTGGTGGGAATTTAGCATTTTTGCATATTGCCAGTCAGTGCAGAAAAATACTTTCTTTATATAACTCCCCACCCCTTACCTAAGTCTCATTTGCACTCTCACGATGGGATGGGGGCAGGGAGTGGAAATCAAGGCTCAAACTGAAATCAGCACGCTTGGTAGTACAAGTGCCGGGCCTTCTGTCAGATTTGCAAAGTAATTTTAATTGGCATTTAAGTGTGCATGGGAAAAAACATAATTGCCTAAAAAGTTAGAGTGCGGGATTTGCATTTAGTCATCAGTCTCATTGAAAGCACAGGCTACCTTTCCAATGTCCCATGTTATTTTTGTCATGCTAAATTTACTTAGTGTGGGTGTGTGGTGTATCAAATCTGTGCAATAACATGCCAATTAAAAAGATACATTACTATATTTGACTTGAAAATGTTAGACTTATTGTATGCTTGTAATTTCTATTTGTCTGCATGTCTGGCTGGGTATTTTTTGCCTTCTCTGATTTAGGCGGTAGGAGTGTTTTAGGCTGTTTTGACAGGTGTATTTTTATGTAACTGGCTGGAACTGTGCTGTGTTGATTGTGATAGGAAATTGCAATAAGGAGGTATGTATCCTACTGGGCGTCCATTGCAAACACTTCTAAATTGATGCTGATATAGCTTTATTTTAATGGGATCCCTTATTTTTGAGAAGTAACGTTAGATGGAAGCTGAACAGTAAATAGTTTGCATGCTTGGTGTTAGTTGGGTATGCTAGAGGCATAACTGTATGTCAGGATGAGTTTATTCTGCTACATTTGATATGCCTGCTGATTTAAAAATACAAAGTAGACACAGAATAAACAGGAGTTTATAGGAGGGGGAGAAAGTTTATTGGCTTAAACATGTTTATCTAATTTAACAAGAAAATCCAGTGTCGAAATGGCTACGAAATTCCTGATGCATGTGGAAAGTAACGTACAGTACGGTGGAGGAAACACTTTTCATAACACATTTACGAAGGATTGCTCTTTGGTTTGAATGTATTGAAGTCTTTCTATCTGTATTTATTTCCACTAGAGCACCTCCTGTCTGGAAAGCTAAGTGAGTATGGTGTGATTGTGCCCTTCAGTACAGATTGCCAGGGACGGTTCCTCTCACACATGGTATCTGGCTCAGTGGCGGCTGGAAGTGCTGAAGCCAGCCATCCTTCCACCCCACCCTCTGCTCGGCACAGGGTGGCCCGCAGCACCCTGGATGAGCCACTGCACCAAGGCAGAGCTGGAAATCGCTTGTTATACTTCAATGTCACGGTCTTTGGGAAAGAACTGCATCTCCGCCTGAAGCCCAACCGTCGACTTGTGCCACCTGGAGCCTCTGCCGAATGGCAGGAAGATTTTCAAGAGCTATTCCGAGAGCCACTCCAGCAGGAGTGTCTCTTCACCGGGGACGTCTCAGGCATGCCGGGTGCCGCTGTGGCTATCAGCAACTGTGATGGACTGGTAAGCAGAAGGCAGATCACCCTTTTTCAGGACAAATGTTCCCCCTTTCTCTTCTGCCTAATTATTTAACCTTTGCTGTCTTTCTATGATTGGTTATTTAATTTTGGCTTTGTATCGAAGCAACTCGCATCAGAGCTTCCAGTACCTCTTTGCTGGCAACCCAAGGAATGAGCAGAGAGGCCTATGGCAAATTTGACGGGATTGGTTTGTTGCTAAAATTAAACCTTCCATCTAAAAGTATAACAGGAAGATGCTGGTTGCTTATTTGCAATTCCCTTCTCCTGCCCTGGAGATCCTGTCTGCTCCCAATGTGCCCTCAGTGCTCCTCCTGCTGCCAAAAATACATGACCAGGTCTATAATGTGAGGTTATTTCTAGTACAGAAGGAAACGTAAAAGCCAAGGAGACATTTTACCATGTACATTAACCCCGCTGGTTCTTCTCTTCCAGCACACAGAAGTGCCAGGCTTTCCTAGAAACTTGCTCTCCACTTTAGAATGTTGAGGGCAGGAACCTTCTGGCCAACTCTGCGTGTCTCATTAGATTTTGAATTGTAGTGCCCTGTGTGTGGTACTCTTGAGAGATGAACTACAGATCCAATTAACTATGTTATCTGGTAGTAGGTTGTCCACCTGCAGCATGCAGCAGGTTGTCATTCATTGGCTCATTGCCACAGATTAGCTTTCCCTTAGTTGGCCTACAGTATATTGTCTATTATTTCCCTCAAAAGGGTTCTGCCCTGAGGATATCTATTTCCCCTGCCTTTCACCTCCATCTCTCACTGCCTATAGGTCCTCTTATTTTTGTTTTCCTGCATCAGTCTTCTGGGCAAGGAGCGTAGGATTAGAGTCTCTTTAGAACCAATCAGCATTGTTTAATTGGCTGAGAGGTCAATGTTGGTGCAACGTGTCTCTTCTCCTATCTTATGCCCTGAAGCATGAGGTTTGTCAGAGAGCCTTTGTTATCGTTGTCTTAGTCAGTGTAACAGCAGAGGCACCATTTTTGGTCATATAATTTTAGAATCTTACAAAGTTAATGTAATAATTATGTCTTACATTGAGATAATGTAAGTGTAAACCCCCATAGCGGTTTACAAAATATATATGTATACCTGTGTATTTAAACAATGTATAATCATCTCACCCACCACTAGTTTGCAACCAAGTCGGGAGTGGAGGAGGTTTGATATCTTGTATCAGGGAGTTTCACAACTTGATAGTAAATTGCACATGAAATATTTTCTTTGAGTTTTGTTTTCTTCTGTTAACTTTTAATTTTATTGAATGACCCCTTTCCTTTAATAATGAGAAAGGGCAAAAAGGACTACTTACAAAACATTCTCCACTACCCGGTATTTTCTATACCTCTATGATATTTCCTCATACTATTCTTTTCCCAAATGAAGTACTGCTAAATGTTTTGATAATTTCTTACTCTAAATCATCCATATGTCTCTAATAGTTTTAGTTGCTCTTCTCTATTGATGAGCATTAGCTTTGGCTAGGAAATCCACTCCAAATCCAGTGGATGTCCTGGGGTATTTGACTTGTAGGATTGCTGCTCCCCAACTCTGCTGCAGTTCTGGTTGACAGCTTTCCTGGATGATTATAAGGAGATGCCTACTGCACGTTGTTAATAAGAGGAGACTTCTATGAGCTTGGGGGCAGGAGAGCGTGCTGTGTTGTCCCAGTCTGCTCCTTTTGTGCTTCCAGGCCCGAGCTGTGGTCCCTTCTCCTTATGATGTGCAATGGAGGGGAAGCAGTCTTCCCTCAAAATGGTCTCAAAACTTCAGTAACCTTAATTGTGTTCATTTTGTTTATAGCAAACACTGCCACCTCAAGATTCACCCGCTTGTCCAGATTGCTAATAAATGCTGTATATTGAACCATGCCAGTCTTGATTCTGATCCCAGGGGCAGCCTAGGAGTAATCACTTTCCACATTCAGAACGGGCCATTAATTTTACTCTAGTTTTTAATCCATAAGAGGACTTTTCACTTTTTTCCTGTGGTGATGGTGGTGATCACCACAAATGCTTTTTGTATTCCACCAACAGTATATGTTAGGCACTTTACAGACAGGTATAAAGACAAAGTCCCTGAGCTTTTAATAAGTAAAAGTAATACAGTAATAAGGATTCAGGTCTGTAATGAGCTCTGTGCAGGCTCATGAGACCATCCACATGGAGCCCATTGTAGGATCAAGGCCTAGGTGGAGACTTCCCAGTCGAAGGGCTGAGCTCATGCTGGAGCATTTGTAATTCCCATTGAGCCCTAAATGGCTCCCAAGTTGCCTCAATAATCTTTTGTGAGGAGCTTCATTGACAAAAATGGGGAAGTGTAAATGCTTTGAATTCACTGGTTCCATTTTAAACGCTATTCTGTTAACTCCTTTGGAAAGGTCTAATGGGTTATAGCGGTGTGACTTGTTCTTTCAAAAGCTGTGCTGGTTCATATCAAATTATACTCATTTGGCTTTATGATTTTATTTCCAAGGCATTTCTCTGCTATGTTTCCTGCTACTGAAGTAAGGTTCAGTGATCTACAGAATTCCTGAGATCACACTAAGCACCTTTTGAAAAACAGGTATTATATTGCTGCCCTCCTTTTCTCTAGAAAAGATAGTAATTTTTTTCACTGATAACTTACATGTTTTTGTTAATAGCTCAGTTTTTCAAGACTTTAATTTCTTCAGAACTGGTAGGTGAACTACATCTAGTATTGCTAATTTATTGCTACAGTATTTAAGTTTTTGAGTTATTTCATCACTTCTCTGTACCCTGGGCATCCAACTGATATTCCCACAGGCTTCTTTTGATACACTTGGAAAATTTCTTATTATTTATTACGTCTTTGGATATTTGCCCTTCAAATTTTGTCTGACTCCATTTATTCCTTATTCCACATGCCAATATTTGTTATTTTGTCATAGTATCACTTGAGCTATATTAAGCAACCTCCCTTCTGAGTGAATGGATTTTAATTTTTTAACCTGACATTGAGTGCAACGATCTGATAAGATCCGATGAGGATGTCAAACAGTTATGTTATGGTTACTGCTTTTGGTGGCTCAGCCACACTCACTGCCACTTCTTGTGTTTTATTCAGGCCCAAGTCAAGAGTAACGTGTGCTCCAAATGAGCTGCTCCAAGAAACAGTTGTTTATGGCACCAGGTCTTGATGGGATGTTCCATCAGTTTTCTCTTTGGGTACCTGAAGTCACTATTTATAGTTATTCTAATGACTCTATCACACTGCTTCCTTGAGCTGCCTGATTTCACCATCACTGTTCTATCCCTTAGATTAGCTGAACTCTGCCTGGGTCACAAGAATGCAAATAGAAGATTCTATGATTTTCTGGAAGATTTCCTGGGTGCATAATGATGGATTCCACTAGAAATGGTAGAATCTTTCAAAACACTCACACATTTTTCTTCAGAAGTGCACATTTTTAAGGTTGCCCTTTGTGTCGTTTGATATCTGTATTCTCTTAGCCTGCGATTTGTATCCATCTGTAATCGGGGATGCAGATCCTCTTTTCTTTACATTTTAATGAATTTTGTTCTTAAGTGAAGGATGCCCAGCTGACAGCTCTGGAGACTGAAATCCTCTGCTGCATAAAAAAGAATAAGCCTGGGCAGGTGGAGTTGAAACCAATATACCTCACCTCTGACCCGGAGAGTTTACCGCAGGAGATCACAAGTGTTCCCTCTCTCGGCCCATTCAGTCCTTAGGCTCCCTGCTCAGTCTAATGACAATAGCACCAATTGTGGAGGTAGCATGTGATGTGGATGCTCCTATACTTTGGGCTTGTCTACCCACAAAAATTGTACTGTTTGAACTATACTGGTATAGTTAAAGTAGTACAATCCCCCCTTGTCTGGATGTAGTTATACTGTTATAAAGATGCTTTATACTGGGATAGCTGTTCCTGTATGGGAAAGGTAATAAACTAAACTAGTATAAGTTACCTTTATCATTCTGTATCTGCATCCAAACTAGGGCTTCTACTGGTATAACTATATTGGTAAAAAAACCCACACCTAACCAAAATAGTTAAATCAGTACAAAATCTGTGTATAGGCCAAGCATAAGAAATGGACTAAAATGACCTATTCATTTCACATTGGCAGGGGTTTGTGTATTGTGCTGGATTTTGCAACAAACTCAAAATTTCAGAGCAGCATGGAAAATCATTTTTGAATGGAAGTTTTTGTATTAAATTAAATATTAAAATACATTTCAAAAAAGGTCTTTGCTGCATTGAATTCAATAACAAATTGTTTGTGGATGTTTCCCCTTGCATTACAGTTTGCCGCAGAACTCAGTGCGTTGTAGAAGTTGGAGAGGTTTGACATAACGTTTAGGAAGCAGTGGCTGGTGTGGTGATCAAAGCTCTGGTTGACCTGGAGGAAAGGAATGGTGGCTGGGAGGGTAGAATTAAGATTTTAAGAGGAGGACAGCTCTACTTTGTTAATGGGGAGGTATGCAGAGACTCCCCGTTCCTGGCTCCTGGGAATGGAGATCGATGTCTCTTTCCTGTTTGACTTTCAGGAGTTTTTCTTCTGCCTCTTGTCATGGTCCACTGATAGTTATGCTCCTTCTTTTCCCCTTTACCCCTGTAACAGCTTCTTCTCTCATTCTTCACATAGTCAGTAACCCAGGGAGTAAAACAATTCTCAGCCTTGTCAGAGGTCTATGAATGCTTCTTTCCATTGGCTAATTTACCACATATCACTAATTGGACCCCATGCTTTTGGTAGCCCAAAGAAATAACGAACTATCCAGAAATTTTCTTATAGTAGATGGATAAAGGATTTCGTATCTTCAAACATACATTCAAAAATTTTCAGTAAACAGTGTTTCTGTAGGACCTGCTGATTTGCAGAGCAGGATTCATTGGGTTTTGCTGATTTGCAGAGCGAGATTAGTAGAATTGCAGTATGCTGTTTTTCAGAGCTTCGGTAACCATATACTCCCAACGGCTGCAACTCACTTTTTGGTCTCCCCTGTCATCCAAGCTAAATCAAAACAAGATGTTACATCTTTAAGAAAGTAAATACATTGACTTTTGGTATTTTATTTCTTTCTTTGTAGCTCCAGTAGAATCATGGGGAAGAAAAAGGCTGCTAATTTTCCCGACATTGCATTTCCTGTTCTCCTGCTAAAACATAAGTAGCCTTACCCCAAGCAGCAAGTTCCTTCCCATCATTAGTCCAAGTACTGGAATGGGAGTGGCATCTCCAAGTTGGGAGAGGAGGGGTCAGAAAGACAGGACCTAAGTGCAGACTGTGATTTCAGGGTGTCTGGGGCTATGACAATTTACACTAGCTGAGGATCTGGCCCCCATAGTGGGCCTATAAGGTTGAAGGGGAAGAAAAGCTTGGTTTTAGTAGATAAAACTCAGAAATTCAACAGTCATTCAGGGAACAGATATGGGCAGAATTTTTGAGGTAATATTTATAGTTGCTTTTCTGACCATAACCACACTTTATTTGCAGATGTGATTAAGCGTAGAAAAGGTGGGTGTGCTGATTTACAAGGTAGGCAGTAAGATAATTGGGAAATCTAGAAGAATGTGTACATAATCACATAGTGGAGCTGTACAAACCTGCCCCTTTAATAGGGGAAAATCTGGCCAAAGGGGTGTTGCATTTCCCTTTGTTATGTACATGTCCTGTAATTGTTAACTTTACTAGCAGTTATCCACGAACTTCAAAAAGAGAATATAGCTCTTACGTTCCAGTATAGCTTGTGTGGGACACAAAGGATCTCTTGGTCACCAAGGGTACATCTACACTGCTGCAAAAAACCTGTGGCCACGAGACTCTGAGCCCAGATCAATTGTCTCTGGATCATGGGGTTCAGTCCATAGCACTGAAAATAGCAGTGTAGATGCTTGGGCTGGAGCCTGGGCATCCTCGCGAGATTTCAGAGCCGGGGCTCCAGCCTACACTGCAATTGTTAGCCCCACAGCCCGAGCCCTGCAAACCCGAGTCAGCTGACCCAGGCCAGCCATGGCCATTCTGTGTGTGTTTTATTGCAGTGTAGATGTACCACACAGTGTTGATAAAGTTAAGTGCTTCAAATGAAGAACATGTACAGATAAATTATGTTGTGTCAAAACTGGGACCATGAGTTTTTAGAAAGTGCTTAAAATTATTGTCTGAAATCCATATTTACACACGTAAATAGGTAGCCTGATTTTCAAAGGTGTTGAGCCCACAGCGTCTCCCATTTTTATGCCTAGCTATTGGCACCTGAGTTTGAAAATTTTGTCATGGGTAGCTCAGGTGCATTTGTAATAGGCTGTTGAGTCCTTGTCTTCCATATTAGTTCCAAAGGCAGCCCTGAGTTCAGAAACAGTAAGAGTGGAATAGCTATAATCTTTTGACTTGCCATCACGCTTTCCCCTCCAGACATAGTCCTCTGCAGGCTCCAGGGCCGGCTCCAGGCACCAGTTTAAGAAGCAGGTGCTTGGGCGGCCAAGAGAAAGGGGCAGTATGTGCGGCAATTCGGGGGCAGCAGGTCCCTCACTCCCTCTAGGAGCAAAGGACCTGCTGCCGAACTGCCGATCGCGGCTTTTTTTTTTTTTTTTGCTTGGGGCGGCAGAAATGCTGGAGCCGGCCCTGGCCGGCTCCTTAGTTTTCTTGGAAGCTAAGTAATCTCATTTTTTTGGCAGTGTTTTACTATATATATATATATATATATATATATATATATACACACACACACACACACATGAAATTGAGCTAAGATTCCAAGTATTTTTATGGGAACAGTAATTAGAGCAATTGAGTGTTGCACAGACACAGATCAGCAGCAGAGCCCTTGACTTTTTTTTCTGCTTTTTCTGAATCTTGCTGTCACAGTGTTTTGTTAATTGCAGAGGTCATTTGCTGGTGGGGAGAGAACATATCCTGCTGTTATATGAGACACTGGATTCAGGTGTAAAGATGGACACCCATTTTGGGGAAAAATGATAAAATAATATACTTGACCACTAGTTAGTTTGATCAATGCCTGCGTTTTTCATAATTTTCTTTGCTAATTATCAAGGAGGATTTTTTTTAGAAGCAAAGGTTTATTCTCCTTTAAATCACTTCTCTTTCTCCTTTTTGATGCAGCAGTAACAATATAATGCTGAATTTGTGACATCACAATCAATTCCAGGAGAACAGACTTGGGGTGAAATCCAGGCCGCATTGAAGGCAAAGGGAGTTTTGCCATTTTTTGACGTTTTGATGCTTTGAACACAAGATTGTGTCTTAACAGCAGGGACCAGCAGAAGAAGAATTTAGGTGGTTGTGGAAATGTATTCATTTATACATCAGTGAGTCTCATTCTCTGTTATCCTGCAACTAGTCATTTACTCTAGGGCAAAGTAAGTGTAAAATGCTACCACATCAGACTGCTAGCATTTTACAACAGAAAAGCAGGTCCCATTGTCTTTAAGAAGCAGCAACAAAGAAAGTGAAGGGATAAATAAATTGCTTTTTGAATCTTTTTTCCCCAGGGTTGTGCACTAGGTAAGTTCCTTCACAAGGGCTATTCCTGCTTTCATTGAATATAATGATTGTTTTGCCATGGATCTCAATAGGAGGAGGGTTGGACCCCAAAATGTAGATGTTGGTCTTTTAGGATTATGCTTGTAATTTCTGGATCATGGGCTTAGTGTTAGGAGGGAGACAGGTCACTTGTTTAAAGGTTCATAGGAAGATGTATCTAATTGCTTACTATAGGCCTGATACCAATCTCATTGAGACTGATTTTATCAGGGTCTAACTCTATCACTTAAATGGAATTACTTCTAATTTGCAGTGGTGTAAGTGAGATCAAAATGAGGCCCTATTTTGGTTGAAGAGCTAATTAGTGGAGTGATTTTCTCCCCTTGACTTTCACCTCTGCAAGACCTAGACTCAAATTCCAACTTAGGGCACAAATAACAATGAGTTCAGAATAGTTCCTGTTCGTAGACATCACAAAACCACTGCTCATTTTGGCACACTTTTGCACTGTTGGCAATCTCTGGTAAGGAGAGGCCCATAACTAGAACAGGAAGGTTGTTGCAGGTCAGAATTGATGTGCATAGACAGGGTTGCATGGAAGCCCAGAACTAGAGCAGTAGGAGATGTTGAAGATCAAGACTGAGGTGTGCTGGCAAAGGTTTGCAGGAAAAACTTGCACAGTTCTTGCCTGTACTGTGCCAGGCTCAACCCAGTTCTGTTCTCTCATTTTTCCTGAGCATTAAATCTGCTAAAAAAAAATAGCTACCTAGCTTTCATGTGGTTGGTTGCAGAGTCATGGGTTTATTATATAGCCTGTTATTCTTTTTGGAAGATTGAGCAAGTCAAAGGAGGAAGCTGGGAATTTAGTCTGCACGGGAGTCACGTTTCTCAGACATAGTTGTGCACTAATTCTGTACATATGGGTCCCATTTCAATAATTCTCTTTGCATTTGAAGCTAATCTTTTTGATTCCTGATCATTCAGCTTCAATCCAAAGTGCTGTAAGACTAAATTTTACCCTCAGGATAAATGAGTGTCCCACTCCCATTGACTTTATTGGGAATGAGGCAAACATATTTGAGGGGAGAATTTAGCTCCCACTTTGAAGTCTGAAAGAAGAACATTTAGAAACATCTCACATCGCCACTCAGCATGTTCCTGATTTTGTGACACAGGACCAACAGGGTAAATAGGGCAGATAAAGACCTCAATTCCCAGTAACTTCACCTAGCAGAACTGTGCTGGATCAAGCCCATATTCATTTGCAAAAAATGTACTGGTCTAGAGTTATCCAAGTGGCTAAAAAGGCCTCTAATTTAGTTTCAGTATATTTGTTCCATACTTTGCTGTGTTTTATAAAATGTATTCCACATGTAACAATGTATAAAATATACTGGAAGCGTGTTACACTGCTGCCCAAATTATGACATATGGGATTTGTTTAAGGTGCAGAGTACTATGCCATAACATATTTCAAAAAGGCTATTAATTTTGTAATATTTTAAATATATTGTCTCATTTGAAACATACCATCTGTGCAATAAATTTTATTATTGAACAGAATTTGGTTTTGAATAGTGCCTTTCATATTTAGGAAATTGTATGCTGCTTTCCAGTGTGATGGGTCAGATACAGAGTTCTCTAGCTAAATGCCGCAGTTATCATGCACTCATGACAACAATTGTCAAACATCAGAACCTGTTTTATCAGAGGAGGGAATGTGGGTCAGGGTGACAGGTTGATCCTTTACCCTTTTTAGGGCCAGATTCTGTTACCCCTTCTTTAATTGAATAGCACCATTGACTTCAGTCGGACTACTCCTGGAGTAAGGGGCTACCCAACATGAGTATAGATATCAGAATCTGGCCCTTAGAAATGTGTCAAGAGATCAGCTCCCCATGAGATAGACAGCTTCTGTGCTTATATAGCAGTAATGTGGGCCAACGCAGTTGCCAACTTAACACAATGCTGGCTTCTACTGCAATGGAATATAGTAGGGATGAACTCTTACTGATGGGTTTCCAGATGAGAGAGCTCAGTTTAATGTCTAAGCTGAAGGATGGCACCTCTGCTCAGGTATCACTTCTTCCCAGTACTGTTTATCCAGATGAAATGATAATTTTATATTTTTGTGGGAGTTTGAGCCTCTTTTACCCACTGATTATAGAGGAAACATTAATGGGGGGAGAGATTTACCCTTAGCTTGGTGGGCCATCTCTGGGCCCAACTGTCTGACTTCTGTTTGGAAGGCTGGCATCTCTCCATCTCTGTGAATTCCACTGTCCCTCAGTGTACATTGACAATCAGTGAAGAACTAACACTCCTCCCATCCCCGCGCTCATGATCCTCCAACCTCCTTCCCCAGTACTCTTTTTGTAAAGGTTGAGCCTAGATAGAAATAAGTTTACTGTAATATTTTAAATATATTTATGAGTGTTTATGGTGGAATTCTGTCACAAAGACTGATTAAGGCAAGCCCTGCTTTGATAATTATCTTTGACTGAAAACTACAGCCAGCTCCGTAAAACAGTAAGTTTCTTAAGTTAGCAAAAATATTTCCATCTTGCCAAGACAGATTTAGTTCTAGTTAGTATTTAAAAAATGTACAAGTCAGGTCAATCAAGTTATAATTGGCTCTAATTAGCACCCCTGCAAGTTGTGCCATTTTTACCAGCAGCTGAGTGGCACTCAAAACAATGTGAAATTTTGTCCTACCTTTGAAAATAACAAAGGGAATAAAGGAAATGACTTGAAACTTGCTCCTAACGACCAATTGCCTGGCTGGTGAATGTGAGTCATATTTCTCCACATTACTTACATTGAGTAGTATCTTACTCAGTGAGTAATCGGGATTACTTGTGGAGTAAGGCACAAGTAAGTATGAGTATGGACGGCAGAATCTAACCTCTGAGTGATATGCAAATACAACACCAATAGAAATAGATTTTGGAAAGTAATTTTGTATTCAGAGAGCTAAATGAGCTCTACAAGTCATGCTGAGTAAAATCAAATTGCACCATCCTGGAATGGAGCCCATTTAATAAAGCCCTGTCAGAGGAACATATTCCCTGGCTCACATGTGCACACACAAAGACAGCAAAGCACTTTACAAGGCATAGATGCTGATAAGTAGGAACTGAGTCATGAACTCCTTACTTAGGCAGAACTCTCATTGACTACAATGTGATTTGTTTTAACACACACTTGAGGATTGGGCCCTTTGCGATAAAAAGGTTTTCATGCATTTATCATGGAGCTACCTCATGATGCTCTAACCGTAGCGATAGTGAGGAGGCTTGTGTGCAGAGTGCCCATGTGAATCGAAGGATATGAGGAACAGAGAGAATAACAGATGACTGATGCTGACAGGCACCCTCACGCTGCATTTGCAGAGGGTGTGGGGCGGAGTGGAGCCCATGTTTTCTGACATCCACTAGGGCAGGTGTGGTACTTAAAATGGTGTGTTACTATTGGCTCTCCTGATGTCAATGGATGGAGTAGAGATGTAGGGGCAAGCCCAAAAGTGGTAAACTCACTGCATCACTGATGACCCAATAAACCTCTTGTAAAGATTCAGGCTAAGTATTTTGAACAAGGGTTGTTGCATCTGAGAGCTTTTTGCTGTGTCACTTTAATTCTTACACAGCTGAAATATTTAAATAAAGCAATACTGGTTTTAGAATGGGCAAACTTGTACATTCCGAGCGCCTTCCTTCTCTTTCAAGAACCCGAAAGGCTGCTGTGGTTTGTGCTTTACTTTTTATTTATTAGAATACTTTGATTATAGATTAAGTGCACACATTAGTCATTAGTGTTTCACTTGCCTTGCAGTGGGAATTCTGGACTTTCATAAATGGATTGGAAGTTTGCAGTCAGCATCATTGTAGACTTTACAAATGACTCTGTGTCCCCTGCTGATAAAAATGCCCTTTTGTAATTTCCTTAGGTAATACTCAATCTACTGCAACTTTTATCCCCGTGCCTCCCACAACAGCAGTATGCTAGGGGGACTGTTTATTGTTTATTCCTCTTTTTTCCAGTGGTAGAAGAACACCAGTATTGCAAAAGGCCAATGGAATTTTTGTGCACTGAAACTGTTAAGTGTTTCTACACTGATATGGGAAGCTCTGAAGTTTGTGATTTTTCAAATTTATAATTAACAAAATCATCAGTATCTTAAGATGTAATCACCTCCCCCTCTTCACCCTAATTGTTGAAACTCTAACTTGTACCAGGCGTCTGGCAGTGGTCACAGGCAGCTGGCAGTGGTTGCAGACATTGGCAGTGATTGCTGAAGCATTGCCTGCTGTCGTCTTGTCTTGAGGCTGCCAGGATTTTGTGCCAAGCAATCTCTCTTGGCTCTGAGCTACTTAAACTCTGGAGCCGCTCTGCAGAGAAGATTCCTGAGAGAAACACGTGATTTAGTTCTTTGAAATGGTTGGTCCTGGGTCCATCAGGAGAGGTAAAATTATGACATTAGGCTCCTGTTTTGGTTTGGTTTGGGATATGTCTCTAGCAGATGTACAGCTATGACTTTGTTCCAAAAGAAAATTCAAAATCACCCAGGTATATTCAGGCAATAGGATTGTTTGAATTGCTAAACACACCATTGTTTTTTTTCTGAAGGAAAGATGTTCCTGTATGCAACATGACTAACATTCAAACTGCTCAGTGACTACTTGAGTATTCTGCCTCTGGTCTTGACTAAAGCTAGATATTTCAGAACAAGGCAAACTCCCCCACTATAATGCACTACTATAAATGTATGACACTATAGTGTATGAAGGTGGGGATTATTTATTCCTGTTGCCAGTTTATATCTTAAAACATGAGGATTTAAAGCCCTTGAAGTTTAATTGTTCTTTGTGTAAATTCACAGTGTATTCTCATATAGGACCCGATTTTCAAAAATGAAGCAGTCAAAATTTTTGCACTTGTCTAACATATACATGGCAATCTTCTATGCGCATACCATAATCATAATGCATGGGCAGCTAAGCATCACAAGCAGTTGATTTACACACGTGCATCAAAGATTTGCAAACGCAAATTAGGCAAGCGCAGTAATTTGGATTTGTCTGACTTTGAAAATCTGGCTCACAAGGTCTAATCCTCTTTTGAATTTTACTGAGTTGTTTGCCTCAATATTATTCCACAACAGTTAGCTTCACAAGAATGTAAAAAAGCACGGGTGAGTAATTTTTCTCCAAGGCCATCATGGATTTTGTATCTAATTGACAAGAAAGTATGAATTTTTTTCCGGACCATACATAATTAGCTGTGTGCACAATTCCAAAACTGCAGAAACGCACTGGGAACCAGGTACTTCCATATTCTAATCCCAGCTCTGCCACTGATGAACTATGTGGCTTTGCTAAAGTCACTAAGGACAAGATTTTTAAAGAGACTTAGGGATTTAGGGTATGTCTACACTACGAAATTAGGTCGAATTTATAGAAACCCCTTTTATAGAAATTGGTTTTATACAGTCGATTGTGTGTGTCCCCACATAAAATGCTCTAAGTGCATTAAGTCGGCGGACTGCATCCACAGTACCGAGGCTAGCGTCGACTTCCGGAGCGTTGCACTATGGGTAGCTATCCCACAGTTCCCTCAGTCTCTGTTGCCCATTGGAATTCTGGGTTGAGATCCCAATGCCTGATGATGCAAAAACAGTGTCGCGGGGAGTTTGGGGTACATGTCGTCATGCCTCTCCCGCTCCGTCAGAGCAACGGCAGACAATCGATTCGCACCTTTTTACCTGGGTTACCTGTGCAGACAACATACCACGGCAAGCATGGAGCCCGCTCAGCTCAGCTCAGCTCACTGTCACCATATGTCATCTGGGTGCCGGCAGACGTGGTACTGCATTGCTACACAGCAGCAGCTAATTGCCTTTTGGCAGAAGACGGTGCAGTATGACTGGTAGCCGTCATCGGCTATCTGGGTGCTGGCAGACGTGGGGCTGCATTGCTACACAGCAGCAGCTCCTTGCCTTTTGGCAGTGGATGGTGTATTACGATTGATATCCATCATCATCATATTCCTCAATGAGTTCGGTCAGAGGCACCTGGGCAGACATGTTTTGTCTCCTGGAGACTCAGTCCTGCCGGCAGTCCTATTGAACCGTCTTGACGATGATGGCTAGCAGTCGTAATACAGCATTTTCTGCCAAGCACCCAGAAGATGCCAATGGCTATCAGTCATGCTGCACCGTCTGCTGCCAGCTTAAGATGTAAAAAATAGATGGACCAGATTTGTTCTGTATTCATTTGCTTCCCCCTCCCTCCGTGAAATCAACGGCCTGCGAAACCCAGGGTTTTGAGTTCAATCTTTGGGGGGCCCATTCTGTGTGACAGTTGTTTGTGTTTCTCCCTGATGCACAGCCACCTTTGTTGATTTTAATTCCCTGTACCTGTAAGCCATGTCGTCACTCACCCCTCCCTCCCTCCATCAGACAATAGTTTCGCGCCTTTTTTCAGCCCAGATGCCCGCTCAGATCACCACAGCAATTATGAGCACTATGAACACCACGCGCATTGTCCTGGAGTATATGCAGAGCCAGAACATGCCAAAGCAAAACCAGGCGAGGAGACGATTGCAGCAATTGCAGCGCGGCGACGAGAGTGATGAGGAAATTGACATGGACATAGACCTCTCACAAAGTACAGGCCCCAGCAATGTGCAAATCATGGTGTTACTGGGGCAGGTTCATGGCATGGAACGCCGATTCTGGGCCTGGGAAACAAGCACAGACTGGTGGGACCGCATCATGTTGCAGGTGTGGGACGATTCCCAGTGGCTGCGAAACTTTCGCATGCGTAAGGGCACTTTCATGGAACTTTGTGACTTGCTTTTCCCTGCCCTGAAGCACCAGAATACCAGGATGAGAGCAGCCCTCACAGTTGAGAAGCGAGTGACGATAGCCCTGTGGAAGCTTGCAATGCCAGACAGCTACTGGTCAGTCAGGAATTAATTTGGAGTCGGCAAATCTACTGTGGGGGCTGCTGTGATCCAAGTAGCCAACACAATCAAAGACCTGCTGATATCAAGGGTAGTGACTCTGGGAAACGTGCAGGTCATAGTGGATGGCTTTGCTGCAATGGGATTCCCTAACTGTGGTGGGGCGATAGACGGAACCCATATCCCTATCTTGTCACTGGAGCACCAAGCCACCGAGTACATAAACCACAAGGGGTACTTTTCAATGCTGCTGCAAGCCCTGGTGGATCACAAGGGATGTTTCACTAACATCAACGTGGGAAAGGTACATGATGCTCGCGTCTTCTGGAACTCTGGTCTGTTTCAAAAGCTGGCGGAAAGGTCTTTCTTTCCGGACCAGAAAATAACCATTGGGGATGTTGAAATGCGTATAGTTATCCTTGGGGACCCAGCCTACCCCTTAATGCCATGGCTCATGAAGCTGTACACAGGCAGCCTGGACAGTAGTCAGGACCTGTTCAACTATAGGCTGAGCAAGTGCCGAATGATGGTGGAATGTGCATTTGGATGTTTAAAAGCGCGCTGGCGCAGCTTACTGACTCGGATAGACCTTAGCGAAACCAATATTCCCATTGTTATTGCTGCTTGCTGTGCACTCCACAATATCTGTGAGAGTAAGGGGGAGACATTTATGGTGGGGTGGAAGGTTGAGGCAAATCGCCTGGCCACTGATTACGCACGGCCAGACACCAGGGCGGTTAGAAGAATACAGCAGGGAATGGTGTGCATCAGAGAAGCTTTGAAAACGAGTTTTGTGACTGGCCAGGCTACGGTGTGAAACTTCTGTTTGTTTCTTCTTGATCAACCCTCTGCCCCCCCGTTCATTCTACTTCCCTGTAAATTAACCACCCTCCCCTTCCCCCTTTGAGCACCGCTTGCAGAGGCAATAAAGTCATTGTTACTTCACATTCATGCACTCTTTATTAATTCATCACACAACTAGGGGGATAACTGCCAAGGTAGCCTGGGAGGGGTGGGAGAGGAGGGAAGGAAAAGGACACACGGCGGTTTAAAACTTTAAAACTTTAACACTCATTGAAGGCCAGCCTTCTGATGCTTGGGCAATCATCTGGGGTGGAGTGACTGGGTGGCCAGAGGCCCCCCCCACCGCGTTCTTGGGTGTCCGGGTGAGGAGGCTATGGAACTTGGGGAGGAGGGCTGTCGGTTACACAGGGGCTGTAGCGGCGGTCTCTGCTCCTGTTGCCTTTCCTGCAGCTCAACCATATGCTGGAGCATATCAGTTTGATGCTCCAGCAGCTGGAGCATCGACTCTTGCCTTCTGTCAGCAAGCTGACGCCACCTATCTTCTTCAGCCTGCCACTTGCTCTCTTCAGCCCACCACCTCTCCTCTCGTTTATATTGTGCTTTTTTGCACTCTGACATTGACTGCCTCCACACATTCTGCTGTGCTCTGTCAGCGTGGGAGGACATCTGGAGCTTCGAGAACATATCATCCCGAGTCTGCCATTTTCTCCTTCTAATCTTCACTAGCCTCTGTGAAGGAGAAACATTTGCAGCTGGTTGAGGAGAAGGGAGAGGTGGTTAAAAAAGACACATTTTAGAGAACAATGGGTACACTCTTTCACGTTAAATTTTGCTGTTCACATTACACAGCACATGTGCTTTCGTTACAAGGTCGCATTTTTCCTCTTATATTGAGGGCCTGTTGGTTTGGTGTGAGAGATCACTCACGCAGTGCCAGGCAACAGATTTCGGCTTGCAGGCAGCCATGGTAAGCCACAGTCTTTTGGCTTTTTTAACCTTCTTAACATGTGGGAATGGTTTCAAACAGTAGCGCCCTCATTTCCCATACCAAGCACCCGTTGGGTTGGCCATTTAAAATGGGTTTGCAATGTAAAAGGAGGGGCTGCGGTTTCTGGGTTAACATGCAGCACAAACCCAACTACACCCCCCCACACCCAATTCTCTGGAATGATCACTTCACCCCTCCCCCCTACCACGTGGCTAACAGCGGGGAACATTTCTGTTCAGCCGAGCAGGAACGGGCACCTCTGAATGTCCCCTTAATAAAATCACCCCATTTCAACCAGGTGACTGTGAATGATATCATTCTCCTGAGGATAACAAAGAGCGATAAGGAATGGATGTTGTCTGCATGCCAGCAAACACCGGGACCATACGCTGCCATGCTTTGTTATGCAATGATTCCAGACTACGTGCTACTGGCCTGGCATGGTAAAGTGTCCTACCATGGCGGACGGGATAAGGCAGCCCTCCCCAGAAACCTTTTGCAAAGGCTTTGGGAGTATATGAAGGAGAGCTTTCTGGAGATGTCCCTGGAGGATTTCCGCTCCATCTCCATACATGTTAACAGACTTTTCCAGTAGCTGTACTGGCCGCGATTGCCAGGGCAAATTAATCATTAATCATTAAACACACTTGCTTTTAAACCATGTGTAATATTTACAAAGGTGCACTCACCAGAGGTCCCTTGGGTGCCCTCAGGGTCTGGGAGCACGCCTTGGGTGAGTTCGGGGGTTACTGGTTCCAGGTCCAGGATGATAAACATATCCTGGCTGTTGGGGAAATCAGTTTCTCCACTTCCTTGCTGTGAGCTATCTTCATTGTCTTCATCATCATCTTCCTCGTACCCCGAACCCGCTTCCCTGATGCGTCATTCTCCATGGATGGAGTCAAAGCACACGGTTGGAGTAGTGGTGGCTGCACCCCCTAGCATGGCATGCAGCTCCGCGTAGAAGTGGCATGTTTGCGGCTCTGCCCCGGAACTTCCGTTTGCCTCTCAGACTTTGTGGTAGGCTTGCCTTAGCTCCTTAATTTTCACGCGGCACTGCTGTGCGTCCCTGTTATGGCCTCTGTCCTTCATGGCCTTTGAGACTTTTTCTAATATTTTGCCATTTAGTTTACTGCTACGGAGTTCAGCTAGCACTGATTCGTCTCCCTATATGGCGAGCAGATCCCATACCTCCCGTTCTGTCCATGCTGGAGCTCTTTTGCGATCCTGGGACTCCATCATGGTTACCTGTGCTGATGAGCTCTGCGTGGTCACCTGTGCTCTCCACGCTGGGCAAACAGGAAATGAAATTCAAAAGTTTGCGGGGCTTTTCCTGTCTACCTGGTCAGTGCATCTGAGTTGAGAGTGCTGTCCAGAGCGGTCACAATGAAGCACTGTGGGATAGCTCCTGGAGGCCAATAACGTTGAATTCCGTCCACACTACCCCAAATCCGACCCGCAAAGGCCAATTTTAGCGCTAGTCCCCTTGTCGGAGGTGGAGTAAAGAAACCGGTTTAAAGGGCCCTTTAAGTCGAAAAAAAAAGGGCTTCGTCGTGTGGACGTGTCCAGGCTTAATTCGATTTAACGCTGCTAAATTCGACCTAAACTCGTAGTGTAGACCAGGCCTTAGGCTCCTAACACTTAGATCCCTTTTGGAAATTCGACATCGGCTCCTAAATCAGGTAGGTGTTGCAATACTGAGCACAGCAATGCCTAAATATCTTTAAAAATCTGTACCTAAATGCCTGATTCAATGATTTTCTTAAGCACCTGCTTAATGTAGTATTCCCATTGACTTCATGGAGTCTCACTGACATCAGTAGAACTACTCATGTGAGTTAAGTGAAGCATATGTGTAAGAGTTTGCAGGGTCAGGGCTCAAAACTCTGTGCTTTATTACCCCATCTTTAAAAAAGGGAAAATAATAAATATTTACCTTTTATGGATATTATAAATAGAATTGGTTCAAACACCAACAGAAATTTCACAGGGGTTTCTAAAACTTAAACAAAAAATCTTTTGTTTTGTTTTTGGAAACAAAACCAAAAAAAAAAAAATTCAGTGGAATTTGTTTTGTTTTTCAAATCAGCAATTTTTTTAAATGAATTTTTTCTGTTTTTAAATTGAAAACCTTCAAAATCAAAATGATCTGTTTGGAAATGATTGCATTGTGTGGCTTATCAAAATTGGCAATGGAAAATAAACTTTAAAAAATAAACAAGTCAAACTGAAAATGTCAAATGAAAGTTGAAAAATGCCAAACAAAATATGATAACCACATCAAAGAATAATTAACGTTACACTTTTTGTCAAAAAAAAAAAAAAAATCTCAGAAAAACTTTGAAAAAGGAAAACCCAAACTGGTTTTTTGAAAGTTTTAAATTTTGAAATTATTATTATTATTTATTAATAATATCGTGAGGAGGGGTGGGGTGAGGGTGCTAAGAAAACAGTCCCTTATTTTTGAAATGCAATGTTGGCAACCCCCCCGATGCTTTGTTCCCTGCTACTGAGCTTTCTCCATATCTTGAAGACTTGACAATGGTGGGAAAGGCTCTTAATACAGTGAAAGAGACAGCTGTAGCTAAAATTCGGAGTATGCAATAGCACCTTGTTCAGCACATTCCATT
The DNA here is from genome assembly GCF_027887155.1 of Malaclemys terrapin pileata. Classification (NCBI taxonomy): domain Eukaryota; kingdom Metazoa; phylum Chordata; order Testudines; family Emydidae; genus Malaclemys; species Malaclemys terrapin. The sequence goes on along the minus strand of NC_071511.1, from coordinate 86,855,626 downwards.
TATAGTACAAAAGTGATTTCAATAGGAGTTAGGCACCTAACTACCTTTGGGGATCTGTGCTTAGGTAATTAAATGTCACTCGTCTGCACTAAGTTCATGGTTGTCCCAGGATGCTGATTCATAGGGTTTTTCCCAGGTGATGTGTTGCATAAGAGGTATTTTATCCATGTTACATTTGTTGCCTTTAAATGTCACCAAGTGTCTTCAAGTATTTTTCAAATGTGGAGAGTTTTTAAAAAGTATAACATCTGTGAGTGCATAATAATGTTGTTAGGAATCTGAAGGAAAAATGGAGTAGGATGGCTTTGCATTTTTTGACAGTGTAATCCTCTGGTGCCATTGTAATTGGATTTATGAAGAGCTGAGATGGTGAGCATCAGCAGGACACACAAACTGATGCTGTAGTACTACCCAGAAATGTGGAAGGGCCTGTGAAGCTGAAGGTTGCATGATATCTGCAACATATTATATGGCTCTGCAGTTATCACATAGTTATGCAACTATCCCTTGTGTATCCCTTTTACATACGTGTATGTATATGGCCTAAATTTTCTAGGTAGCATACTCTTGGTAGACTTACTAGGTAGATCCTAGGTGGTGACCAGTGATTTTTGGCTGCTCAAGTGGACATCTTAAAGGGGTCTGGTTTTCAGAAAGTACTGAGCACACACCGTCAGAAAATCAGGCCCCTTTAAGATGTCTCAGGTTGGCCACCCAGAAACTGAGGCATCCAGAATCACTAGTGACTTTTGAAAATTTAGGCCTAAATCTATAAAATAATAAAATTCGCCAGGGATATATCTTCCTTCAAAGAGTGGTACATTTGGGGGCCTAACTGGGTTGACTGTTCCCTTAATGAGTGGCTTCAGCACTCCTTGGCCAATAGGATGGTGAGTTCACACTATATGATCAAAGAGGAGGAGCTGGCTTGCAAAGGTGAGAAGCCCATCTCCAAACACAGCCTTCTTCAATAATAGTGTAGGGAGTACAGGAGACTATAGGGAAGGCAAAGATCTCTGTGTTAAATGTTCTATTTTTAAAGTAGTGAATCATAGAATCATAGAATCATAGAATATCAGAGTTGGAAGGGACCTCAAGAGGTCATCTAGTCCAACCCCCTGCTCAAAGCAGGACCAATTCCCAGCTAAATCATCCCAGCCAGGCCTTTGTCAAGCCGGGCCTTAAAAACCTCCAAGGAAGGAGACTCCACCACCTCCCTAGGTAACGCATTCCAGTGTTTCACCACCCTCCTAGTGAAATAGTTTTTCCTGATATCCAACCTGGACCTCCCCCACTGCAACTTGAGACCATTGCTCCTTGTTCTGTCATCTGCCACCACTGAGAACAGCCGAGCTCCATCCTCTTTGGAACCCCCCTTCAGGTAGTTGAAGGCTGCTATCAAATCCCCCCTCATTCTTCTCTTCTGGAGACTAAACAATCCCAGTTCTCTCAGCCTCTCCTCATAAGTCATGTGCTCCAGACCCCTAATCATTTTTGTTGCCCTCCGCTGGACTCTTTCCAATTTTTCCACATCCTTCTTGTAGTGTGGGGACCAAAACTGGACACAGTATTCCAGATGAGGCCTCACCAATGTCGAATAAAGGGGAACGATCACGTTCCTCGATCTGCTGGCAATGCCCCTACTTATACAGCCCAAAATGCCGTTAGCCTTCTTGGCAACAAGAGCACACTGTTGACTCATATCCAGCTTCTCGTCCACTGTGACCCCTAGGTCCTTTTCAGCAGAACTGCTACTTAGCCATTCGGTCCCTAGTCTGTAGCAGTGCATGGGATTCTTCCGTCCTAAGTGCAGGACTCTGCACTTGTCCTTGTTGAACCTCATCAGGTTTTTTTCTGCCCAATCCTCTAATTTGTCTAGGTCCCTCTGTATCCGATCCCTACCCTCTAGTGTATCTACCACGCCTCCTAGTTTAGTGTCATCTGCAAACTTGCTGAGAGTGCAGTCCACACCATCCTCCAGATCATTAATAAAGATATTAAACAAAACAAAACCGGCCCCAGGACCGACCCTTGGGGCACTCCACTTGAAACCGGCTGCCAACTAGACATGGAGCCATTGATCACTACCCGTTGAGCCCGATGATCTAGCCAGCTTTCTATCCACCTTACAGTCCATTCATCCAGCCCATACTTCTTTAACTTGGTGGCAAGAATACTGTGGGAGACAGTATCAAAAGCTTTGCTAAAGTCAAGAAATAACACATCCACTGCTTTCCCCTCATCCACAGAGCCAGTTATCTCATCATAGAAGGCAATTAGGTTAGTCAGGCACGACTTCCCCTTCGTGAATCCATGCTGACTGTTCCTGATCACTTTCCTCTCCTCTAAATGTTTCATAATTGATTCCTGAAGTAAGGAAAAGTCCAAGAAATGATATTTGTGTAACGTGGGCTTTGTCATTAAATCAATCCTATATAATGTTGAATGGTCAGTGGATGTTTCCATGAGAAAAGCACAATTTTCATAGCCAGGAAGAATATTTAAAGAGAAATGGTATTTTAGGCCATTGTTACGATCCTAGAACAACTAAAATATACCTATTTTCCTGGGGAAAAACTTGTTTCCAAAAGCATTAAGCAGCTAATAAAACTGAAGTGGGGCAGGAAATTTGGTGGAGTACAAGCAAGCCAGGTTGGCTAATGCCACAATGAATACAACTGTACACAAATATGAAGGGAATCAAATGACACAGTCAGCTTGGAAGGGCCCCAGATTTGCCTTTCCTGTCCCTTCTAAATGTGTCTCCCAAGTCCAGTCATTTGTTTGTACTTCTTGTAAAACAGTGCTTTTCAATGCACTTAAAAAAAAATTCCAGTAGCGTGGTACTGATGTGTAATCCAATATGTACAGCCCTAGCACTCATAGGCAATATTATAGAAACAAACCAGTATGCTCAGCCTGGTACTCACAGGCATTCATACAATAATAAGCCAGTGTGGACAGCCCATCATTCATGGGCAAGCCTGCAGGAACAAATTAGCATACATGTGCATGATGGAGACCAACAACTTTCATAACATGACAGTGTTAAGTTTCAAACTCCTGAAGGAGCCTGTTGATTAATAACGAGGGAAAAAAAATTTAAAACTGTGAAAGATATTTAGTCCTGCTGCTGAGTCTCCAAGGGCACTGTGATGTGTGTGTTGTGAAAGAACTTGTTTCTTGGTCACTGGATGAAGTAAAAGTGATATGATATAAGGACTTGGTGACCGCTAGACCATGGTACTTGTTTTTGCTAAAACTAGGCATCTCTCAGTGTGTGATTTCCTTTTGATTGCCTAAGGTCCTAGCCAGCTGGAGTTTCAGTGCATAACTGATTTGGTCAATTTCAAGGTAAATTTAATGGACGCTTAATGCTAATTAAGAACATGTGGTAGCCAGAAAACATTTCTAATAACATTTGTTATTTCATACATTTTTTCCTTGTTTGGCAGGTATTACTAGTCGTAATACTTTGTATTCATAAAGTGGTTTTAATCCAATGTTCTCAAAAGGCTTCATGGCCAAGGATGGTGATCTTCTTGTAGCTGTGAGTGGAGTTAATATGTTTGGTAGAATGCTCATTTCCCTCTTTGTCCTCATCTTCTCTTCTTTGGGAGGGCCCTGGAGGGTTGCTAGAATTTGAAAGCAGGAGTGCATGATAGATGATGGATCCCAGGGTGTGGATGAGTTAAATAGAAACACTTGTAACTGATCAAAAGAAAAGGGATTTTGTGACCACATAAGGAGCTTAGTTTGAAATTGTTTTTTTCATTCATTCCTCTTTTCCATCAAGAAGGAGAAGTTGAGGGACCTTTTATGACAGCCGGTGGTCAAGAGTCAAAGGAAATTAAACAGCTAAAAGATGCCCACTCAGTCTGTCTTCTCTGATACATTGTCAATCAGTTTTGCAAAACAAATTTGATTTGAATAGATACCTCTCTTGAGTCTCCCAAGGAAAGTACTGCTACTTGGACTGATGGAAGGGTTGCAGACGAAGGCCCTTCATGGAGAGTGATGAGTTGTTCCTATACACGTTACTGTAAGGGGAATAAAGGGGCATGGAAAACAAAGGGAAATTATTATTTATATTGCAGTAGCACCTAAGGGCACCAGTTAAGGATTGGGGCTACCTTATACTAGGCACTCTACAGACACATAGTAGGACAGTCCCTGCCCCAAAGAACTTGCGATTTAGGTTATGACAAGATGCAAAATGTGAATGATACAAAGATGCTGTCCAAGGCAAGACAGCAGTAAAGTGAGTACGTCATTGTACAATAGGAACTAACCAGCTGTATTGTAGACATGACAGTAAAGGTATTTTTAAGGAGATATTTGAAGGAGATAAGGCGGAGGCTTTGTGGATCTTTTCAAGGAGTTTTTCCCACTCATAAGGAGTGGCATCAGAGGAAACATGGAGGTGTTTGAGAAAGCAACATACTGGCAGATGACAAAGGCTAGTATGTTGGTAAAGAACAGGTGGAAGTTGACATTATGGTAAAATGCATCAAATGGATAGGGCAGAGCTTAATTGTAAAGGGCTACAGATGGAGATAGCAAGCTTGCCCTTCATGTGGTAGAGAAGGGAAAGCCAATGGAGGATACAAGGAGGGGAAATCTGCCCTATTGGGGCTGAAATGGGAATTTCTACACAGTTTTGAGTGAACAACTCTAAATACTGGAAAGGCGTTTAAAATGGTTTTGAGAAGTATCTAAAGGATCTAAGGCAGTATCATAAGGATTATTCCAATCTTTAGGGGTTAGTATGTTTTTCTAAATTATCATGGAACATAAGACAGTGTTTTGGAGTAGAAACAACTGAATATGTCACTAAATTTCTCTCTTTGTTGATGTGCATTTTATTTTATTTTATTTTATTTTATTGCGCACACAGGTGTACTAGCCTCTTCAGAGAAAATTCACGGAGACAGGTCCCAGCTCTAAAGAGCTTATGCCATAAGCTTATGCCACACTCCTGGTTGAGTAATACCTTTCTGTGCAAGTAGTCTCATCAGTTAATTTCCAAATTCCATGAATATTGGCAAAAATGTCTCTGGCAATAACGTGAGGTCTGAGAAGGGTAGGCTAACGAATGTGCAAGGGTGTACCTTTGAATTTAAGGTCATAAGTAAAATGAATTTGCTGACTTCAAATTATCTTGATTTCCATCACCAGCTGTCATTGTTGGTAGTTTATTAATTAAATACAGTATCCAAGTTTACTCTAGGAGTTGGCTGTTGCACATGAGACTTTTGCATTTTTTTCCTTTTTCTTTTTTTGCAGCGAGCAGTGATGCTCTAGTGTTAAAGAGTTTAATGCAAATTGCCTTGGTCCACACTATTATGGGGGTGGTCTTGTACTCTGGGGTTTCACTCCATGTCTGCATGTTCTCTTTAATGCACTCTTTTAGCAGTACCATGAATATATATATATTTTCTTTCTTTCTTTCCTTTTCCCCTTTCTGTTTTGTGCATTCTAGGCTGGCCTGATTCGGACAGACAGTAGTGAATTTTTCATTGAGCCTTTGGAGAAGGGGCAGCAGGAGAAGGAAGAGAATGGGAGGGCACATGTGGTCTACCGGAGATCTGCCGTCAGACAGGAAAGAGCAGAATCACACAAGGATCTTCATAATGAAGGTAGGACTCTGTGTGTGTGTGTGTGTGTGTGTGTGTGTGTGTGTGTGACTGTTTACTACATGCAGCATGCACATGATTCATTAGCTCTGGATGAGCTGTGCTAGGGCACGAAATCTGATTGATAATGGGAGCTTTCAGCAACTTTTGTGTTTCCCTGAACCAGGTGTATATTTGTCCATGGTGCTTCTTAGAGTACCTGGGCTGCTCTAGATCATGCTTGGCTACCCATAGCTCCCACGGAGCTTTCTGGTGGTTGACAATCACTGCTAGCCATGCTGTTTGCTCAGCCATGATACCTGTGCTGGGAAGTGGGAGGAATCCTGGTGCAAATCCTTTTGGAGGTCAGTTAAGCTTAATGGCCTCTTTATGCCCTAAAGCACCAGAGAATTTGGCAGCTAGAATCTCCTAAATCCAGTGAAAGTACCTTGGGATGAATCGGCTCCATAATTTTGTTCCAGTGAATGGAAATGATTTGTGTTTCATCTGTAGAAAAATAAAAATGCAGGTGACTGGGTGCAGAGAAAACCCCAAGTCTCCTCTCCTGGATAAACATTGAAATGGAGAAGTCTGCTGTCACTAAGTTCATTTATTCTCTTCAGTATGATAGGGCATGCTTTTGAATTCTGTACTGCTTTCAGTGCAATTAAAGATCTGGTACTTGGTCATAATGCCGTAAGGATGCCTTTATTGGAAGACCAGTTTTAAGAAACCAGTAATGATAATAGTAATACTTTGCATTTCTATAATACCTTCCACCTGAAACTCTCAGGGTGCTTCATGAACAGTAACTGATTAAGCCTCACAGTACTCCTGTAAAGTAGGTTTTGTTACCAAGACAGTTAAGTGACTTTCTCAAGGACACATGGGGTCATTGTCAGAGATGGGATTAGAAATTAGGTCTCCTGATTTCTAGTCCTTGTTCTAAACACTACTCCCGCTGGATCTCAGTGTGTCAATGGAGCTGGTGTCTGGGGATAACAAAGCTTATCTGGTTCATGGGTGTAATCAGTCTCACTTTCATTCAGTTATATTTGCAAAACTGGTGAGAGATCCCTGTAACTGCCTGGAGCCCAGACTAGATCACGCTAGCCTCCAATATCTATAGATCACCATTTACCCTCAAAAAGAACAGGAGTACGTGTGGCATCTTAGAGACTAACAAATTTATTTGATCATAAGCTTTTGTGGGCTACAGCCCACTTCATCAGATACATAGAATGGAACATACAGTGAGGAGATATATATACATACAGAGAACATGAAAAGGTGGGAGTTCCCCTTATCAACTCTAAGAGGCTAATTAATTAAGATGAGCTATTGTCAGCAGGAGAAAAAACACTTTTGTAGTGATAATTAAGATAGCCTATTTAAGACAGTTTGATAAGAAGGTGTGAGGATACTTAACATGGGGAAATAGATTCAATGTGTGTAATGGCTCAGCCATTCCCAGTCTCTATTTAAACCTAAATTGATAGTATCTAGTTTGCATATTAAGTCAAGTTCAGCAGTTTCTCGCTGGAGTCTGTTTTTGAAGCTTTTCTGTTGCAAAACTGCCACCTTTAAATCTATTACTGAGTGGCCAGAGAGGTTGAAGTGTTCTTCTACCGGTTTTTGAATGTTATGATTCCTGATGTCAGATTTGTGTCCATTAATTTTTTTGCATAGAGGCTGTCCGGTTTGGCCAATGTACATGGCAGAGGGGCATTGCTGGCACATGATGGCATATATCACATTGGTAGATGCGCAGGTGAACGAGCCCCTGATGGTATGGCTGATGTGATTAGGTCCTATGATGGTGTCACTTGAATAGTTATGTGGACAGAGTTGGCATCGGGCTTTGTTGCAAGGATAGGTTCCTGGGATTCCTGGGTTCAGGAATCATGACAGTCAAAAACCAATAGGCAACTATCTTCTTGGCAGATTTACATTCAGCATTGATTACTGTTAGGGGGTCCAATGAGAGTTAATGCCTTAGAGTTTGAAGTGAGGCTAAGGGTACTAGTTAGGTTTAGTGTTTTCTGTAGGTTTTTCCTTTAAGTAAAATAATTGGATGGTTTGGTCTGTTGTCCAGAGAATCCATAATTGCAACATTTGGAACTGATTCAAATTTCAATTTTTTCTCCCCCTTCCCCCCTAGCAGCAACAGGAAAAGGTGAGACTTATCTTTAAAATAAATTGACTTCGCTGTCAGCCACTTCTTCCCCTAGCACTGAGATAAAGAGCCGAGGCCAAGAAGAGTGGATAAAATAGACAATCTCACATCTTATGAGCTAAAGCACCAGGGTAAAATGGAGCTGGGATAAGAGTGAATTGAGGTTAGGATGGCTGGTTCTGTTTGTAATTTTGCAGCTTTTTTGATTTGAAGACAGATGTGTAGATGCAGGTTTTTGTTTTAATTGAATATACTTAGTGAAATTAGGTGTTGATTTTTTCTGGATGTAAATAACTATCCCTAAATCTTCCTTTTCCTGAACTTTTGTCCTGTGTCTTGTCTTCTTTGTGTTTGTCTTTTCTTTTTTAGATTGTTAGGTCTTTTGGGCATGAGGCATGACTTATTTATAGCCCTGAGCCTGTAGACACTTAAGCATGTGCTTAACTTGACGCACATGAATAGTACTGCTGACTTCTTTACTTGCATGCATAAGGTTAAGTGCGTGCAGAAGTTTTTTTATAGGATCAGGACCAAAGTTTGTAAAGCACTGGCACTTTGTATATGTTTGAGTAAGAATTAACATTCTTTAGCATTATCTTCTTCTTGTAACATCATACTCATTTCCACAGCTAAAAGTTGTGTTGTTCTAAACACAGCATGGAATGGAGGCAGGAGCAAATACATCTTAACAAAGAAAAGATCCTATTAGCAAGCCTATGTACTTCAGTAGTAAAGAAGGAGGTGAAGAAACACACCAAAAATGCAGCACATACCAGGAGCAGAATTACCTCTAAAAAGAATGGGATTTTAAAAGTCTTCCATGTGATGTCAGCTGCTCTTTAAGATTAAGTATATCTCATAACATTTTTTTGCAAAGAGTCATGAAGCAATAGGGGCAAAGAAAAGGTGATGAATGACTTATTGGGACTGTTGGTTGGAAATGGAGCCTTTCATGTTTGTTACTAGTTCTTGTTTAGAGGAGGCTGGAGGATTGGAATGCTCAGGTGATGATGATGCCATCCAGAAATCACTCTTTCCTGTGTGGATTCAATCAGTCTGATTCCATTACCCTGCACCTTGTCTTATCATTTACACTACTGTAAAGTGGATGTAAATCACTACCCCATCAGAATGGGAATAAGTTACCCCCACTTTGCACTAGTAATAGCGCAGGGTGCAGAGGAAGGGGGAATCAGGCCCTGCAAATCACCATCACTTGTTGGCTATGTGGTGGGTAATCAAAGCTGCCAGCCAGACACTTTTCACGAGCACTAAATTCACTTTAAAAAGAAAGGCTTTACCATAGGAAGAGTGAGTACATTACCTGAGGCAAAGCCCACTGGCTGTGTTTACTTACTTGCGCTCTTGTTGGGTCTTTCCCATCTGTCTGCACATTCTATGCTGTAACCAGGCACCTGGCCAATGAGGACATCATGTAAGAGTGGATCGACAACTCTGGCGCAAATGTGTGATGTGTCTGTCAAAGCTTGCTCTGTAGAAAGGCGAGAGGGTAAAAATAGAGAAGGAATTTCTTGAAACATTGTGACTGGATAAGTTATTTTAAAGGTGGTAGGATGGGGGTGTGGGGCCAAAGTCTGAGTTGTGGTGAGAGCTTAGCTTTTTGCTTTGCTATATTTAATGTTCTTGACCAATGTTAAACACAGCTTGGGCCTCACAGTCTTCATCCATCTGCTTGAAAACGAACTCCTCATTGGCAAATACAGAAATTCCTGCAAGATGTGCTGTGCGGAGATCAGAGCTCTTACACCAGAAGAGAGAGATGCTTTATGTGACTCACTGTTTGGAGCAATGGAATTCTCTTAATGTCATCTAGCTTTATTTAGCTAGATGACATGTTCCCAAATAGGGCACAAGTATCAAAGAATCACGTGGCTATCAAGAAGCTTGGGGGTGGAGAGCTTGCTCAGCTACCCCATAAGTTATTATTGTCTTCAGAGAACCCTTAAAACTCATTTTGGGGGCACTTACTCAGATTTTTGGCTTGAGTGGTGAATTTAGTGTTGAATTTAGTGAGGAGTGGGATTGATAATGGTCCTGCTTCCCATGATGTTAGTATCCTTGGAAGTCATCTCCCTTTGATGTCTAGTCTTGTACCTTTCACCACCATGATAGTCACTTTTAAAATAAAACATGCTCCAAGTCCTTAACTCATCTTTTCTGGTTTTGGCAATGCCTGCTCTCAGTAGCCACTAAGAGGTGCTGCTTCCAGAAATGACATCTGATGGATTTTGGCTCAGCTCCTCAAAGGTATTTAGCTGCCTGTTTCCTATGCCTTTGGGGATCTGGGTCTTAACTTTCTGTTTCCTTTTGTCTCCCTTTGATCACTCTTCTCATCTCCTTTCGCTTTCCTGCATTCTCCTATATATCTTGCCTGTCTATGGTCCTTCTTATGTGTATTGTACAACTCCTAGCATAATGGGCCCCAATCCTGAATACAAACACTGAACAGTAATAGTGAAGGTGAAGATGCATTCTTATTTCTGTCATTAGAGATTTTAAGCAAGATAGTAGCCAAAAAATGTTCAGAATGTTGGACTTGCTGTTTTCCCATCAGGGAGATGATAACATTTCACTGCAGAAATAGAAAGCATCTGAAATAGCCACTTGTTCCATGGTTATTGGCAGAGGTGGGGAGAGAGTAGGCACAGTGTGGGGTCTCAAGGTGTATGCAGACATGGGGAGTGACATTCCTCTTGGCACCCAGGATGAGCAGTCCTTTGGGCTTGGAGAAGTCATGACTGCTTGAGAAAGCTGACATTAGAAATGGCTGGTTCTGGGCCTTGGAGCCAAAACTGCATTCCAGTTCCCCAGTGAATAAAAACTGGAGCACACATGCACCTTCTCCTTAAATGGAATAAAAGACCAGACACTGCAGCTTTGTTGCTAAACAGCCACCAGACACTTCTTTATTCCTCAGGCTGATAAAACCGTGTCTTTCCTCTCCCTCTCTATACCAGTTCATAAGCCGACCCCCTTCTCTGGTGCTTCCCTTTTTTATTAAAAAAATTCAGCTTATGAATGAGTATATATGGTAACTATTAGAACCAGGAAACATTACTAGAGCCACATTGTTCTGCATGAAGCAGCCTTGAAATCGCTCACCATTTCCTCTTTCCTCTCACCCTTCAGTTCCAAGCTTCAGTGTGGGTGAGCTCCCAAACTCACTGGACCTGATTGAAGACCGGCTCGGTGAAGTGGACAGGAAGAGACGCCACGCCAAGAAGGATGACTACAACATTGAGGTCTTGCTGGCAGTGGACGATACAGTTGTGCGGTTCCATGGGAAGGAACACGTCCAGAATTATGTCCTCACACTCATGAACATAGTGAGGTTTTCTTTTCTTTTGTTGTTTATAAAGCACTGGTCCTAAAAGGGATGTGGGAGGTTGCGGGGTTTGAGTGGATGCAAATAGAAATTGGTAGTGATAATTACTGTTGAAAGCATTGCTTTGTTTACATACACAGTGTGTATGATTTCATATAGTGGCAATTCTATAGCCAGTTTATTCACTAGCAATTTGACTGAGTTCTGAATATGGATAAGTCAACTAATTCAGGTATATTTCGGTGTGCCTTTGGAAGAGAGATGGATTTGCCTGATGAAGGCTGTTGGTTCTCCTTTCTGGACTTTGAAGAGGAATTTTCACACTGGGGTCAGACAGGAGACAGAAGGGGCCTGTGTACAAAAGACAGTTTTATTTTTAGTGTAATTTTCCCCTCATTCTTGGATATTTGGATCAGAGTTCAGGGTGCCCTCCTAGCTGTAGGGTGTCCTATAGTGAAGCCCTTATGCCCTGTTTTGCCATCACAGTCTTCTGACACAAAACTTATTCTGATGTCCCAAATCTATTGTTCTGAAAAACAAGCTTTGAGAAGGGTTGTCTTTGACACTTAACAAATGTAGCTGAAATGATGAAAAGTGGATATGCGGCAAAAATGGTTTTATACTCATCTCTGTGACTGTCTCAACCACTGCAAAATGGCATACTACTGGGGCATGGATCAGTGTTCACGTGGCACTCCCCGTCAGTACCCAGCCCAGGCTGGGGAAGCCATTGATTCAACCAGCAGACCAAACTCAGTGATGAATTCTGGTCACGTGCCAGCTGTGGCATGTTGCACATATGCTAAAAAGACTGTATAGTGTCCTCCATAATGTTACTAGTCTGTATTGATCAGTGGGTGTGGTTTTCTTAATTCACCGTAACCCAGTTGTGCTATTGCACCATCAAGCTGTATGTGCATTGTCACTGCAGCGTGTCTCAAAACTGCTTCCTAATCTGTGCCTCTTTTGTTCCTGGGAGTCCCAGGAAGGGGAAGTAGTAGGGTTACCATATCTAATAAATAAAAAAAGAGGACCCTCCACGGGCCCTGGCCCCGCCCATTTCCCCACCCCTAGCCCCGCTCCAACTCCGCCCCCTCCTCCCTCCCACTCCCAGCCACGCGGAAAGGGCTGCCCGAGCGCTACCGGCTTCACGGTTTGCCAGGCAGCCCCCAGACCCTGCGCCCCCGGCCGGCGCTTCCCCAGTGCAGCTGGAGCCCGGGAGGGGAAGCGCCCAGCTGGGGGCGCAGGGTCTGGAGGCTTCCCGGCAAACCGTGAAGCCGGTAGCGCTCGGGCTTTGGGCAGTCCCTATGCCTCCGGACCCTGCGCCCCCAGCCGGGCACTTCCCCTCCTGGGCTCCGGCGGCGCAGGGTCCGGAGGCACGGGGGCTGCCCGAAGCCGGTAGTGCTCGGGCAGCCTGGCTCTTAAACAGAGCCGAAGAGTCGGGGAGGAGCAGAGCCGCCGCGGCTGGAGGCTCTGCTCCTCCCCTGACTCTTCGGCTCTGTTTAAGAGCCGAGCTGCCCCAGCGCTACCGGCTTCGGGCAGCCCCCGTGCCTCCGGACCCTGTGCCGCCAGAGCCCAGCTGGAGGCAAGGGGGCTGCCTGAAGCCCGTAGCGCTCGGGCAGCTCGGCTCTTAAACAGAGCCGAAGAGTCAGGGGAGGAGCAGAGCCGCATTTTCCCGGACATGTTCGGCTTTTTGGCAATTCCCCCCCGGACGGGGGTTTGACTGCCGAAAAGCCGGACATGTCCGGGAAAAAGAGGACGTATGGTAACCCTAGGAAGTAGGCAGTGTTTGTTGCTATCTGGCTGGTGTTTAAGTGTCTCACTCAGTTGTTTTATTTAAGGGGTGAAGATTTTTCTTTCTCTTCCCCATATGTGAGCCTAGATCTGGAAGACAGCTTTGGAGCTGCAGTATATGAGAGAGTGCAGACAAGGCATAGTTATGAGAGAGAGAGCTCAAGTAAACTATCCCTTTACTACAATGGTTCCCAACCTTTTCTCTGCCATGGCACATCTTGCTACCTTTAATTATTTTGAGGCACACCACCATATTAAAGTCTAACATCATTAGCTGCATTGTACAGATTGTGACAAATATTTTCAGCCGACTCACACATGCACATCAACAAGATGTCAAATAAAAAAATAATTGTTTTATTATATGATGAACAACAAATACTACAAAAGTTGTGCCAATCAAGAAACGTCAACTAGTGATATTATTATGCATCAAGACTTACGGTATTACCTTTTCATCTTTGAGCCACTTCTTCTTTTGTATGGCTTTGGAAGTGAGCTCTGGACGGAATGGACTCTGAAATGCTACCCTGAATTCGATGCACACGGTGATTCACAGTCTGTGATGAATGACCATAAGTTATATACAAGAATTAAAAATAAATAACAAAAAACTTTGAACGAGACACCTGAGCTTGTCTTGATGCGCAGAGTCATTTAACCCTGGGAGGAAATGTTATCAGTGCCACTCTGAGCTCTTGCTTCACTGACCTCAACTGCTCTCTTTGGTTGTTCTTGATGTAAGTCAGGCTTGAAAAATTTAACTTGCACAGGTTGAAAAGGGCAACAGAATGGAGATACTATGGTCAGAGATTACAGGATATTCTCCTCCCACCTTCAACCAGAAAGAGTCCCATGGCATATCATGAAGCTTTATTTTCAAAATGTGATCCATCCTTAATTCAGCAAGCTGACCTTGAGCTGTTATTGTAACATTCTTAGCACTTTGCATTGCAGAGGAACTGTAAGGATCTCGGACCAGTCAAAATCTTCTCTATTCATTGAAGGAAAATATGAACTGAATTTTAATTCCAGACTTTCCAAATGCTCAGAAACAACACTGACCAAAATATTGCCAGCAGGATCTGCTGCATTTGCCAAGGGGAACATTTCTATTGTTCCTTTTGCTACTTTTTCATGCCAGAGGGCTAACTTAGACCTAAACCCATGCAGTTTATCCATGTTGGAGAGAAGATGCTCATTTCTACCTTGCATTTTCCTGTTCAGCTCATTGAGGTGGCAGAATGTATCAGACAGGTAGGCAAGCTTTGCACACCATGCCACATAAGCGATCAAGTCCATGTACATTGATTTCTCCGAAGTTAGGACCATTATGATCTCCTCTCTCAGCTAAGACAAGCATGAGAGAACTTTTCCATGGGAAAGCCAGTGTACTTCAGTATAGAAAAGTAAACTCTGGTGCTCTGCTTCTGTTTCCTTACACAGCAAGGAGAAAATGCGTGATTTTAGGCCTGCGATTTTATAAAGTTAATTAGTTTTACTGCTCCATCTAACACTGAAGACATTTCTTCTGGCAGTGTTTTGGTGATGGGAACTTCATGGTGCAGGAAACAACGCATCATCAACACATCTGGGTTTTGTTCCCTGGCCTTGTTTACAAACCCCTTCACTTTGCCAGTCATGCAGGTTGCCCCATTGGCACCAACACTGATACAATTTTTCCAGTGAAGTTCTCCTTCCTCAAGGTAGGCTGTTGTCACACTGAATATATCCTCTCCAGTCACGTGACCTGGCAGTTCTTTGCAAAATAAAAAAAATTCTTTGATACTATCTCCATCAACTTATCTTATGTTAGCCAAGAGTTGAGCATGGCCACTGATACCTGTTGATTCGTCAAGCTGCAATGCAAATTTTCCACTTGGTTTTAATTTTTCTTCGAGCACCATCTCAATATCACCTGACATCATCAATGCGGTGACTTATCTTGTTATCTGATAGGGGAACTTTTTCAATTTCCTTGATTGCATGTGCACCTAACATTACTCTCACGATTTCTTTGCATGCTGGTAAAATTAATGTCTCTCCGATTGTATGTGGCTTTTTTGCCTTTGCTACAAGTTCAGCAGCCATGTAGCTTGCTTCCAGTGCTTTGTCAGAAACAGTTGCACAGTGTATCATAAGTCATGCTTGCTTCTCATTCTGGTCCCTCAAATGTGTAAAACAAAGTGTGTCCTTCTTGGCAAGGGATGAATGTTTGCTTGTAAGGTGTTGTTTTAACTTATTTGGCCCCATGTCATTGTTTGAGAGACTCTCCCTGCACATAAGACAATATGGAAGAGTGCAAGATGGTTCCCCATATTGAGGATAGCTCTCACAGAAGTGTCGGTTCACCACTTCCACTTTCTTAGTTTTAGGTTCAGCTTCATCACTGCAAGCAGATGTGAAATTGCTAAAATCTTTTTTCTTTAAATATTTGTCCATTTTGGGGTCATAAATTCAAAATTCACCACTGTAACTTTTGAGATTTGTAAGATTTGAAAAATGCACTAACCACCACTTGACTCCCGTAACGTCAAGTTCATATAACCATAGTGTAATGTTGCATCTATCCTAGGCCACTCTTAATTTTGTCTCATGAATATTTATGAGCCAATCCAGAATGAGGCTAGTAGGGTTAAAATCAAAACAGCCATGGCGGCTAATGTTAGATCGCGACCTGTCTTTTGTGCCAGAATTAACATTTTCAACAGTGGAAACTAACATTAAAGCTAAGTGTAAGAACTCTGGACAAACGCATGCTCATTGGAGAAAGTGACCCACACTTGAGAATAATATTTTGGGATGACAAGCAGTTAATAATTAATCATTTCTTCTCATTCCCAAAATAGTCTTCCCAAGCATGTGTAACTTTCTCCGCCATTTTAAAATGCAATGTAATTAATTATCATGCAATCCCGGGTCCGGCTCATTCTGGCTTTTACCCCAAGTCAAATGTAAATATAAAACTTAGGCTTGACTTGTATGTTTTTTGGTGTGCATCATCATCAAAGGCTTATTGCAGTGCATTGCATTCATCAGGGTACGTCATCTTTGTTTACTGTTTATCCCTCTTAACCTCACTTTGGGGAATGGAACGTGATGCATGCATAATATTTGAAAGGGGCCTTGTCCCGCAGAGGAAAAGTACAGAATGCAATCTGGCTCTGACACTAATTAAAATAAAAGGGAAGGGATTTTTTTGTTCTCACATGTAGTTTTTCAGAAAATTCTGCTGCACACCTGTTTGGGCCTGATGGCACACTGGTTGGGAAACACTGCTCTACTGACACTGTCCTCATTGCAGGGAAATATTAGCAAGAATGGCATTGCTTTCTCTGCAAGTATATAAACAATTCATAGTTTTGCAGCACTCTTGACAGGCTGGAGCTGGGGGCTTATGATCTAAACAAAAAGCTCTGTATGAAAATCCCTATAGAGGCCTTGTGGATGATGGCTGCTGTCCAGAACACCTGTTTGACTGAGGGGCACTGAAGTTGGGTGGGTGGGTTGGGAGAAAGGGAGAGACAACAAAAGTGTGGGGTTCATTCGCATTACCTTCTTCAGCAAAGACAGACCGAGAATGTCTTATTTGTTTTGGATGTTCCCAAGAGTGATGGAGAGAGAGAAATGTCAAATCCTTTTGCACCTCCCTGAAAACTGTCCCCCAAATCCCAGGAAATGCTGTGAAAGCTGTTCTTCCAGAGTGAACAGAAAAGGGCCTATTGCATTTAGTTTTTTTAAATTATTGCTTCATGTTGACAAAGGATAAAATTTTCAGAGGCTCCTATGTGACTTAGGTGCTTTTGAAAATTGTGCTCAAAGAGCAGCTATTCATGATGAAAATCAGGAGCTTCTCCCTCATTTCGAAGCTCCTCTTTGGCAATCCTCAGCCCCTCTCCAGCAGTTCTGAGTAGCCTCTCCTGGTTTCCCCTGAACCCTACTCCAGAGCTTCCCTCCTACTGACCTGTAAGAATTTTCCTTTAACCATTTATTAACAAAAAAGAAAGCAAAATGTGCATATTCCGAAAGAGCTGGTTGACCTGGAAGACCAGTATTTATTTTACTACTAATCGTTCAAAGTGTTTGCGCTGTTGAGCATTTGGCACCTAAATAGCTACAAATATGAGCAGTCTTCACAAAGGTCTTTCTCTCTCTCTCCCTCCTCCTCCCTCAGTCTTCACTTCCCTTCCTCATTCTCTCCCTGGCTGAATGTCTCATGCTAGGACAGAGTAGATGCAGTGTCTGTGCACCAGATGGGGCCTGAAGAGAAATTCCTCCTAACCCTGTTGTCTTTCCTGCTTTCTTGTTCGCTGCTTTGGTGTCTGGAAGCTAGAGACGTGTATTCTGTGCTCAAAGCCCTATTTCTCATAACTGGGTGCCCAAGTGATGTCAGGTGGACCAGCTGAGATATGGAAACTGGAGAATGAAAACAGCTATTCTTCCTTTCATGCATTTTCCCTGCCTCCCTGTTTCAATTCTTTTCTGCAGGGTCATGGAAAGTGTTATGCAGGCATGACCAGTTCTGCAGTGACAAATCTATGAAGACTTTTTAAAATGTAGAAACCAAAACAGCATTAACTCGCATTGCAGCCGCTATGGTGCCAATCAGGCTGGGGGTAAATTATCAGTGTGAGATGTAAGGATTTACTTGTATGTCTCCCATTAATGTCAGTGTGAGTCAATCAGCTAGCTAAATTCCTAACACACCTGCTAGCTATTTACCTCCTGAAGTCTGAATTTTAAGGCATATCAGTATAACAATAAAGAAATAGTAATGCTTCATGGTAATTCTTTTCTGTTAATTGCAATAAACATAGTTCTGACATGGCTAGATTACTGTGAACCTACAGTACTATGCAGTTCCTTAAGCATTCCTAATTGGCATTATCATCCTCCATTGCTATCTTGCATTATTATTTAACACTGTTGCCATCCCCAAATATACAAGTGGGCTTAAAATTACAGAGAGTTTTAAATCTTAAAACAAAGTATGTGAAATTTTTCATTCTTGTGCATTCACCTGATTTATTTATCAAGCACCAAGGGTTTGTTCAATGCTGCACAGGACACAAAGAAATATGAGGCTCCTGCCCCCAGCATTTAGAGCAGTGGGTCTCAAACTTTTTTACTGGTGACCCCTTTCACACAGCAAGCCTCTGAGTGGGACTCCCCCATATAAATTAAACTCACTTTCTAATATATTTACCACCATTATAAATGCTGGAGGCAAGCAGGGTTTGGGGTAGAGGCTGACAGCTCGTGACCCCCCATGTAATAATCTCGCGATCCCCTGAGAGGTCCCGACCCCCAGTTTGAGAACCCCTGGCTTAGAGGGTAAATAGACAAAGATAAAACTCAAAAATTCACTAAGAGCTCCTCAGCATGGTGGTACCTTAGGCCTTGATCCTGCAAACCCTTATGTACTTATTTAGCTTTACGCATGTGAATAATCCCATTGAGTTCAGTTTAGACTAAGTTTAGACTACTTGCATATGCAAAGAATGTGGTAAATGTTTGCAGGATCAGGGCCTTGGAGTGTTCACTATTATATCATTTTACTCTGTGTTAGTTTTTATTTCAGTAAAGGTTTGGGGCTGTGTTTTACAGGTATGGTTTATAGCATTATGAGCTTTATAGGGGAAATGAGTTTTTCAGAAAGAGACTTGAATAAAAAGAAGGCTAAGTATGAGGTGTACTGGACTAGAAAGAGTAGTCCAGGCATGTGTGGGAGGGGAACATGGAAGAAGGTGCGAAGATGAGAGCGAGAGAGAAGGAAACTAACAAAGCGGTGAAGCAGAGTGGTGAAAATCCAGTTCCTTCGTTACTTACCTGACAGAACCTGAGTTTGGGATTCCATTTCTCCCCAGTAGCAGTTGATGACAGAGCTGGGAATAGCTTGAGAAAGCTGGGTATCTGTATTGTCTTCAGCTGTTGCGGAAGAAATCTTGAATCTTGATCATGGAATTTGATAGATTCAGCATATGTGGGAAGATCCGATTTCCAGATAATTCATGTAAGGTGTAATTGCCCATTCAAAGATCCTGTAACTGATCAGGGACTTTACATTGCTTACTACACTTTTATGAGAGCTCTGCATTTCAACTTTAAGCTAATAACATCCAGGTTTGCCTGAAAGTCCACATGCTTCTCACTGGATTTAAAGTGAGGATTCTATAATGAGATCTTCTTAAGCAACCCCGAAAGAGACCAGCAGAAGATGTTTACTTGTTCTTTAACAAAAGGTCAGATGGCTTTTAACTACTGCAAACACTGGAGCTACTTTAAAGTGGTGTCTTGAGAGGTTTGCTTAGTGGAGGTGGAGTCCTCAGGGCAGCTTTCACGATTTTTTAAAATAACATTTTCAGTTCAAATGATCATTTTAGTTGGCTGAGTGCACGTCTCTTCCCAAAGAGACTAAAATATTTTTAATATTTCCCTGAAACCTTAAAAGCCAATTTATCAGGGGGCCCTTGACTTTGTCTCTGTTTGTGTGCTTAGTCATGGTAACAATTTGTTTGCTCTGTCACATCTGTAAAACACAGTTTGCCTGTGCAAATGGGTTTCATGTGCCTAAATCCTTTCATTTGCATGCACAAGAATTGAAAATGCAAGTAAATTTCTTATCTGTTCAAGAACAGAGATTGGGGTGAGGCCCCTTAAAAATTTGCCCCGTTGATTTGTTTGTTAAATTGTTCTGAAATCAGGCGGGGAAGGGGTTACATGCTCTGACACTGGTCTCTCCCCACACTGCTGGTGTCACAGATGATGTCATTTTTTCAGCTTGGGGGACAGCATGGGAAGCTCAGAATTGTCAGTTTTAATCAAAAGCTTTATTTTCAAACACATTTCATGGTTTATACGCAGCGGGGAGTGCTTTTCACTGTGTGAATGTTCAGGATGCTATGCTGAGTGAAAGAGGGACAGCTGTCTTTTCAAATAAAGGGCCCGTTTGTGAGTTTAATGAGTTTGAAAGAAAAGATCAATAAAAGGGGAAAACATGACCCCATTGGGTAATATTCAAAATGAATAGTTTACCAAAGCATTTCCCTTCAAGGAGGCCTTTTTCTTTCCTTTCTTGCTTCTGGCTCTGACGCATCTCTTGCATTCAGTGGGCGATACTCACAGTTTAATGGACTCACCCGCTGGTTATCCATCATTGTCTGGGACCCCTCTGAGCCTTCTCTTCAAGCCAGTTCCCCACCATGTCATGATGTCACAAAGGGCTACAGGATGTATATGGGGAGGAGAGGTGAAAGGTGTCTTGGTGTGGAGTTTTCCACATCACCCCCACTTCAGTTTGACAGCCTTGCTTCCATTTTACATACTGTTGTAGTAATTCCCTAAAGTACCGAATTCAGCAGAAAAAGGTTTTAAAATGCACTTGGTGAGCCAAAAGTGTGCCATGAGAATTACACAATATAGTCCTAATGAGAAGACAGGTCATAGCACTGACAAGACTGTCCTGGCACTGCAGAGGGAACACAAGAGTGTGCTGGATGGTAACATTCCTCTAGAATAGTTCTCTGTTTTTCCTTTTTTTTTAACTGAAAACATGTTAGTGGAATGTGCACTTCAGCCGCATAGTCTGTGCTTTGTGGTCTGGAGGACACAGGGGATAGGAGGATGCTTAGGGGTTCGTTGGGAAGGAGTGCACAGGAGGACGATGCCAGCGTCTATAAATCACAACCTGACCAAGACCACACAACTGAGTACTAATCCCATTAGTTCAAGGCAAGGCCAAAGAGGAGAGGCTTGGCTGGTATGCCATCAGGACTGTAACAAGGGAGGATTTAACAAGCTGGTAGCTCAGCCATGGCAAGGCTGGAGTGTGGTATGACTAACTAGAAAGAGTGAGGCAGGCTCAAATGAGAGCCAAAACTCCTGGAGTTTTAAAATCTAAATATATCCTAGATAAAGGGGTTAGATGAGCAATGAATTCAGAAGTTCATCAAGAAATGTTTGCAAAATTTAGAACCATCACAGCTCTTGGGAGGGCGTAACCCCAAGAATCTCAACGTATTTTATGCCAGTGGAGGAGGGCTGGACCATTTATTCAGGGTGTTTTTTAGGGATTTCTGCCCACTGGTGCTTTTAAACTGAGATGCAGGGGCTAACTTGCCACAAATATTTTGAAAAATCTATTGGCAGATGTCTACTCAACCCTTTTGTAAAGGAGGTGTAGTCAGACGTAAGCCATCTTTAGTTTTTGCCCAGCTCCTGATTCTGAAAGTTCATAGCCTAAGAAGTACTTCTTATAACATATAAACAGAATTACATTTATTTATACCAGCAATTCCCAGCTCAGGATCAGGGCTCTTTCAGTGCTGCTTCAGCCTGGTGCAGGGTCAAAGGCCTCTCCACCACTGCTTTGCCCTTTCACAGTAGTTAGCTATTCTCAGCCACTGAAGAGCAACCCCCCACCACACTCCTCCCCTCTCTGCTTCTGTCCCTTATGCAGAGTCTTTGGGCAAGGGGCTTGATACTATATTGTTAACCGTGTTCATCTCCTTTACTGATGATGCTACCATGGCTGAATGCATCAGGGAACTACCACCCCAAACGCCATCATTCACAGATTGCTAATTTGTTGCCACTGATCTGTGACTCTGAGATAACATCCATGACCTCTGGGTGAGCTCAGTTCCATATTGCAACCCAGTCAGGTCTCTGAGGCACCAGTGGTCTGACCAACAAGAGAAATGTCCCTAAGACCTTTCCTGCCAGGGGTCACGCTTGGTTAACAACCTGCACTGAGAAGAAAGAGACGCTACCTTTTAAGACACTGTCAGAAGGCTAATTGAGCTGTTGCTCTGGCCAACTGAGTACTGTAAGAACGATGGGACGTCTGCCCTGAGGAGCTCACACTGAGGGAATTTGGAGTTTGTACCTGGATGCTGCAGTCAGGAGCATGCCGTGGGGGTTTCTGCAGGGCTTTGTGAGAGCTGTTTGGTTGTGTCCTTCTGTGGCAGTGCATCAGAAGTATGTGTGGGGAGGGTGGAATTGCTAACATCTGTGGCTCTGCTTGGAAATGAAGGCAAATACTTTCTCTTTTCCAAGAACACTGTTGTACGAATGCTTGTTGAACTATAGTTTCATCTGGTGAACAAGTTGTTCATTGCTGTATATAAACACTGGTTTAACCCATTCCTCACCCATTTGGAAGTATGTTGAGCTGGCAAAGGTAAACAAAAATAATTTGTCAATATTCATATATATGCAGTTTGTTTTTAAATGTCAGGCATCGTGTGCCTTCCGCTCCTGATCCCCTTTCCCCGCAAAAGCTGGTGGTTCATATTGTATACAGTAACTCCTCACTTAACATCGTCCCGGTTAACGTTGTTTCGTTGTTACGTTGCTGATCAATTAGAGAACACTGTCGTTTAAAGTTGTGCAATGCTCCCTTATAACATTGTTTGGCAGCCGCCTGCTTTGCCCACTGCTTGCAGGGAGAGCAGCCCATTTGGAGCTAGCTGGTGGGGGCTTGGAACCAGGGTGGACCGGCAGCCCCCCTATCAGCTCCCTTAAGTTCCCTGTGCTGCAGCTGCCCAGCAGGCTATCAAGTGCTGGGTAGTTAAGGCATCTCTCCCCCAACTGCCATGTGCTGCTCCTGCCTGCTGCCTTGTGAAGTGGGTGGGGGGGGAAGGTGGACAGACAGGGCTCAGGAAGGAGGGAGTTTGCTGTCAGCAGCTGCTGTCTCAACTTGCTGATCTACTTAAAAAGACAATGTACTTAGAGTGGGGTCAGCGTACTTAAAGGGGCAATGCGCGTCTCTCTCTCACACACGCAGTGTGTGTCTCTGTCTCTCCCTCTCCGTGTGTGTGTGTCTCTCTCTCTGGCATGCTGTGTCTTCTTCCTCCATTCATGCTGCCTTGTAGAGTGTGAAGCAACATTAACAACAATGTGTTAACCCTTGAGGGCTCAGCCAAGTGCTAGTTCATCATTTAGCAGTAAGGCATTCCCAGGAAATATCCCACCCTCTGACTTCACCACCTCAACCAAGCTTCACAATCATCATTATTGTGTACAGTATTAAATTGTTTGTTTAAAATTTATACTGTGTGTGTGTGTGTGTGTAAAAAAAAAAATATATATATATATATATATATAGTCTTTTGTCTGGTGGAAAACAAATTCCCTGGAACCTAATTTCCCCCCCCCCTCCATTTACATTAATTCTTATGGGGAAATTGGATTCACTTAACATCGTTTAGCTTAAAGTAGCATTTTTCAGGAACATAACTACAATGTTAAGTGAGGAGTTACTGTACCTTTGCACGATTGGCTGTAATGATAATGGCACTTCACCAGTGCAAAATAGAAAGCCAACCAGGTTGCAGTAGTATGTCTAACGGTACTACCCCTGGCAAAAGAGTACAATAGAGGAAGCATAACACCAGCAGCCAGGCTGCACTGGGCTGTTAGCCCATCAGCTGTGTTAAGTAGAATGGAACTATATTTTTAGAGGAGGATGAAGGAAGGAAACTGCTGTGATTTGTCTTGTAACAGGTCCACAGTCCCCACAAGGCTGTGCACATGTCATTTTCTATCCAGCTTGGTTTGTCAGGGAACCTTTAGAAGTTTTGTTTTGTTTTTAATGGATAGTCTCACATTGGCAATGTGAGCAGTGTCTCTTTAGGAAAACTGTTCCCAAATCCATTTTACTTCTGATTTGCAGTGTGCACCTTGGTTTCTCTACTCAAAAAATATCTTTCCTTTTCTTGTGCTGGGAGAGGGATGTGTGATATGTAAAGAGCCTCTCTGTAAGATAGAGGTGCATAAACATGCCAGTGCTTTATTCCTGGTGGCTTTACCAGCATGAGACTCTCTTCTTCAAACAGCTATTAATTCTGGAGGTTGTAATGGTGGTAAGGTGCCATTCTTCTTTCCTGTGATCAGGGCTGGCTCTAACGTTTTGCCTCCCCAGGCAAAAAAAAAGAGTGCTGCCCCGCTGTAACACCCCCCCTCCCAGCGCCGGGCCACTGACCCCCCCCCCCAGCGCCAGGCTGCGTCGTGCTGGGTCGCCGAAACCTCCACCCCCCCCGTCAGCGCTACGCCGGGGTGCTGAAACCCCTGCCCAAACCCCGAGCACCACGCCGTGCCGCCCAACCCCCCGCCCACTCCGAGCGCCGGGCCGCCCAAACCCCGAGTGCCGCGCCAACCCCCGCACACACACCCCAGTGCAATGCTGCTGAAACAACACCAATCAAACAAAAACCCTCAAGCACCACCCCACCAAACCAAAAAAAACCAAAAAACCCCGAGAGCCCCCCGCCAACTCAAGATTGGCCACGTCTTCCAAGGTGCCGCCCCAAGCATGTGCTTGGTCGGCTGGTGTCTGGAGCTGGCCCTGCCTGTGTTGCACCCATTAGCAGTTACTGCTTGGAGCCTCATTGCTGAAGTGAGGGACATAATTTTAATGCAGGGCTTGCAGGTGTCAGTCTAAAAAGGGTTGGTGTCCTGATGCAGTACAAGCTTTTTGTGGCAGTGATAGATATGTCCATTGCTGGTGCCTTTGTGTCCTATTGCTATAGTAAGGATGTTTCACCAAGAAGGAATCATATTAGAAGTTCCAAACACCATTTCAGCACAGGACACAGAAGCACGTACCAAAGAAACAGTGAAAGTAGACAACTTCCAATCCATATCTCAAAGTACCCAGAGGTCCTGTTTCAAGGCTGGTGAAGCTGTGATAATTATTCAGCAAGGAAAATTAAGATTAAACCATGATCTTGTGGCCAATTGGGGGGCCACTCTGGGCTGCTTTGAATTGCACCAGGCAGTCAACAGTCCAGGAGGGCCATTGCAGCCGCTGGGGATTGCTGGAGTACAGAGGCACCGTCTCATCCTGGCCACGCTCCCTTTTGGCCAGCCTATGCTGTGAGGGTGTAACCTAGTATCAGCTATGCTTTATGCCAACAGGGGTTTTCTTCAGGTCAGGGGAATCCTCAGCTGGCAGTTTAAGCTGGCTCCTGACCAGAGCAGTTTTGAGAATCAGGACCAGTATCTTCATCTCAGCCAGTATCAGCCAGACCTGAGAATTAGGCCCCATATATTTGCTATGACTCGTTGAATGAGTGTGTCATGCATTCCAAGACAAACAGGCTGGAGGCTCTGAAACTGCACTACAGAAATCCAAACAGAGGGAGAGAGAGAGAAGGCTCTGAGAACCTTCACCAAATAAACTCCCCAGCATTGGGCTTTCCAGACCTTGGGAAGAAAAGAGCTATTTTCCCACATGATCCTCTGCTTAAGGAATTTAGGCTACTCTCCGTGAGCCTGTTGGCTTTTCATTAGGAGGGCCCACTAGTTCCTGCCACCTTAATCTGATTAGAGGGGGAAAATCCTTCCCGTCAGATTCTCACACTGAGCCAGATTCAATCTGTAACAGTTACCATTTGGCATTAACGAGGTGTCCTGATTACCCAGTGTCCCAAATGCTGGTTTTGGAAGTAAATGGAGCCATAAGAGGGAGGAGTTGGGAGATTGTCATGTATAGTACATAGGCTTTATTGTCAGCTTGGCATTTGCTGAGCTTAGTACAGCCCTGCTGCAGTTTAGGTTCTCTCATTGTCTCCTTTATCATGATCCAGTGGCCAACTGAAGGACACTTTAGGCAGCTCTAAATTGCACCAGGCATACCCTTTATTATGAATTCACTCCCAGATCAAACTTGCTGATAAATCGGTAGCCACTTGCTTATTTACTTTATTTAGTTGCAGATAATGGGGAAAAGTAGGGTGGCGGATTTTTGTTTGGCTTTGGGAGTTAGATGAAACACCTTACCTCCCCCGATTTGGTTGCCTCTTTGTGCTATTCTGATGGATTCCTCTTTCGTGTGTGTGCGTGCGCATATTTATTAGGGGAGTGTGGATGATTTTCTTTTTAAACGGATGAGTTACTTAAATACTGAAAAGTTAAAAGTACCAGAGATGACCACCATTGAACATCTGTGGAAAATTTGGAAAACATAACATTTTAAGCTACAAATGGATTTTGAAAACTGATCTGTGGTGGAAGAAAAGTTGGACTTTTGAAATTTTGTGAAAAACAAAATTTGGAGGAACTCCAAAACCAGATGATTTGGAGGGAAAACATTGTTAATTTTTTTCTACCTGTTTGACACTGCACTAGGGACTCCATGGGAGCAAGTAGTAAATGAACGAGGAACAACTACTGACACTTAGAAATCCATGATGTTTTGTAGTTCATGGAGAAATCAGGATAGACAGGAGGTCAGATTAGATGATTAGGTCCCTTCTGGCCTTAAACTCTATCAGACTGTGAAATAGTTCTGAATATTGACTATGACCTCTGCTAATATTAACTCAGTCCTGGAAATTCCTCTTGCAACAGGAGCACAGATTTGTGAGAGTGTTATAGATCATGTTCATCTTCCATGGGTCTGTACAGGAGTCAGTCATAGTTTCAAAAGAGCTCAGCACCTCATGAATCCCATTGTTCTCAATGCTCCCATAATGTCCCTGAAACATTGTGCAGTGCTGAATATGAGGGGGAAAGTCCTTTTTGAGCCCCAGAGATGATTGACTAACTTACACGCAGAAGCTTGAGATTTGATCACCCTCAGTATCTTTGCCAGTACTGTATAGCTACAAATTTAAATTTTCTGTGCATGCACGTATTACACAATTAGAGCCAGATTTACAATAGAGCACCCAGCAACTCCGTTGCTCACTTATCTTATTGCATGATCCTTCAAGAATAATAGTGTGGAATATCTGGTAGTACATATCCCTCTTTCTCATCTTCATTCCATTTCCTTCTTCTCCCACTGTTGTCTTCCTCTTACCAGCCTCTTTTTAAAGCATTTTCTCCAACAAAGAACTTAGTATAAAGTTAATTATATAACTGAGATAAATTAGCTAAGTATAAATCCCTACATATGTCCAGAATGTTGTCATCTAGAGATAAATATTTGATTATCTGTATTGTTTTAAAGCTCCTACTTTGTAAAGTTTGTTGCCTGTGGGAAAAATAATATTAGAATTCCTCTTATTAAAACATTAGCATTTTCAGTGACTATACAGTTTGTGTGAGAGAGGCACTGTATGGGTGTGGGGTTCCTGGGAGTGGGAATTAAGACTATATCTAACACTGTTTGAGGGACAGAGGAGAGGAAATGTTTTGTATCCAGCTTTGCTTTTCAATCTGTTGTCATTCTGTTGAGCTCATGAAGAGGGAATTAACCAATTAAGACTGGGACTCTGAGATTCTAAAGCCGAGACATGGGAAACGTGATTTTAGGATTAAAGAATAATGCAAAGGAGTTGTTTCCTCCTTTTACCCCAGCATCACCATCCCATTCACTGTCTGTTGCTGCTACCGGGGTTCATATCATAGCAGTGGGATTTGGCCATCCCTCTAAATCCTTCTGAATTTCTGAAAGGTGGTGGGATGAGAATGGCCCATGCTGGGAGGTGAAAGGATGGAAGGTTGTCGGCTTTTTTCCCCTTCATACCCTTCCCCCAGTGGGACATCCTGTTCATTATATGAGGATTTTTTGTTGTATGTGTGCGTGCATCTTTAATCCCTTTAAGGAGATTTCATGGGGAACATTGTCACATAAAGGGTGTCATTTTGCTTTCTCCTCTGGAGTTCCCACCAGCATTTGTCCACTCACGCTTATATTTTTAATGATCAGGCTGGGCCCCACTCTGACAAAAGAAGAAAAGGGATTGCACTCAATACAGAAAATTGTTGGCTATGGCTCCATAAATGGATATTAGCATATATGGGCTGGAGCACGATTGCTTAATAAACTGCTCTTGAAGAAGCTTGAATAGCAAGGAATAGGAGTTGGGGGGAGGATTTGGGGTTTGCATTCAGGTTCTGATTTGGAGGGAAGGTTCAGGTATAACAAGAACCTACAGAGAAATCAAACAGATAAAACTATATTCTAAAAATACGACCTAACTCAAAGCAACCAGCCATGTTCAGGCAGAGGAGCCTAAGTGTTCTATGTGGCACAAGACCATAATGGCTAAGAGCAAATATTGGCAGCCGGGGAGCTACAGTAACTGCAGCCAAAGGGAATAGGAAAAATAAAGAGTAAGGAGTGTGAATTTATAACAGAGAAAACAGAGGGACATGGTAAAAAGCTTAATTCTGTTACTGTTCTGAACAAGGGTAGAGTAGGAGCCCTGTGGGACTCCCCAGCGGCAATCCCTGGTCTGTTATCAGATTTCAAACTCCTGTTCCCTTTTGATTGGCGCAAAGCATTATAAGGAACACAGCCAGAATCCTTCAGTGGAATTGGAATTTCCACTCTCCCCTAATCTGGGAGACGGTCCCGTCTTGCCCAACAATCAGGCCACACTGATTCCCTGTAAGTGCCCTTCAATTAGATTTTGTGGAGTCATCACTCAGTTTGGTTCTGATTTTGGAAGTTAAACACTCTTTTCATTTGCGTTCACTGCAGCATTTGATTTGACAGGTGTTTAGAGGTTTTACCCAGAGAGGAATCAATGATATTTCTCAACTCAGCACGGGAATGAATTGAAGATGAGGTGCAAAGTGATCAACTCAGGGGGTTGGATTTAGTTTTTATTCTAGGTTCTGAAAGCTGCCTGCAGAGCTAATCCTAGGCATTCTTTCTCTCCCTGCAGAACCAATTCTGGACATGCTTTGTGCTCACAGAACTAATTCTGGGCATGTTATCCACCTGCAGAACTGACACAGTAGGCAGAGTAGAACCAATATCATTAGATACAAAGATGGCATAGCTATAACAGGAATTCTGCCTTCACCGAGTTGCTGGAAGAAGGATTTTCATTTTCTGCTTCTGTGTAGTGGGGTGGGCAGGTAGACAAAGATTTCTTTCACTGGAACCAGACTGCAGCCTAGGAATTTTCCTGTTGGTGTTTTCTCACCAATGCTCTGCATCTACCTATTAAGAAAACCTGGGTGATCAGATATTTCCAATGAATTTGCTTGACAATACAAAGTTACTAAGTATTTTCCTATTGTTTTGGGTTGTTAACTCAGAGTTCTGCTAGAAGAGTGACTTACATCCTACCATTCTGTCAAGCATTTCATTGTTTGTAAGTTCTCAGCAAAACAGAACTTTAGTGAAGCCTTATTTAGAGATTTTAGAAAATGCAAACTACTTTTAGGTGGAGATTATGTTCAAGAGAAAAGATTTTCCTCTGGAAGAATCTTGCTGGAGAAACAACTTCCTGTGGATTGTAGGTTTCTAACTCTGGAAAGGGGATTGCCACATTGGGGAAATTCTTTAGAACAACAGACTTGCACTTATCTTTTCATGTCTTACAATTTTTCTTGACAGTCTTATCCAAGATATTGGTGTTTTAATGAGGAACGTTACGCTCCTCAGGCCATTTTTATTTTTTGCCTTGATCTTGCAGTCCAGTCACAATGATAGATTTCTGAGATCATAGTCGTTTCCATGATTGTAATATCAAAAGTCAAGTATTATCGTGAATACTTTGAAGGGCCAACTAGCTGAATGTGGTACTATATTGGGAGGGAGAAAGCTCTTATTCAAACACACATCTTCAGCTATGACAGGGTGAATACAGAATGTCAAAGCATTATGATTTAGGCATAACTGGTTGACAAATTTGCTTCAGCGTGAGAAGTCCCTTTTTAAAGCTGACATTGGGGCAAGAAGGGACAACTTGGTACAGTAACTAAGCACAGTGTCTGGGAGCCATCACTACAGTAGCCTTATTGTTAGGGAGACTTGTTGCAAACAGCAGGGACAGTGTTAATCATAGTAGCACAACCAGCTGCATGTGAAGGGCTCGAAGGTATGAGCTACCATTTTTATTTCAAAGTTCATATATAGAGAAACTTGTCTTAAGTGGCCACCAAAAGGGACCAGCAAAATCATTTAGCCAGTTCTATGCCATGCGGGGAATTCATTTACATTGGGGGTATTCTGTGGTGGGCAAATCCAGCAGGGTTGCAGCCACTTGCAGTGTAAAGGGGTCCTAACATAACTTTCAACAGGCTTCTTTTGTATGTTGTAAAGTGGTTAACAGCGGGGGTTGCCTGTTTGAATATGAGGCTCTTCACACGTTTGTTGTTGTTTTGTTGAGGAGCCGTATTGTGTAGTGGGTAGAGATTGGTGCTAGAAGCTAGGAAGTCCTGACTTGCAGTGCAGTCGTGGACAAATTGTTCTGTGCCTCAGTTTCCCCATCTGTAAAATCTGGATAATAACACTTACCTAACTTACAGAAATGTTTGGAGAGCAACTTAGTTTGTGTGGCACCCAAAAATGTAAAGTGCTCTCTAGTATTAGCTCTGCGTATACTTAGTATAGTAAGTAGTGCTTTTGCCCCTGCCTTTAAAGCTCCAGAACAGATTTTTCACAAGTCCATATTGGCATGGAAATTGGGGCAGAAGTTAGTTTGAGATGAGCTTGCCAAGCTGAATCTGAGATCTGAGATTTAGAAATGTCAGTGATTTTGCTCATTTGGAAAATTCCATTTTTTTTGTCAAGTCATTGCTCAAAGACAGTGAAGTCTAGAAATTGCAAATTTGTTTTGTTGTCATGCAGACCTCTGGTGCCTCTTGCCATGATTACATATTAGTGATATGTGCTGTATTTGGGCAAGTACTCACTGTGAATTAGGAGCATCAGAATGCTCCCATGGTATGTGGCAGAATTGTAAGGTTCACCTCCAGAACTAGCCAGACTCAGAAAGGACCTGATGGAACAGGCAAGTTTATCAAGTGACTGACAGGAGAGATGGTATGCAGTATTTTAATGTTCACTTCCTTGTTTTACTGTACCAGCATCATCCACTGTGTCAGCACAGTCCTAGGAGCTTTGCTGTTACCTACTGCTATACAGCCAGCCAGGGTCATACAGATTGATTTTTCTTTCTGTTGGGCACCTAAATCATAGGTAGACTCTAGGAATTAGCAATAATGTTGGTGATAAATTTGTTTATTAAATAGACATGTTGGTTTTGGAGGGTATTCCTCATCAGAGCATTATGAGGGCTGGGTATATAAACTATTCGATAAGTCTGATAATAAGAGTTTCACGCCAGCTGTTTTCATGTAGTCTGGTCCCTTTAACAGATCCATTTGCTGAGCAGGTATTTGCACAGAGGGATTTTCTTTTAAGACATTGACCAGTTAATGGTATCAGCAGAGGGCATGAAGAGTCATGCCATTCACTTAATGCTCCTCACATGGCAATGAAAATATTCTCTGGGGCTTGCTCCTAGAAACAAGTGCACAGAAGGTTTCCATCAGCAGTAGCTGCTCTGCTTTTCTACTCAGTGCAGGCTTGAGTGTGTTCCAGGATATTCCAGTGTCTGTGTAACTGTATCTTTCCCATTGATTAGAAAGGAAAGCGTATAACAGCATCTCCTGCAAAGGAAGAGTGGCCAAGGATTCCCTCCCTGCCCCCCTCCCCTTCTTGCCTCTTCAGCTTCAATCTAATTTGAAATCATAAGTGTATATGGCAAAGGATTAATCATCTTTGAGTTGTGGAGACAAGGGAAGGGATTTATTTCATGTGGTGGAGAGAAACAAACTGCTACCAATTGGCAGATTTAACCTAAAGTTTTTCATGATGTCGAGTTGCAGTTTCTCCCTTCTCTTCTCCACCTCCCCTCCCAAATTCTTGCTGCCCATCCTCTCTCCTTGCCCTCATTCTTACCTCCTCTCCACTCCAGCCAAGTCCAACCCAGTTGAGGGGGTGGCGTAAGCTGCCAAAATGCTTCTTAAGGCACTTCAGGTCAGAGCTGTCAGGTTCAGAAAGGAGCTGGCGTTTGGTGTGCTTTTGAAGCTCTGCCAGTTTTTCTCTAACTCAACAGGCACTTTAGCCCGAGGGCAGGAGGAGCTGGCCCCGTGCTGGCGTTCCTCCTAGAAACTCTTCCTGATTGGGGTCGGGCTCATCACACCAGAAAGCAGCGCACCCCTGTGCTTCTTGCCAGTGCAGAAACTTTTGATTTTGTTCAATCAATTATATAATCTGGATATAAAAAATATGCTGTGCAGTTTACCCCTTGGGCAATGCTCATCCACATGTGGTTTTTTTTTTTAAATTAACCTGTGAAAGTCATATTAGTTTCTATCAGATATGGATCCTTTAGTTTCCTACTAAAGTGTTGTAGAAACGACCCTGATCTCTATCTGGTGGTAGAGAATTAGATTTCTGCTTCAGCACCTAAGTACATAAAAGGTAGGAGCTACTCTGTTGCTCTGTTAGAGTAACAGTCATCTGGGGGAGACTTCAGATTAAAGTTCTTTCTGCCCATAACTGTCCAGGTGGGAGTTAAAGATCCCAAGACATTCCTTTAAAAAAAGAGTAGGGATGAAATTCCCTCTCTCAGTAAAATAGTTTCCAGTGTCCTACTTTTACATAATCTATTTTTGAGCCCTAATGGCTACAACCATTCCCATAAGTGTTGTGCTACTCTAGATCAAGTTTGAATTCATTGCTTTGTGAAACACATTTGATGTGTATGAACTTAGTATGAAATGTGTCATACTAACTCCAGTTCTCTTCTACTTCTTAGTGCCAGAATATTTTTCTTGTCTGTAAGTAGCTAGTGCAGTTTTTGGATCACTGTGTTTCACATGGATGGATAGAACTGTTCTCAAAGAGACTCTCAGATCTTGGTGCTTAGATATGATGATGATGAATATGCTAGAAATTCCAAGATGGATAGATAACTACTTATGACTCAGAGAACCAAGCTTTCTTTTTTCAATAAGAAAGAATAAGCAAGTAATTACTAAAAATATTTCATTATTTTTACAAAATATACTTCAGAAGGCTTACTAACATGCTATGAAATATTATCACAGCTCCACTGAGCTACATTTGCTGAATACATTATCAGAGGACATTTTGTGATGTATTATCCTTGCTGTTTTGGTGGTCTTGTTTGCTTGCTTACTGCACTTGCTGAATAAGGGCCCACTTGTGCAAACTTTGCTTGCATGTGTATAGTCAGTCTCACAGGAAACACTGAGACAAATCGTGTGAGTAAGGGCTGCAGGACCAGGCCCCAAATTTCTAAGGCTATTTGCAGTTTGATGCATGTGAGGAGACTGTATAAATGCACAGGAAGTCCCATTGACTTTAATTGTGTCTGCAGGATCAGCACTTAAATTACTCCTTTGCAAACATCAGTAATTCTTAGTAGCTGTATTAATCCCTAGAGAGATTTAGCAAGGTTGTACTGTATTCAAAATTGATTTACACTCCAGCTTTTAATTACTGATGCCATTTCAAATACAAAATAAGTATATACATTCTAGGTTCCATACATTAAAAAGTATTAATGTAGTCTGGAAAATTGCAATTCTGGCTTCATATAACGTCTGTATGAATTTTTAAAGAATCCACAACTTTAGCCATCAAAACAGAAAAGTCCCATAAATCTGGATGACATATTTAAAATATTCTTATAGTCTGGAAATTTATGGATGAGTAAAGGAAAAATATTTCTCTTTTGGATGAAATAAGGAAACTATTTAAGTTAACTTACCATTTTTACTAACATACTGTACATTTTTTTTACTGACTGTAACTGACAGTTTTAAATATATTTCCTGATAGTTGGCAATCCAGTTCACCTTTTGCTTAAATCTGTGACGACTCCGACTTTTGTATTTCCAGTGGTTTAGTTGGGAGACTGAGGAACTAGCAAAAAACAACTCTGATAGCTTTGGAACCCTTCCTATCCTCACTCCAGCTGTGTGCCCCATAGCAGTGCTAACCTGATCAGCATTTGAAAAAGGCAAGTCTGATGTTCTAAAAATCAAAATATTTTATAGACCAGTTTTTCTGCCAAATTCACATCTGTTTTGTGGGTGGTTGAGGGCCACAGATGTCTCTCTTGCTTTTGTATATATTTTGTCACTGGAGCTGCACGCACAGACTAGCTTTCTTGGCATCTGTGCAAGTGTTTTGCTTAGTGGCTGACTTCATTAACAAAACCATTTTAAAGAGCATTTTCAGTATTTCAAACTTTATTCTTTCCACTTTTCAGACAGCCCCCTTTGTGTTTCCACCAGGATAGTTGGTTTGAATGGACTACATCTCCCAAAAGCCACTAGTGTGTTAAGGAAATTGTACTGGGATGGAAGTTATCACTGCTGGCAGATGTGGTTCATTAGTCTAAAATTTTATTTTGGGCATCTGTTTACTGTAGGACTCTACAATAGCTTCCAAAAGAAAGGACAGAGTAGGCTATTGAGGAGAATAGCAATAGCAAGGTTTAAAAAAAAATCTTCAGACCCAGCCCTGTGAGGTCTGCAAGATTCGAGCTTCGTGATCATTTTTGTTGGCCCAGGGTTGTGAGTTCAATCCTTGAGGGGGCCACTTGGGGATCTGGGGCAAAATCAGTACTTGGTCCTGCTAGTGAAGGCAGGGGGCTGGACTCGATGACCTTTCAAGGTCCCTTCCAGTTCTAGGAGATGGGATATCTCCATTATTATAAAAATTATAATAAATTGATATTCTATCACGCAGAGATTATTTCATGAGATAAATAGGCACAAAGAATACCTGCACGTTAGTGCTCCTTTCTACTGCAACGACCTATTTCCTGTGCTCCTAAAGCTGTCCCATAGCCTCTCGCTCAGTAAAATATTGCAAGAAAACCCTTTCTTGAATTATGGAAGGCAAGGACCAGTGGGAATAGCTGTAAGAATTCAGACCCTGGATTTGTCCCTCTTAAAGGTGACCTGCAAAGAATAAACCTTGGCTTTGTCCCTTTTCTCCATGATGTATAATGAAGGTTTGAGGACCAAGATCTTTAAAAGTGACTAGTGATTTTTTGGTGCCCAACCTGAGACAATTTACAGGTGCCTGATTATCGGGGGGAGGGAGGCACTGCTCAACACTTTCTGAATAGTGGGGTCTTTTAATGTGCCTCGAGTTGGGCACCCAAAAAATGAGATACCCCCAAATCACTCGAGACTCTTGAAAATGTTGGCTGATTTTTTAAATTATTATTTCATGTTTTTATTTACCTTGGAAATTCAAAGAATGTCAAGTCTTTCCCTCTCTGTTTTTGTTGGAGGTATGTTTTAAGACTTTTATTAAACTTTAACTGTAAGGTGCTGGGTGTTAAATCTTAAGAAACAGATATTTTCTTCTGGCCATTTATAGTACATGATGCGTGAAATAGGTGTTAACAGAAAAAACAAACAAAACCTTTAAACAAATAGTTGTAAACAGTCTGAATAAAAATAACTTCCCCTCACTCAATCAGGTTTCACCTGCTTGTTATATGTGATGTCATGATCCTACTTGTTCTCAAGCTGTCCAGAGGGTCTTCTAGGAAAAGCAGGGTAGACAAGACCTGAATTTCTGCTTTTAAACATATGTTGAAGAAAAGTTTTTTTGAAGCTGATGGGAAAGACCCTTGCAGGCCTTCTTTATACATCCTTGAAAGGGGGAAGAAAACGGCACAAACTCATTTTTTTTCATTTGCAGGTTACCTTTAACTACATCTTTTGTTCTTCCTGATGCCAGGTCCTGTCCTTTAAAAATGTATTGTCTTTTCCTTCGGATTCCTCCTTGGCATGTGAATTGGTAGGTCAGATTTAACAGGCTCTTATAGCTTATGTGGACTTTCAGGTGACTAATTCACTCAGCTTGATAAGATCTTGTATCTCTCTCTGAAATGCCATTTTTCTCCTTAAAATGCGAGGATATTAGGACGTGAAACAGTTCCTTCCACTGGATGAGTTCAGACGCTCCGCTGGTGGTAACCACTCATTGCAGGATGATCTGAGGTTGATGCAATTGCCATGGGAAATCTAGCTGTTCTGGACTCAGTTGACGATAACAGGGATATCATCAGACAGCAAAGCGCCCAATCATTTGGAAATTTTGCTTTTTAAAAATGGATCATTTATTAAAAAAAGAAAGACACTAACTCTGCACTGGGCCATGCATGACTTTGTATATCAGAATCAGAGTGAGGAAAGGAGCAGGAGTGGGGCTAGGCAAGGCTTTGGGACAGTGTTTAAGTGTCACTATGGAGACTGTTCAAACAGACTATGTGTAGATGTGTGTGTGTGTGTGTGTGTGTGTGTGTGTGTTTAAATATTTATTTGGTGTTACATCTTTAGAAGAGAGTCTGTCTCTTGCCCTGTGTGGAGACAAACAGCCCACTATGTTCCAGAAATGAAAGGCGTTTTCATGTGGGTTATGTGATAGGCACCCCGGAAAGGAAGGATATTCTACCCTTGTCATCCTGCTGTCAGTTTTGCTTTACAGGGTTTTTCTTCTAATGAAGCAAGGGAAGATTATTTTAACCATTTCCTGCTCCCGTGAGGCATGTGAGTTAGGACTTCATAAGATGAATGCATAGCAAACATGAGAAAGGAAGGGAGGGGCGAAGAGCTGGGAGGAGAGAGAAGGTGAAGCGGTCTGGAGAGACCTCACAGAGCGAATCGGAACAGATTGAATGCAGTCTGCTTTGTTCAAGGACAGGGTGAGGAAAGGGCTTGTGTACTGAAGGGGGCGGTGAGAGAGAGAAGGGCGTTGAATCACATCTAGCAAGTTTCCTTTGTCTCTGTATTATCCTCTGGTGTCCCTGGGACATTTCTGTCAGCTGCCCCTCAAAAAGAACCTCTGATAGGATCTTTTGGCAGTGGCAGAAAGACAATTCTGCCAGCAAAACTCAAAACAGCATAGCTGGAAGAGAGACTCTGAAAGCTTTTTATTGGAGGCTTTTCCTGATCTTTTTTTTTTTCTTTTTGCTATGGGGGATGGGTGTGAAGTGCTTTTGGAGGGCTGGGGGTTGGCAGTGGCATAGCCAGGTTCTAAGTGCAGGGGGAGCAAACATAAAAAAGGCGCCCCCCCTTGGCTCCTCCTCTGGCCACGCCCCCCTTGGCTCCTCCTCCGGCCTCTCCGCGCCCCCCCCATGGCTGGCTCCTCCAGCCGTGCCACGCTGCGCCCCCCCTTGGCTCCTGTGGCCATGCTGTGCCCCCCCTCTGAGGGGCTCAGTCCGGGGGGCCGGGCACGGGGAATGGGTGGCGGGCGGGCGCTGCTTGCTTCTCCCGGGGGCTGGTGGGAGCGGAGTAGTGGGGCGGGCAGCAGCTGGCGAGATCCCCTCTCCCCGGCAGCTTCCTGCTTCCCTCAGCCCAGAGGAGTCATTGGGGGGGGGCGGGCAGCGGGCGCGGCCGGAGGAGTGAAGGGGCCAGCTCCTCAGCCATCGCGCCCCACGCTCAGCGTGGCCCCAACATCGCCGCCCGCGGCCACCTCCTGCGGTGGCTCAGGGCTCGGCGGCCGAGCGCTCTGCAGCTGGCGGGCAGATCCCCTCTCCCCGGCAGCTTCCTGCTTCCCTTGGCCCGGGCAGCCCAGCATTAGCAAGGGGCGGGGTATTGCTGGACCAAACTCCAAAGAGAAACTGCTGAGCTCCAGTTCATTTGCAAATTTGACACCATCAGATCAGGATTAAACAAAGACTGTGAATGGCTATCCAACTACAGAAGCAGTTTCTCCTCCCTTGGTGTTCACACCTCAACTGCTAGCAGAGCACCTCACCCTCCCTGATTGAACTAACCTCGTTATCTCCATACTGATTTATACCTGCCTCTGGAAATTTCCATTACTTGCATCTGACGAAGTGGGCATTCACCCACGAAAGCTTATGCTGCAATACTTCTGTTAGTCTTAAAGGTGCCACAGGACCGTCTGTTGTTTAGATCAATAGTCACGTGAAGAAAGCTAGCAGATACTCTGTACTGTCATAGGATCTGGAGTCTTTGCTACTGTTATAGGCATGAGGACTTTTCAAAAGCCAGTTTTTTTTTTTTTTAAATAGTAGGGTTATTTTTAACTTTATTTTCTATTTTGTTTTTTTTTCTTAGGTGGATGAAATTTACCACGACGAGTCTTTGGGGGTTCACATTAACATTGTCCTGGTCAGAATGATCATGGTGGGCTACAGACAGGTAAATTCAGGGCTGGAGTGAGCAGAAGATGCTATCTAGGGGAAGGGGACAGTCACAATATACAGCATGCTTCGGCTGAGGAATGCAATGAGCTTCCAGACTGGGTTATGTCTATAAAAACAACACCTTCAGCTAACTTCCCCGTTTGCACCCCCTGCTTTCAGATTGGTGTGTATGTCTGGGGAGATGACTCAGGATTCAGTCTAGTTATATATTAGTGTTTGCATTAAGAGAGCCTCTTCCTCACAGCCAAGCTTCTCCTTGAGCTAATCCTCTGTGCAGATGTATGTGGTATCAAAATCTGTTACGTAGAAATGATTGGGATCTCACAGGGCCAGCAATCAGCATTGTAGCTTCAGCACAGGACCTGCTAGAATGGAAAAACAAAGGAGCAAATGCTTTACTTTAAACGCAGAGACAATTATTGTTGTTAAAAATAATGTATGCAGTTCAGTGTGGTAAATTTGCACAGGGCTTTACAAACAGTAGGGCAAGTTCCCTGCTCTGAAGAGCTATTTTTGATCTTTTGCTTAAGTGTGAAAGGCAAATAGATTTCTGTTTAAATATGAAATATTGGTTCCATTCCCTCTGTAAGCAGCTGTCACATGCTGTGGCTTTGCCAGACTGAATCGAAACGATCTTGAATCTCTCTGTTTCATGTGAGACTTGCTGAAATTCCTAGACTCCAAAGATTTTCCTTCTATAGAAGGCAGACATGAGGACATCTCTGCCTTACAGTACCCCTGTGTTTTTGATTGAGAACTCTTACCCTTCCCCCACTGCTGCTGCTGACTACAGCTCTGAGCTGGCTTGGGAAGGGGTAGGGCAGGAGGGTTAATCTCTCAGTAATTAACATCTTATTTGGTTAACTGAGGTTAATTTTTGGTTGCAGGGATTTTCTGTCACACCACAGTGCAGAGAAGAAGCTTTCTGGACTGGTTTTGTGGCGTTTTGTTTTGCTATAGCTGCACTCATTTTGAGCTCTTCACCAAGACAAAGAGCAATGTGGAGGGTGCGTGTAGTACGAAGTAAGAGTCAAGGCCCAATACTCCCCTGTCGCCCTTCAAAAGGGAATTAAGTGCACAGCAACAGTCTGGGTAGTGTCTACTAGCAGTAATAATTAGCACTTACATAAGCCCCAATGCAGGAAAATGTTGCTACTCAGGACAGGACTTACGCACATGCTCAAGTCCCATTGAATTCCAGTGAAGCATATGTTTAAGTACTATGGTGAATATGGATACACACTTAATTAAATGCTTTCCCAAATTGGGGCCTTCATGATTCACCTCTTCAAAGCAGAGGACAAGTGTTAACTAATCCTCGCAACAGTCCCTCAGGTAACTATTTTAATTCCTATTTTACAAATGGAGAAACCAGAGCACAGAAAGGTTAGGTGAACTGCCGTAGGGGACAGAGTGAATCAGTGTCAGGGCCAGGATTGGAGTCAGGCTTAGTTTGCTGCTCAGTCCACTGGACAACATTGCCTCTCAGTGAGTCTCATGCGTTCAAATCCTGATTTTGTCACTTACTTGATGTGTGACCTTAGACCACTCTGTGCCTATTTCCCTATCTGTAAATAGAATATTTAAATCACAGGGCTGGTCAGCTGATGTGGAACACTGAGATCCTCTCATTAAATGTGCTATAATGTTCAGCATAAGCCCAAAGTGTTGTGATGATGCTAACAAAATGGCATACAAAGCTTTCTCTGAGGTCTTGAACACCCTTAACACCTTTAAGGAGTCAAAGGATATGTCTGCCCTACCAGCATAGCTGTGCTGCCACAGCCCTGTAATGTAGACACAGCCTACACCGATGGAAGGGTTTTTCTGTCTGGTTACTGCTGAACTGAAGCAAATAGCCATTTTATGAGCTGCTGCAGATACAGAACACCAGCATTTCCTGGAAAATATCTGATTACAAGAGAAATATTCCTGGTGAGCAGAAACTGCGTGTATCCTGAAGGTGGTGATCATGGTTTCCCAGGTACACGAGGAAAAGATTTGAGGCAGCCCACATTGTGGCAAGCATCCCCAGGCAGGTGACAACAGAACATCATTTCCATCTGAGGAAGGAGATAGGGTTTCTGGCCTCTCAGCTAAGGTGTTAATGCCGGCATCTAATTGATGATGATATACTGAAGATGCAAAGGAGGCAAAAGCAGAAGGTCTAAACATTGAGATGTGAACTAGAAGCCCCAGGCTGCAATCCTGACAGGACCAACTCAGCCCTTCATCCTTCTACAGTACCTTGAGTTCTATGCAGTTTACTGTGTATGGGTTATCTGAACAATCAAGATCCTCTGTGCTGTGCTTGAAGATCTTACCTAGGTTTTCATAAGATTAGGCACTTACTTTGGGATCTTTGTCCAGCATTAGCCCTCCCCATACTGCTATTCCGTTTACTGTGTGCCAGACATCCTCCATTTCTGGGGGTGCTGCATGTTTGTAATTTCTGGAGGAGGAGGGGCCAAGGAAGGATTTATTTTGCCCCAAATTCTGTTGTTGGGTTTTTTTTTGTCTCCTTCCTCTGAAGCATCAGAGATGGCTGTGGCTGGAGATGGGACACTGGGAGGAGTGGGCCAGGTCTTTAAGGTGGCACAAAGCATTTTCTCTCTCTACTTGGTTGGCTGGTTCTTGCTCACATGCTCAGGGTCTAACTGATCGCCGTACATGGAGTCGGGAAGGAGTGTTCCCCCAGATCAGATTGGCAGTGACCTGGGATTTCTTCCCCTTCTTCTGCAGCGTGGGATGCAGGTCACCTGCCAGGATCAACTGGATATATCTCAATCAGTTCCCTGCCATCGGAGGGCCTTGGGCACTGGTGCACCTTGGCCCTCCAGTTCTCTCTCTGTGATACACAAGAGCTTAGTCTCCTGAGGGTTGTGATACATCTGTCTGATTTTGGCTGTTGGGTTTACTGTGCGGGGCTGGGTGGTGTTTAGTAGCCTCTGACATACAGGAGGTAAGACTAGATGATCTGGTGGTCCTCGCTGGCTTTAAGCTATGATTCTATGAAATTTAAAATACTATGTTTTCATTGTTAATGTCGTGGAAACTCTATCTGGGGATCTTCTGTACCCTGTACCTCAAAACTTGGGACAGGTTCATTGTCACCCAGTAATGCCCCCTCCTTTCTTTTCACCCCCCAGTCAGTCAGCCTAATAGAGCGGGGGAACCCATCTCGGAGCTTGGAGCAGGTCTGCCGCTGGGCCCATTCTCAGCAGCGCTCAGACCCAGACCATGCTGAATACCATGACCATGCCGTATTCCTCACCAGGCAAGATTTTGGTCCAGCAGGTATGCAAGGTACTGTATTCATCTCGATCATGTATGTGCAGTTTGCTGGGCTTGGGGGAAAGCCAGCAATTGGAAGGGATTTCCTGCTGACACAGTCTGTGTGCTTACAGGCTGAGGTCCACAAAGGTCTTGGAAAAAGTTATAAAGATTAGAACTTAATAAAAGGAATGGAGAAAAGACAAAATTGAATCCCATGAGGGTTTTCTTCTCTTGACCTTTCCTTATGGTTCCTTACATTCTGTTATTTTTTTATTTACTACCATTGTACATTGAGTAGATATTTTCAGAGAACTATCCACAATGACTCCAAAATAAGTTAGCTGTTGCCACTCAAGAAAGATAGACCTCATCATTTTGTATGTATAGTTGGGATTATGTTTTTGAATGTTCATTACTTTACATGTATCAACATTGAATTTCATCTGCCATTTTCTTGACCAGTCACTCAGTTTTGTGAGTTCCCTTTGTAACTTTTTGCAATGTGCTTTGACTTAACTATCTTGAGTAATTTTGTATCGACTGCAAACTCTGCCATGCCATTGTTTACTCCTTTTTCCAGATAATTTATGAATATATTGAACAGCACCGGTCCCAGTACTGATCCTTGAGGGACCCCGCTATTTATCTTTCTCCATTCTGAAAACTGACCATTCATTCCTACCCTTTGTTTCCTGTCTTTTAACCTAGGGTTACCATATCTAATAAATAAAAAAAGAGGACCCTCCACGGGCCCTGGCCCCGCCCATTTCCCCACCCCCAGCCCCGCCCCAACTCCGGCCCTTCCCTGCCCTAACTCCGCCCCCTCCTCCCTCCCACTCCCAGCCACGCGGAAAGGGCTGCCCGAGCGCTACCGGCTTCACGGTTTGCCGAGCA
This sequence comes from Malaclemys terrapin pileata, assembly GCF_027887155.1. NCBI lineage: Eukaryota > Metazoa > Chordata > Testudines > Emydidae > Malaclemys > Malaclemys terrapin. The sequence continues at coordinate 86,813,599 of NC_071511.1, read as the reverse complement.
GCCCCCCAGACCCTGCGCCCCCGGCCGGCGCTTCCCCAGCGCAGCTGGAGCCTGGGAGGGGAAGCGCCCAGCCGGGGGCGCAGGGTCTGGAGGCTGCCCGGCAAACCGTGAAGCCGGTAGCGCTTGGGCTTCGGGCAGCCCCCTTGCCTCCGGACCCTGCGCCCCTAGCAGGGCACTTCCCCTCCCGGGCTCCGGCGGTGCAGGGTCCGGAGGCATGGGGGCTGCCCGAAGCCGGTAGCGCTCGGGCAGCCCGGCTCTTAAACAGAGCCGAAGAGTCGGGGAGGAGCAG